>NC_056727.1:1010949342-1011059342 GCF_019279795.1 Protopterus annectens | reverse complement strand
CACCATAAGTACACAGACCTCACTACTGTACACACTACAACAGAATGTCCAGGTTTTGTCTTCAAATATAAGGTCGACTATACATAACAGGTCTAGCAGTCTAATATCTCACTGGCTTGTTATCAGGTATGATCTCAGTAAAAAATGATATACTGTACATATACACCTCTTACTGCATGACATATGGACAAAGGGTGACAGACTTGTGGGGCAGAGGCACAAACACAGGGCCAATATTGACATATTGCTGTGATAAACTGAGAAATGTTCTGGTGTAACAGGATTTGTTGTGACATATCTCTTCTGAGGGATATGACGTCAGTAACTCACGTGGATGTCAGCATGTACTGACTGAAATCATTAGAGTATGCTACTGCATATCTAAAGATAGGAAATGTGTAACACAACACATGTAAGACTCCAAATTCTGGACAGTCTGCAGATAGCCCTACAGGTGAGAGTTTCCTCAACCACATAACACTGTCATGCCAGACTTGAAATTATGTAGAACAGCCATATCCACACAAATCCTGTTAAACCAACATTACTTCAAATGTAGAACAGCAATACTTACATTCTGTCCCCATGTCTGGAACATTCCCCTCCTGTTTGTTGGCCTGTCTTCTAGTGTATGTTGTAAGAGATATTTTCAAGTACTCTCTGTGATGCTGTTTGTCAAACACGCACATGAAGTCCTGTTCACAGTGAAGGAAAAGGGCCAACACCCACATACATTCTTAGTTATAAGAGTGTGTTTCCATGCACCTGGCTATAGGAATAATACCACAGCTGTTCCACATGCAATTAGCAAGTGGAGGACTGCAATTTGTACATAGGCCATCAGCTGATCATGAGCATTATTTACAAAACTCAAGTTGCTGCCTATGCAAAACAGATGTATTTTCCACATCCATTGGAGAGAAAGAGAGAGAGAGACAGACAGAGAGAGAGAGAGAGAGAGAAAAAGAGACACAAAGTAAGAAAGGAAGGGTGTAAGAGAGTAAGAGCCAAGCATGTTTGTGTATAATCCATGGGTGGAGAGTGGTATCTGAGTATTATAACAGTTGCCTATATTGTTTACTAATCCATACTGTCACATACTAATTTCACATGACTGTACATATTTATGGCTGAGGATTGTTGACAACCTCTACAGTGTTTGAAAACTGTTGGCCTTGAAATGTGGACAATGGGACATATAGGTCCTCAATATAATGATGTAGCAAAACCCACACTACAATGAATCTTGTCAGTACACACTCTCCCCAAAACCCACACAGAATATTGATAACAAACACACACTTACCGGTACTGAGTTTCAAACCCCTACCTGACTATGCATTGCTGTTATAGTGTGAGGCAGTTACTGCATGCGCCACAGAGCTTACATGTTGGAGAGCTGTCCAAAGGTATCTTTGAAGTTGAGTGACATCAGCAACAGTGCTAAAGAAGGGATAAGGGAAGTGCAGTACATGTGAATGTCCACAAAAGCAGGTGTTAATGGAGACACACACTATATCAGGGAAATGCACACATCATCACAGTTGGCAAGATCAAGATTAAAACCCCTACCTAACTAGCTTGCTACACTACAGCATTATGCAATTATCACAAGTGCCACAGGGCATATATGGCTGATTCATGGCCAAAGGGTTATTTCAAAGTGAATGACATTAGCAGGCATACTAAAGTAGGCCAATGGGAGGTGTAGTGATTGTAAATGGCTTCAAAATCATTAATCTCCATACACAAACACACACACACACACACACACACACACACACACACACACACACACACTTGCCAGTACTGAGATGCATAGTTTCTTGCTTCGCAGGTGTGTAGTAGGTGAAAGGGCCTGATGGCTGTACAAGGCTAGGCAAAGGGAATACCTTGGCATCAGGCCACATGGCAATGGTCTCCAGTGTAGCTCGGTGGTATGGTACCTGGAGTGGTCCCCACAGGTGGGTATTGTTTTGCACATCCACTCATCTGGGTACTATTGTGGGTGGCCAGTGCTGAGTACTTCTTCCTTTGTATGTGATCTATATTCCATACCATGGACAGTGTCTGGGTTGTGCACATGTCCCACATGCATGTTCTTTGACACATCGAAGTGTACTTGAGATCTCTGGGGCATGTTGTGTGTACACATTGTTATCTTCTGAAGTAGCATTCTGACCTCATTTGGGGAGACTTGGCTATGGAACTGAGGTTGTGGTTGCACCTACATTGACAGCATGATACAGGTATTCAGTGGAGTTAGTGGTGTCTGTCCATACAGGGCATCTGTATAAGGCATGATATTTTACATTTGCAGACTCTAAAGTTGTTGCAGGCGTCCAGTGGGGAACATAACAAAAGGACCACTGTAAGCATGTATTTGCCTACTATAGGGATGGAACAGGGCGCCATGTCCTTTTATTTGCTGGATAACACACACTCGTGAGATGTTACACATCACAGTACTTTCTGATGTCAGTGGCACTGTTGTGGTCAAAAGGCATGTAGTCCACTGCAATCACACCATGTTACTATCTGTGAGGCAATATGGAGGGAACTACCAATCTAGTGGTTGTTGCCTAGCCAAGTGTGTTTCTGTATGAGACATGGGTGGAGAGTGTTCTCTGAGTAATACAAGGCTTGGCTATATTGTTCACCAATCCATAATGTCACATTTAGGGCTATGGATTGTCTACACAAGCCTCTCTGGTGTTTGACATCTGTTGCCCTTACAAGGTGGACATTGTGACATATAGTAGGTCCTCAATATAATAATTTAGTAACCCCCCACCACAATGTATCCTGTTATTACACAATCAAACCATCTTCCACACAGGATATTGATGACAGATTCACACACACACTTGCCAGTACTGAGACTCAACCCCCTACTTAGCTATGTATTGCTATTACACCGCACCATGATTATCGCATGTGCCACAGAGGTTATTGGGTGAATACTGTCTCAAGGTACTTCTAAAGAGAGGAAAATCACCAGCCCTTGTAAATACTGGCATTAGGTGATGTAGTGGGTGAGATATCCCAAAAATAATTTTACCCTAATCACACATTTACATTTGCCAGGAGTGAGGTTCAAACCTCTATCTTACAATCTTTATGGACCATTTTGTTATAAATTTATCGCATGCACCACTGAACTGACATGGTTTAGGGTTGGCAAGAAGTACTTGTAAGGTGGATGACATCTACAGGACTGCTAAAGTCAGGCTCTGAGATGTGTACTGGCTGTAAATGGGGCCAAAATCTATGAGGTACACACACAAACACTTGCCACAGATGAGACTTAAACCCATACCTGTGTAGGTACTTCTACTACATTGCTCCACATTTATGACATGCACCACAGAGTTTATAAGGTTGGCTCTTGTCCAAAGGGGTATTTCAAGGTGACTGACATCAGCAGGCTTGCTAAAGTAGGGCAATGGGAGGTGTAGTGATTGTGAATGGCCTCAAAATCATTAATCTCTACGTGTACACATGCACAGAATTTCATAGTTGCCATATCTGGGATTAGAGCTCCTACCTCACTAGTATGTTACACTATAGCATTACACAGTTATCACATGCACCATGTTGCTTATAGGGCTAGCCTTTGTCCAAAGAGGTATTTCAAGATGGCTGACATCAGCAGGCTTGTTAAAGTAGGGCAATGGGAGGTGTAGTGACTGTGAATGGCCTCAAAAGTATTAATTTCTACACACACACACATAGTTTCACAGCTGCCATGTCTGGGATTAAAACTCCTACCTAATTAGTATGTTACACTACAGCATTACACAGTTATCACATGCACCATGTAGCTTATAGGGCTAGCCTTTGTCCAAAGGGTATTTCAAGGTGATTGGCATCAGCAGGCTTGCTAAAGTAAGGCAATGGGAGGTGTGGTGACTGTGAATGGCCTAGCAAAGCGAACCAGTAGAGCCAAAGAGGTTTACGCTTCTAAAGTAAATCCAACGCTGAAGTTGGTAAAAAGCTCCGTGAGACTTCTAATGTGGAAATCCGTTTAATGTTAAAACACTTTAAGCGCTAAAATGAAAATACACTTTTCGTCGCCATATAGTATGCAACTTCCTCAGAAGACAGCTAAGGCTGTAGCCTATTTCCTTTTATTTAAAAACATCACTTAATTAATTAATTAATTAATTAATTAATTAATTAATTGTTAAATAAGACAGTCATTCCTTAAAGGGCTTTGTTCATATAATTCTCCCTAGTGCATAAATATTCTCGTATTTATATATATATGTGAAGCTTAGTCAATCAATCTATGTAAATACATTAAATGTACTAGCAGTGAGAAAGGAGTAAAAACAGATTTTGTTGTTCTCAATTAATGAAAAGGTTAAAAACACATATAAAAACATCGTAAATTTTAACGTTAAAACAGGTTTAAATATAAATATAAATATGGATATGTTTTAACAGCCACAGCTAACTATTATAGGGGTACTGAACACCTAGATATCTTAGTTCCCATTGTTCAAGTCAGTGCAAATACGTTTTATTAACAACCTATTAGCATCATTAAAAACAATATCAAATGGTCCAGAGATCAAAAAAATACCTGCTATAGTGACCAAAAGAAATTAAAGTTGGAAGCCTGTGTCTAAAATTTATGTAAAATTTCATACAAAATATTGTATAAACTTTCATTAAAAAATGAATGAAATATGCATTCTTCGGTGTAACCTCCCACAAAAAATAACATAGTAGATGAACGCCTATAAAATAAATTGAAGGTTAGGTAATAAATATATAGTTATACATATTTATAAGCTATTTTAAGGGCTTTTTCAGTAATTATAAATTTAATATTTAAATCCATGATAGTTGATTGGTACGTATTCCTATTCATTCTTTGACTATCAACTATACCAAAAGTTAAAGCCTAAAAAAATACCAAAAGTTAAAGCCTAAATATATATATATATATATATATATATATATATATATATATATATATAATAGGTAGAGAAAGCCTAAAGGATACAATAAAGGCTAAAAATTAAGGGCTGATACATACAGGGCCAATAAATACAATAAAGGCAAAAAAGTACAATAAAAGCTAAAAAATACTGGCTAAAAAATACAATAAAAGCTTAAAAATAGAGGCTAAAAAATACAGCCTAAATAAGTAATGAATGAAGCCTAGAAAAAACCTATAAAGTTAAAACATCTAGTTATAAAGACTCTATCATCTTTCCATATTTTTCAACCTTAAGATACATTTAATAGAGGACATTTCATTGATTCCTGAGTATTGGTTTGCGTTTGTTCTCAACTGCCACACCAGTTCTTTCCTCTCTAATTTTAATGGTTCATATTTACTTCTAGGATCCTCACTTATTTGTTCTATGGCTTTAAATTTGAAACTGTGGCCCACATTTTCTAAACAATGTCTAGCCAGAGCATTTTCTAATTTCTGCCTAGTGATACAGTAATTATGTTCATATATCCTATCTTGCAGCCTCCTGTCAGTTTTACCTATATAGAAGGCTGCACACTTCACGCATTTTGCTTTATAGACAACCTGTTTACTACTACAGTTAAATTTATTTCTAATTTTGTAGGTTACGTTGTTTATCGTGAATGTACAGCCTTCTTCTATATGTTTGCAAACATTGCACATTCCACATTTTGTCATCCCTGCATTATTAACATTTTTATGGTTTTTGGTTTGCAAAATTTCTTTCAAGTTCAAGCCTCTTTTATATGTTATATTTGGTTTATCTGGTACTAAGTTTTTAAGGTTACTATCGTTAGATAGCAGTTCCCAGTTTTTTGAAACAATGTCTCTAATATCATTAGAGTCCAAATTAAAGGTTGTTATGAAACTACATGAGTAATTAAATTTAACTTCATTAGTAAACTGAGGCTCTGGGTCATTCCCATTTATTTGGGAAGTCCCTAATAGAGGTATATATTCACCTCTTAGTCTCTTGGTTTGGACCTCTATGGTAATCTCTTGGATAAAGTAAACTGGGTATCCCCTTTGAAGGAAAAAGCTTTGAAGTAGGTCACATTCTTCTAAGAAATCATTGTCGCATGTAGTCATCCTTGCTGCCCTCACCATTTGACCCTTGACAATAGATTTTTTCTGGTGTAATGGGTGGCAGCTTGTAAAATGTAGGAACATATTGGAATATGTCTCCTTTCTATAGATTCTTGACATGTACCTGTTATTGTTGTAATCCTTTCTCAAGTATACATCCAAGTATTCTATAGAATCTCTACTGTACTTATGTGTGAACCTAAGGAAGTCTGTGCTAGAATCTAAATATTTAAGCATTTGTCCTATTTCTTCTTCTTTACCTTTGAAGACCAGGAAAATGTTGTCAAGGAATCTTGTATAGAATGGAATATGTTTCTTGATTATGTCATTTTCCAAAATGGTCTTCTTCTCCCAATAGGCCATGACTAAGTTGGCGAAGCTGGCTCCGCAGAGGGAGCCCATCGCCACGCCTATTTTTTGATGGTATATCTCTTTATTAAATAGTATGTAATTATAGGAGAGCACTGTATCCAAAAGTTCCCCTATTAATTGAATTTCATTAGTAGGTGCTCCTAGCTCTCTCAATAGTTGGGATACCCATTCTATCTCTACTTCATGTTAGCTGTGGTTGTTAAAACATATCCATATTTATATTTATATTTAAACCTGTTTTAACGTTAAAATTTACGATGTTTTTATATGTGTTTTTAACTTTTTCATTAATTGAGAGCAACAAAATCTGTTTTTACTCCTTTCTCACTGCTAGTACATTTAATGTATTTACATAGATTGATTGACTAAGCTTCACATATATATATATAAATACGAGAATATTTATGCACTAGGGAGAATTATATGAACAAAGCCCTTTAAGGAATGACTGTCTTATTTAACAATTAATTAATTAATTAATTAAGTGATGTTTTTAAATAAAAGGAAATAGGCTACAGCCTTAGCTGTCTTCTGAGGAAGTTGCATACTATATGGCGATGAAAAGTGTATTTTCATTTTAGCGCTTAAAGTTTTTTAACAATAAACGGATTTCCACATTAGAAGTCTCATGGAGCTTTTTACCAACTTCAGCGTTGGATTTACTTTAGAAGCGTAAGCCTCTTTGGGTCTTGTGGTTCGCTTTGCTAGTTTGTTTTGTCTTTGGATTCAACACTTGAGACTATGAATGGCCTCAAAATCATTAACCTCTACACACACAGACTTTCACAGTTGCCATGTTTGGGATTAGAACCCCTACCAAACTCGTATGTTATACTATAGAATTACACAGTTATCACACATGCCATGGAGCTTACAGGGATATTTCTCATCCAAAAGGGTATTTCAAGGTGCCTGACATCAGCAGGCTTGCCAAAGTAGGCAAAGGGAGGTGTAATGACTGTGAATGGCCTCAAAATGATTAATCTCTATACACACACACACACACACACACACACACACACACACACACACACACACACACACACACACACACACACACACACACTCACAAACACACATATAGTTTCACAGTTGCCATGTCTGGGATTAGAACTCCTACCTAACTAGTATGTGATATTATATTATTACACAGTTATTGCATGCACCATGGAGCTTATAGGGTTTGTCCTTTTCCAAAGGGATATTTCAAGGTGACTGACAGCAGGCTTGCTAAAGAAGGGCAATGGGTGGTGTAGTGACTGTGAATGGCCTCAAAATCATTAACCTCTACACATACACAGAGTTTTACAGTTGCCATGTCTGGCATTAAAACTCGTACCTAACTAGCATATTGAACTGCGGTCTGGGCCTGTGGAAAATAAGGCCCAGACCGCAGAATCCTTTATAAACGCATTCTATGAACACCTTCAGGAATGCATGGATCATGCAATCCCAAATAAAACCAAGACCCAATCCTCCAAAGGCAGACGTCCTGTCTGGTGGACCCCAGCCATAAACATACTATACAATAGAAGGAGGAAGCTACTAAATGATAGAACAAAATCACAAAAAGGGAAGGCATCACTGATCAGTATTAGCAAAATAATCCGGGCAATCATAAAATTGTCTAAGGCCAGCTTCGAGAGAAAAATTGCACAGGACACTAAGGATAATCACAAGGCTTTCTTTAGTTATGTTAGGAACCTGGGTGGGAATTCCCAGATATGCTCAGAATTAGTCTAAAATGACAAAAAATACACCGAACCCACAGACATTGCCAACATCCTAGCTGACAGGTTCAGCACAAACTCCCCCCCCCACCAAAAGGGCAAATATCTATCCCAGCAGAGTGCTGCCCTCCTGACATCTCAGATGCTCAGGTAAGAGCCGCCCTCTCCATAGCAAAAAACACAGCATCAATGGGACCAGACGGTGTCCCGGGCTGCGCCCTACATGAACTCCAATAAGAGCTAAACCCAAACATAAAACTACTGTTCAATCTCAGCCTTACTACAGGACATGTGCCCAAAGAGTGGCGTACAGCAACAGTGGTCCCTCTCCATAAAGGTGGTGCCTCAACGGATCCTGGAAACTATCGCCCCATAAGCCTGACTAGCTTGGTCTGCAAAGCTATGGAAAGGATCATCATGGACCTCATAAATAAAGATATTGGGGACCTACAGCCACTGGATCCTACCCAGTTCAGCTTTGTTAAGGGCAGATCCTGCCTCTTAAACCTGGTTGATTTATTTGAAACAGTCACCAAGGCCATTGACGAGGGGAAGGTGGTCCACACAGCCTACCTGGACCTCGCAAAAGCCTTCGATACAATACCCCACTCAGGCATTATAGATAAGTTCACCAGCTTAAATATAAACCCCTATGTCACTAGATGGATTGCAAACTGGCTCAAGGACAGAACCCACATGGTTAGAATTGCTGGAGCCATGTCAGACTCCAAACCAGTTACAAGTGGTGCCCCACAAGTCTCAGTCCTGGGACCTCTCTTGTTTGGTATATATTTCTTGGAGGTACAGGCCAACATGGAAGGACTGTGGCTGACCAAGTTCGCTGATGACTGCAAACTGGGCACCATAATCGACTCTCCAGCCGACACAAGCATCCTCCAAAAGGGCTTCATAGAAACAGACAACTGGTGCCAGAGCCATGGCCTCAAGCTAAATGCCAAGAAGTGTATAGTCATCCCCTTTGGCAAAAACAAAGTGCCCACAAATTACCACATAGGTGGTAATCCATTAAGTACAGAAGAAGTAATTAGGGACCTGGGGACCCAAGTTGATAGCAATCTCTCATTTGACAACCATGTGGCCAAAGTGGTTAGAAAAACATTTTGTATAGCCCACCTAATCATGAAGGGATACACATCTAGATCAGGGGAGGTCATCGTGCCTCTTTACTCATCCCTCATCAGGCCCATAATTGAGTACAATGCCCCTTTTGGGATGTACCTTACCAGACACCTGCAGCAACTGGAAAGACCCCAAAAATACCTCACCAAGTGGATCAAAGGGCTCAAACAGATGCCATATGCTGCCTGGTTAAAGAAACTCCAGCTCTACTCAGTGGCATACCGCCTGTTCAGAGGCGATCTGTGCCTGACGTATAAAGCCATGTCCAACCTGGAATTAATGGACATGCTGCACCTCAGAAAATCCAAATCCCATCACGCTCTGGCTCGAGACTTGAACCTCAGCACTGAAATAAATAGGACATGCTGGAGGGACAGATTCATAACCCAGAGGCTCCCTTCACTCTGGAATAAAATCCCAGTCCAGGTTAGGCAGAGTCCCTCATTGACTCTCTTCAAGAGGAATCTTGATGAGTGGATGGGAGATCGTAGGTTTACCCCAGGTATCACTTCTGTGTCACTGTTAGACAGAGGCACAGTATACTAACCTCGAAAAAGGGCATAGCAAAAAAAATTTAAAATGGGTGGTGAAAGCCAAACACATTCTGGCTAGGCTTATAAATGTCCTGGGGCAGATAGCCTACTATGAACCTATGAACCTATGAACTATAGCATTACAGAGTTATCACACTCGCCACATAGATTATGGGGCTAATAATTGATCAGAGGGTTATTTCAAGGTGACTGACATCAGCATGAGTGCTAACATGGGCTATGGGAAGTGCAGTGTGTGTGAATAGGCCCTGAACTATTCCTCCAGAAACACACACACACACAACACTCAGTCACACACAGCTTTACATCTGACAAGACTGGGTATACAAATGCTAGATGAATACTGATTTGCACTATCATGTAACACAGTTATCATAAGCACCACAGACACTATAGGGCTGAGTGTTACCAAAAGAAAATGTCTTCACACTGACATTGGCACATCATGTGATATTGGCCAATTGGATGTGTGATGGGTGGGACAAGCCTCATGGTGGCAATCTCTTTGTCACTGTCTGCCTCTTTCTTCCCCACATCTCTGTGTGTGTATGTTTGACCTATTATAGCTTGTTGGCCTTGGATATGTATGAGTATTCCTATCCAATGCGTGTGCAAAGCATGAATGGTGAGCAATGTTGTGTGTGCACAGACATCTGCGACTGACAGCTATGTATAGTCCACTGCTGTTGTCAGACATGGGCTATTGTTGTCAGACATGGGCTTTATTTCTCTAAGTGTTGGAGCATGCCCATTATGTCCTTTTGTATTGAGTATGTGAATCCATTCCAGGTAGGTTGTACTCCAGTGAAAGATTTTGTGTTCTACACCTACAGTTAGCAACCTGTTTCTGATGGATATCTGTAAATAGGTTGACAATATGGAGTCACAATGGGCAAAATATAGTGGGATACTGTAACTATTGCTGTTGGTGCTGCTTGTGTTACATGGTTGGTGTTCGCAGAGATATTCAGACATGTACTGTTTTACACTGTGATGTATTATGTCGTCACCTGCCAAGAGATATACTTATTTGCTCACAGTTATTTCCTGGGAAATACAAGGTGAATGAAGCTGTGTCCAGTAATGTGGTCTGCAGCCTACATATTCTTGCACACTCATGCCATTCTGGAGGTGAAGTTGCAGACACTTGCTAATGGATATGTATAAATGATCCATCAACTTGGTACTACGGTGGCTGCGGATCCCCTGCTTGTACATGTATCAACATAACAGAATGGCCATATCCTGCTGTGGCCATACCTCTCAGGTGTACAGATTAATCCAGGTTACCCAGAGGTAGAGCTCATATATCTGGTCAGTTCCTCTTCACATTGTGGTTTGCAAGTGGGTTTGTACCCACCCATTACTGGGTTTGCAGACAGGGGTCATATGGCCACACATCAAATTTCAGACTTCACACAATCCATGGCGTCCATGCTTCTACACCTCCCACTCTGTTATTCTATCCTCTTCCTAACATTATGCTAGTGATATCTACAAAGTATCCATGTAATTGTGCCTTCATCCCAGCATTATTTAGGGGTTGGTCCACAGTTCATACAGTAGGACATGGTGGGTATGCTACTGGGATTTGTTGACATGGTCTTGCATTTGTGTTCTGTGGACTGTGTTATGTTGTTAGTTAGGACCCCATGAAATAACATACATTGGCAGTATGGGTGAAGCACTGTTCTTTGACAGAGGACTGTAGGGCATTTGGTAGTGATGCAGGCCATTTGTAGCAGGCCAGTGCAGTCTGTCACTCCTATAGTCCCAGGCTGTGAGCCACTGGATTCCCCTGGGGTGACAGGGTAAGTGTGCAAGGTGTTAATGGCAATAGTTCCTGTCCATATTAATTCATTGGTCTGGATGGTGGCAGGGTGCTGCTTACAGCTAGGGGCACGCCTGCATAGGACACCTTTTCAGCATACTGCATTCTGTGGGTATTCCCATACAGAAGTGAGGGTCATACTGTACTCATTCCCAATAGCAGGGATATGACCTGTGATAAACCTGTGGATGATGGTGGGGCGAGCTGAGTGCATGTGTGATATGGAGGCTTCTTGCAGCTGACTCATACATATACCTGGGACATTCCCCTTATGTTGCCTTGTGGGGAGACATGGGCATTCTCTCATTACTTCATAACTGTGCCTTTTGTGGTCTGCCAGTGATTGGCCAGAATGCATCAGTATTCCATACTACATGGACAACTAATGTGCCGCTAACGTACATGTACAATTCTAAAGGTTTGTGCAGTTGACAGTTACATTTTATGTACTCTGTCTAGGGTACTTCCACCTGTGTACTGTGTGTATGTTTGGGTCAAAATTCATGGCATGTCCATCTTTCAGATGGTAACAGATATTGACATCTGAATAATGAGTATGGATGACTGCTGAATTGGGTCTTGCTGGGATGCATTGTAGTTGGCACTGCAGTTGTCATAACATGGCTCTGTCATTGACAGTACTGGCCATAGGCCACCAGGACAAAACCCTTCATGCCTACATGCTGACCACTTCCACACAATGTACAACACACAACAACCTAACTCACAGAGCCCTGCATATTGTACACATGCAACAATCTATTCTGTAAACTGGGTCAGCTCAGGTAATCTGTGCTCCACTGTTATTAACCCCACTCGTACATGTTACAGCATTTCTACATAGGATTGGGGGGGCACACCTGACAAATGCAAACATTTGCTATGACTCTACTGGTATTTTAGGTAATCTGTTGGCTTCCATTTAGTTTTATATTCTGACCTATCATGCAGACTAGAGGCATATCAGTAGAGTATAGATCTTAGGTTTTATTTACCTACATTTCAATTTCAGACTTCATACCCTGCAGGACTAACATACAACTGTCTGACCTGTTGTAGTCTGTCTGTGTAGGTCTGGAGGGGGGCTGTTATCCATTGCCATTAATTGGAGACCTTAGCACAGCCATTCTTTATGGTCATCTACACCTGTCCTGTTGGCTGAGGCTGTTGTTGGGTATGTGAACCTCACTGACATGCATGTGTGTGTCATATGAACACACATTTGGGCCACCACATGTACTGCAGTGGGATTTGTCACCTTGTCTAGTATTGCCTACTTTGTTGACACCAGTATTTGTTATGGATTTCATGCTGTCCAGATAGGTGTCCACTATCTGCTGCCATCCCATTCAGCCACCCAATTCCCTTGTATGCTCACATCCATACCATGGCTACAACTAGCAGAACATACTATTTCATTCAGCAACTGATAGGAAGAGTGAGTTACTTGTGGCTGTGCCAGTACTGAGGATGGTGCTGGGGGGCTGACTATGTCAGATGCACATAGTACACTCCCTATACATGGTAAAGCACAGGTAGTGTCATGTTTGGCATCCCTTTTACTGTATGTGCAAGTCAGAGAGAGGTGTCATTCCCTGGGTTCCTACCATGTCAGTGTATGTGCTATGCATTGCCTCTTTTCCAAAGCCTGGGCATACTGGGCACACCTCCTTCTGCCTACATGGGCAGGCTCAGGTTGTTCCTCCTCTGAGTCACTCTGTGCCAGTGCTGGCCTTGGCAATGGTGGGGGGGTTGTGTGGCCCAGACCCGTGTTGTTCCTGCTACAGCTGTTTCCACAGGATCATATTGTGAAGCATGGCACATATAAGGAAAATTTGTGTACATGTAGCTGGAAAGTACTGCAAGGCTCCACTGGATATGTCCAGGCAATGGAACCGTGACTTGAGCATCCTAAACACACGCTCTATTATGATTCTCATTTGTGCATGTGCCTCATTATAGAGTTCTTGTTCGGGTGTATGTGCATTTCTGATGGGTATCATCAGCCATGCCTCCGGTGCGTAACCAGCATCCCCCACTAGGTGGCCATATGGGATGTCCCCACTGGCAAATCTCTGGTATGGCTGTGTCATATTCTAGATGTGAGAGTTGTGATGGCTTCCAGGGTTGCCAGCACACACATTCATTATAATGCCCTGGGCATCGCACATGACCTGGCAGCTGATGGAGGGGAAGCCCTTGCGGTTTATGTAGACCCTACCCCGCTCACCAAGTGGTGCTTTGATTTGTATGTGCATGGAGTCTATAGCACCCACTACCTTTGGGTATTCTGTTATTTGGTGGAAGAGATGCATATTGCTGGTCAACACCTCATGGGTGTTGAGGAAATATATGTGCTCACTGGCATGTGCTGACATGGCATCCAGGAACTGGTGGAGTACCCCGGATGCCGATACCTGTGAGATCCCCATGATATCCCCAGTTGGCCTTTGGAAGGTACCTGTGGCTAGTATTCTTAAACTTACACATACCTTGGTATCCACTGGGTTTGTTATGTGTTTTGCTTTAGGATGTGCCTACACACCCAATAGCGCTTCACTATCTCCAGCTCATGTAGCCCCTGGGAGGTTACCCTGGGTGTGAACACTCTTCTCCTTCGCCTCACTGTGGGTTGGCTGTCAACATTGTTATCCTAACCACCCTCAGCCTTTTGCACATATTGATCTATGAGAGCGACAGTAACCCCTATCATTTTGTTAGTTTTGTCAGGTAAAATTTCCCCGTCTGTATACATCAGTGGTATAAAGCTTGTGGGAAAAAAACAGAGTGAAAGATGTTTGCATAGTATATAGTGTGTGCTAGGCTGTGCTGCTGCCTGTGTAATTGTCTGATTTTGATACATTTCACCTGCCAGCTATGCTAGTTCTCCTTGATAACCTTCTTACTGCTGTTTTCCCTTCTCATTGCCCTCCCATTTAAGCCCTGAGGCATGCCGCACATACCCAGTGCTCAGATGTGAACAGAGCTGCTATTTCCTGTGTTTTTTTTTTGTTTAAAACCCGGTGCGCAGCACGCACACCCATTTAGGCAATGTAAACACAGTTAGGCAGCCTCAGACACACCCCCTTCCTTAGCTGTGCATAGCTAAGGGCAAAGATGGGCCACAGAGCTCCAATAAGCTTAAGGCATGCATGACACTCCCCCTTATGAGGTTGTCTATCTCTTAAGCTTGTACCATGCTGTTGCTGCACTTACACGGTCGGGTGCTAGCTAACACTGAGGGGAAATCTGTGATTCAGTTTCAATCCCCTCATTTGCATAAAACTGACTGCTAATGCATGGTTACAAGACTGACACTCAGCCTCCCCCCTTAGCAACCACTATTCCATGGTATTGTTGTCTTCTGCATGCCATTGACTATTATGGCAGAATGCTGATTTTTGGTTTAAAAGTTTATTTCCAACTTTTTTTTTATTTTCGGACCGATCCCGTTTGCGCACCGCTGCCCTACGTTTAAATGGCTGAAATCGACCAAAAAAAAAAAGTTATTTTTATAATTTTACAACTATTTATCATGCCAATGGCCATCTATTTGGCCACTGGCATGCCTACTACCTTGGAATATATACTTTCTTTGGAGCTGTCATGCCTCCATTTTATAATTTACAGAAATGTATTCGCTTAGTAGCTGAATACATTTCTGCAGGTTACACTATTCTTGCGCAGACACCTTCCTGCTTCCTGGATCACTAATTCACCTCATTTGCATGGTTTTCACCTGCAAATGGGGTAATTAGCATACAGGAGCTGAGTCCATGCAGAAGGAGTGCTCGTGCACATCCCGGGAGCTCATTCCTGGATCGCCCATCGGCCATATTGCGTGCAGCAGCTCTTGCACTATTCCTGTACACCATGCAGAGCTTGCTGAATCCTGGGGACTGTTCTGAAATTTTATAAATAGTTGTGTGAAATGAGCTGTGGCATTGGAATAGGAGAATCCCTTCTGTAGCTGTGACATTTCATATTGCACTTAACACCAGCGGATACATAATATAGACTATTGCTAACACAAGAACATATTATTAAGAGCATGGTAGTATTGTAGTTAAATGGTTCTTTGAAGATTAAAAATAAGCCATGTTTAACTCTTGGTCATAAAATGATGTTTAATGAAGTGCAGTCTGTGAAGAAATTTGACATTATCTGAATGATGTGTCTCAAAATCTGAAAATACTAGTAAGAAGTAATGACATGTATGCGCCACCACATATGTACTGCGATACATAAGTGAAGCAGAAAGACAAATCTTTTATGAAAATCATAAATCAGATTTGCCAGCCTTTTTTTCTCTTCAGATATATGTTCAAAAATTAAACCTCATTGACACAATTTGACAACTACACATGCAGTTATTCCATTTTCAATTTATAAAAAATGTTGCTATCTTTTCCCAAGTTAAAATTCATAGGTCTTATTGTTCAGCTAGGCAGCTGTGACACAAAATCTGAAAACAAACTAAAAATGATCAGACACTTCTTCATTTTGGGGTAGTATATACAATAGCTGAAAAATCAAATTCACAGTGAACAGCTCAGACTCCTGTACAGAAATAAATTCTTCCAGGAGAGTACACTTTCAAAATATTCTGTAGCTTAATACCAAATGCATTATAAGGTATACAGTGTATTTACAAGCAGAGGAATAAATTGTAACAAAACAAGAAATGCAACTGCAGTGAGTCACAAAACACTGCATTATATAAATAAAAAAAATATATATATATATATATATATATATATATATATATATATATAAATGGATTCACTTTATAATCTAGCCAAAAATTCAAAAAAACGACAACCCACAACCCCGAAATTCAAATCACAATCATACACATACACACACCACCACACAAACAAGCACAAATACACTTGCCTAACTACACTACAACAAACAAAACAACACACACAAACAAAACATAACAAACAAACACACTTACCCTACCTATAAGCAGAGGGCAAGCCCCCCTGTACCCTCCCACACCCCCGCTACTTATATATATGCTAACTCTGAGGTCACACTAAACACACAAACATATAAAACCCACTACTACACACACTAAAATCCCTACACAATCCCCTTACAAAAAAGTACAGTTTTGTACCTACCATAAATGTAGATGTTCGAGGATCTCCATTGCTGCAGTCCTGACTAATGGGTACTCCGCTGCCCTCCATCGGCCCGAATACCAAAGGGCTAGATCTGGCGTCGGTCATGGCACCCGAGACTGACGTGGTGTCAGTATAAATGAGCATGACCGATGCCATAACTTTAGTCTTTCTTGCCTCAGATGTCAGAACGCAAAAATAAAACACCACCCAAAAACCCCAATCTAAAAAGAAAAAGGGGGAAGGAGGGAGGGAAAATTGGACTGCAGCAATGGAGATCCTCGAACATCTACATTTATGGTAGGTACAAAACTGTACTATGTTCGTCGTCTCCCATTGCTGCAGTCCTGACTAATGGGTAGAATCCCAGAGCCACGGAAAAAACAAAAAGGGAGGTCGGACAACTAAATAGCCTGAGGAGCTGCAGACATGCCCTGTAAGACTGCAGTGGCAAACCCAGCCCTAGACGTAGAATAAAGAGGCAAATGATAATGCTTCGTAAAGGTATGTACAGAACTCCAGGTAGCTGCCTCTAGAATGTCTTTAGTAGCTACCCCTCTTAAAAAAGCAGTAGATGTGGCCGTAGCCCTAGTAGAATGAGGCCTGATCCCAACTGGAACCTCTTTACCATGATGAGAATAACAAAAAGCAATACAATGGCCAATCCACTTGGAAATAGTTTGTTTCGAGACAGCCTTTCCACGGGAAGTCACAGCAAATGAAACAAACAACTGATGAGAACTTCTGAACTCTTTGGTTCTGAACAAATAATATCGTAACTGCCTATGTACATCCAAAGAATGCAAAACTTTTTCCCCTTCAGTTTGGGGGTCAGCATAAAAAGTAGGCAAATGTATAGACTGGTTCAATGCCACATTAGAAACCACTTTAGGCAGAAAAGTAGGATTAGTACGTAAGGAAACTCTGTCCCTGTGAAAAATCAGAAAAGGTTCCACTGCCATGAGAGCCTGTAATTCAGATACCCTTCTAGCAGAAGTAACAGCCAACAAAAAAGCAGTCTTCCAAGACAACAACTTCAAGTCAGTCATAGCTGCAGGTTCAAAAGGAGGCAGAGTCAGCTTCTCCAAAACAAAATTAAGATCCCAAGCAGGAATAGGAGCCCTCCGTGGGGATCTTATATTCTTTGCCCCTCTAAGAAATTGTTTAAGCAATGGATGTGAAAATAAAGGAGGGTCACCAGCATAGTGAGCAGAAATAGCTGCAGCATGCACTTTAATAGAAGAGAAAGACAAACCCTTGTCCAATAACATAGTCAAATATTGCAATGTACAACTCAAATCAGGCAATGTGACCTCAAAGCCTTTAGCTGAACTCCAAAGAAAAAATCTCTTCCATTTATCAGCATAAACTTTTCAAGTACTAGGACGCCTGGCTTCCAAAAGAACATCCAAAACTTGTTGAGGGAGCTGAAGGCCCTCATTCTCTAAAACTGAATGTGCCAGGCTGTCAGGTGCAGGGATCGCACCCTGACATTGAGAAAATGATTGTTTTCTTGAGTCAATAAGTGAGGAATCCGTGGTAATGGCCAAGGGGCCTCCTGAATTAAACTCCTCAATAGAGGGTACCAATGCTGACGAGGCCAATCCGGTGCTATAAGGATCATGCACGGTTTGTCCCTCCTGACTTTCAACAGGACTTTTGGAAGAAGAGGCAGAGGAGGAAAGGCATACACGGGAAGGTTGCTCCAACTGAAGGATAGTGCATCTATTTTCCAGGCTTTCGGATGAAACAGCCTTGTGCAAAACAGAGGTAGTTGGAAATTCAGAGGAGAAGCGAACAGATCTATGTCTGGAGTTCCCCAAGCCATGGTCAACTGACGAAACACCTGAGGATCCAACTTCCATTCGTGAGGATCCACCATTTGTCTGCTCAGAACATCTGCTAACGAATTTTGTTCCCCTGGCAGAAACTGTGCTCGAAGAGTGATGTGCAGATCCAAAGCAGTTTCCCATAACAGCATTGCTTGTCTGCAAAGAGGGTAAGAATGAGTTCCCCCCTGCTTGTTGATGTACCACATGACAGTTGTGTTGTCTGTTCGAACCAACACCAGTCCCGGGCGAAGCAGAACCTTGAATGCTTTTAAGGCAAATTGAACTGCCAGCATCTCCTTCATATTGATATGCAAGTGAAGCAACTCCGGGGGCCAAAGGTCTTGAATCCATTTTCCTTTGAAATGAGCACCCCAGGCTGACTCCGAGGCGTCTGTCGTTAATATCCGACTTGCCTCTGTTTGGGTCACAGAGAGTCCCTTGTTTAGGTGACATTCCTGAGCCCACCACACAAATTCCTTCTGGATGCAAGGAAGAATCCGAATGACAGTGTCCAAATCGTGGCTGTGTTGAGTCCAAACGCTTTTGAGATACCATTGTAGCTTCCGCATATGCAGTTTTGCATTGGGAAGTACTAGAATGCAAGATGCCATGAACCCCAAGGCTTGAAGGACTGTCCTTGCAGTCAGCCTGGACAGGACTGATAGCTGTAGGAAGTACTGGTGAAGATTTCTTTGTTTGTCCGGGGTAAGAAATGCCATCTGAGTCGCTGTATTCAGACTCACACCCAGAAAACACATCTCTCGTGAGGGTACTAGACTGGACTTTATTTCGTTCACAGAATACCCCAGGCATCTGAAAACTGTCATCACACACTGCAGATGTCGAAGTAGGTAAAATAAAATAAAATAAATAAAGGTTGTGCTTGTCTTGAGCCAGTATCAAACAATCGTCCAGATAGGGATAAATCTGAATTCCCCGTAGTCTGAGAAAAGCTATTACTGGAGCCAGGACTTTCGTGAATACCCTGGGCGCAGTAGATAAGCCAAAGGGCAATGCAGAGAACTGATAATGCAAATTCCCAGTCCGAAACCTCAGGAATTTCCTGCAACTGGGCCTGATAGGAATGTGAAGATAGGCCTCCTTGAGATCCAAAGTCACCATCCAGTGATCCCTGCCCAGCATAGGCAACAGCTGTTGCAGTGTTAACATCTTGAATTTCAGAATTTCTAGAAAGGTGTTTAGAATGGATAAATCCAGAATGGGCCTCCAAGTATTTCCTTTCTTTGGCACTAAGAAAAGACGGGAATAAAACCCGTGCCTTTCCGCCAAAGGAACTTCCTGTATTGCTCCCAACTGGAGCAGAGAAGAAATCTGTGCCTGTGCTTCCAATTTTGCTGATGAGGCACATCCGCATACCGTTGAAAGGTGGGAAAGTGTGAAAATAAAATTTGTAGCCTCGAGTTACAATGTCCAACACCCATTTGTCCTGGGTAACCAAATGCCAATTTCTGAAAAGTCCCAGTTTTCCCCAGAGGAGCTGCCAGCAAAGCAGAGTCCGCAGCCGAAGACACAGGTCATTGGGTCTGCTTCCGAAAGGACTGACCCTTGCCCTCCCCAGCAGAAGGGTAGAGGAACTCAAAGACCTAGAAGTAACAGGGCCCTGAAAGGAAGCCCTACCTCTACTATGCCTCGACTTGCCTCTAGAATGAAAATCCAAGAGGGAAAAGACCATCCCTTAGCAGGCCAATTCCTATTGAATTTAGGAGGCTGAACCTGTAAAAATTCCTTCACTGTCTGCATAGATTTAGCTTTTTCCTCCATTTTTTCAAAACTAATTCCACAGGAGGGCCAAAAGAACATCAGACTGCAAAGGAGCATCCATAATACGAGCTTTAACATGCTCCGACAAGGACTGATCTTTAAGCCAGGCATGTCTGCGAACAACAGAACTAGTAGCAGCCACCCTGGAAGAAGCTTGTAAAGCATCAAAACCACACTGCAGAGAATGCTTCCCAACCTGGTCTGAAGCATGCACTAAATCCTGAAGCTCCTTACAGTCAATACCTTCAGCTAAAGCATCCACTTTACATTTCAATTGACTTAACAAAAATTCTGATACTTGAGCATATGAAACTGACAATTCAAAGCCCTCATAGCCAAAGTAGAAGAGGTATACAGTTTTACCCCACCTATCCAGGGCCCTAGCATCTTTGTCCAGAGGAACTGGATTCTTAACCACAGAGGCCTTAACGCCCTTGGGGCCTTGAGAAATAGTTTCAGGATCAGCCCTAGGGCTCTTAAACAAGTACTTGTGAGCTTCCGATACCCTGTAGTATCTATCTGGTTTAACAGGGGCAGGAGGCAGAGAATCCGGGTTAAGGGCAGCCTCAGAAAACACATCCTGAACAACATCCAGGACAGGAGGAATAGCCAAGGGCCTGTGCTGAGGCAAAACAAAATTCTCTCAGCCTTTTACGAGAATCAGAATAATCCTGGCCCTCCCATTTGAAATGTTCCCTCATGGAATGCAAAGTTTCAGAGAAAGAAAAATCTTCTGGAGGGGACGCAGAGGGAGAAGCATCCTCAGCCCCTGAATCAGAATAGGGAGGGAAATCCTGAAGGCTTTCCACAGAGGAATCAGACTCAATGGAAGACTGAACCAAACCCTCCAACTCTGTCTCTACCCTGGGCCTCTTCTGAGGGGGAGGCATGGAACCCCTAATTAAAGAAATCAAATCTTCAGCCATCTTCAGCATGTGCTTCCTAGGAGCTGGACCCTGGGAAAAGCACCAGGGGCAGATTTGGACTTAGAATGGCCTTTGCCTAGAGAAGGAGGAGGCTTAACCACCCTACGAGGAGGGAGCCACAGACAACAGAGGAGCACCCTCAACCTGGCCTAACAAAGGAGAAGCCACCCCCTGTAGTAACAAAGGCTCCCCTTGACACTCAGGCACACCGTCAGAAAGAGCCACTGAAGCAGCCAGTGGTTCAACAGGACCGACGTCCGGAGTGGACGCCCCATCCTGTTTGGACCGCAAAGACTTTTCTTTGCGCTTCCTAGAAGAGCCAGTCGTCGGAGAATCCGACGGCATGTTGTAATTACAACGGTTACCAAACACCAGCCTAGCACAGTCCAACCGACGTTTAACAGTACGCTTATTAAAAGTAGCACAAAAGCGACACCCAACAACGTCGTGCTCAGGCCCTAAACAAGGAATGCAGAGTGAATGGTAATCCCTATGAGGAATCTGTTTCCCACAAGAAATACAGTTATTAACTTTTTCTGACATCAGACAATACTGAGACAAGAAAAAGACAAAAAATAAAATGTCCCCAAAGGGGTACTTAGCCCAACTTGGTCTCCGGTCTGAAACTCGAAAACCGACAATTCCAGAACGCCGAACGGCACTTGCAAATTCTGCTTCTGCTCAGGACAATGCGGCAAGAAAGACTGAAGTTATGGCGTCGGTCATGCGCATTTATACTGACACCACGTCAGTCTCGGGCGCCATGACCGACGCCAGATCTAGCCCTTTGGTATTCGGGCCGATGGAGGGCAGCGGAGTACCCATTAGTCAGGACTGCAGCAATGGGAGACGACGAACATCACCACTTACCTGAATCTCCAGCTAAATCCACAAACCGCACCGCTCGTCAGGAACGCACCAACAGAACCACAGATTCAACGTTTCTGCATTCGATTTTATGCAGTTTCGCATAACTGCACTTTTGGCTTTATAGTTTCAAGATACTAAAATTCAGTATTTTAGTATTTTGAGATTATAAAGTGAAATATATATATATATATATATATATATATATATATATATATATATATATATATATATATATGTATATATATATATATATATATATATATATATGTATGTATGTATGTATGTATATATATATATATATATATATATATATATATATATATATATGTATATATATATGTATGTATATATATATATATATATATATATATATATATATATATATATATATATATATATATATATATATATATATATATATATATATATATATATATATATTGGTTCCCTTCTAAAATCCAGAGGCTCACTTACCTGACTTTCAAAAGACCGAGATGAAAAAACAAAACTCCAGAAGACCGACTGCTCGGAATACCAACATTTCACTACAGGTAAGTAACCACTTGATAAACATGTTGACTTTTGCCCTTTACCTCCATGGTGGTATGATTTTGTAATTGGTATATTTAGTTAAGGGTGTGGGGGGGCACAGCCCCTAACATGGGTTGGTTGTCTTTGCTTTGGTTTTACTTTGTTTGCTGGGTTGACCAATATTTCTTTTATATCTTGTATCCAACCGGTGGATATATTGCTGTAAGAAAAGTGCAGTCCGGGTCTGAACTGTCTGCAAACACAAACAGCTAAAGTTAACTTTGAGTATGTGTCTCTGAGCTAATATTCATTATCCCCTGGAGAGCACTCTGCTTTGGCTTGTAAGCAGCCCCCCACACACACTCATCTTCCATTTTCTCTTTTATTCCCTTCTGTTAGCAAATAGTATCCATAACTGATAAAATACTTTGTGTTTGTTAATTTAAATTGAGACCACAGTAGACTACTGATTCAAGGTTATCCTGTTTTTCCACCTGAGAAATGGTTAAGAAATGACTTACAGCTTCAGAGCAGTCCTTGGTAAATTCTGATTGTTTCTTAAACACAAACTTGTTTTTGCTTGGATCTTGGCTCATTAGCAGCAGTACAAAAGAACTGCCTGGTCACACCCTTGTTCTCCCCCTCCCCCTTCTCTGTTTATTACCTTAAGCCAATCCCAAGGTTAATAAATATTACCTGTGGCAGGCATCATTTTTAAAACTACAATCACCCTTTGAGAACTTTAACCCACTCATGTTCATCTCATCCCTCAAAGAATGTAACTGGCATCCTCTAAATTACCTCAGTCTTGATGACGCATTTGAATTTTTTAATACTAACTTCCTGAGCATCCTTAATTACCATGCCCCCATAAGACTTTCCAGAACCAAAGCACAACCCTCAACATGGCTACAGAAAACCACTAAGTCAGAAATGAAAATCAGGGATAAAGCCTGGGAGCACTGGTGCAAAACTGAACCCCCTCAACTAGACAGAAATTCCTAGAACTACGCAAGAGAGTCAAACGTTAATAAAAATGGACAGATTCCAATACTACCAGTCTGCCCTAGACTCCTCCCAACACAACCCCAAACAATTCTGGTCTTCCATAAACTCCATCCTCCACCCAAGTAAAGTCAGTACCCCCCCAACATCCCTCACTCCTCCGAAAATATTGCTACCTCATTCAACACACACTTTACACAAACCATACTATCACTAGCTAGACAACACAACCCCCTCCCCTCAAACCCACACCTTCAACTAGTAATCTCCCCACTGTCTTCTCTTTTTCTCCTGTCCCTACCTCCAACATAAAAAATATGAACTAAACTTAAGCCCACCAAATTAGCAGCAGACAAACTCCCAAGTGAATACCTACAAATCGCAGCTGATGCTCTTGCCTACCCAGTATCCATCTTGGTAAACTGATCTCTGTCAGAATGTTACGTTCCCACACTATGGAAAGTATCACATATAATTCCCATCCACAGAGGTTGCCCCTCCACAGAACTAACCAATTACCACCCCATAGCTCTTCTCTCTCCATTCTCCAAAATACTAGAGAGATGCATTCACTCTCAGGTCTCAAACTACCTGAATACTAACAACCTCCTTTCCAATACTCAGCATGGTTTCTGACCAAACCGTAGCACCACCACTGCCTTACTCTCCTTTACTAGCGCTATCCTTCATCATAAAAACAATGGCGATCTCTCCTCTGCTATTTTCCTACACCTATCTAAAGCATTCAGCATGGTCCCAGACAAACAACTCATCTATGTCCTCAATAACCTATCCTTCTCTCAATCAGTCACCAACTAGTTTCAGATTTACCTGTCTGACCACCAACAATCCATTGTATGGCAGAATGACATATCTCCCCAACTACCTGTCTCTGTAGGGGTTCCCCAAGGATCCATCCTTGGATCCCTACTCTCCTCTATTTTCACCAATAATCTAGCCTCTGCCACCAAACATGGCACACTCATACAATATGCAGATGACTCAGCCATCATCTGCTCAGCCCAGTCCCTACCCAAACTGCAAAACATCACACAGGTAGCCTTTTCCTCTGTTGAAACTTGGTTATCTGATGCCCAATTAAAACTCAACCCAAACAAAACTAAACTACTCATCTTCCAACACACCAAACATACTCAAAACAACTCTCACTTTAACATCACAGCAAAAGACAACACCACTATACACCCAACAGAACACACCAAATTGCTAGGAGTGGAAATAGACAATAAACTAAAATTTGACATTCACATATCCATGACCATAAAAAAGTCCACAAAAAACTTGGAGCGTTATACAGAAATAAGCAACTTTTCACCAAAGCAGCAAGGATTTCAGTAGCAAATTTCCACCTTATCTCCACCCTACCTTATGCCTCTCCAATATATACCAACCTAAGGCAATGTGATCTTAACAAGCTTGAGACCTGCTACAACAAAATCGCCAAATTCACCACAGGGGAATCCTACTGTAGTCACCACTGTCTCTCACTTGCTGAACTGGGCTGGCTTGTACTCCCTCACCTCCTTCAATGGTATCAACTCACACTCGCCCACAAATTAGTAAACCATTCATTAAAAGTCCCGTCCCTCCAGAATCTACTCCAACCCTATCGCACCACCAGACCACTAAGATCCAGCAACAAAAATCACTTACAGATCACTAAAGCCAATAACTCTGCTGGAGAAGCATTATTCTCTTGTGCTATAGCCAAATTATGGAACTCCCTCCCATCCCCAATTACCTCCATACCATCATGCACCCACTTCAAAACTTTACTAAAAGCGCACAAAAAAACATGCTGGCTATGCCCTTGCAGCTCCCCCTCTAATATCACCCACCCCATCCACCCACTACCTTTCTTTCCACCTCATTAACTACCTTGATTATAGCAAGCCTGGATGTTCATAAGCCTAACTACTTAATATAGAGCAGGAACGTCTTATTGTAACAATTGTTAATGTCTGTTATGTACTTTGCAGATGATAAAGACTCTAGTTGTCTATTGATGTACTGTTTTCTTCATCTGTAACTATGTTTGTAATTGGTAATTACTATGTTGATCAAATTGTTAATTGCTATGTAAATCCAATGTAACTACTGTCTGTATATTTTAACTGTTGAGATTTTCTCCCTGGGCCTCCGCTGAAAATGGACCTACGTCCAGTCGGACACTCCCGAGGTCCACAAGTGTAAATAAATAAAATAAACAAATAAATGATATATATAGTATATATATATATATACACACACACACACACACACACACACACACACACATATATATATATATATATATATATATATATATATATATATATATATATATATATATATATATATATATATAATGTGATCGCTTTTCTTAAATGTAATGAACTTCTCTTATCTGTTGTAATTTTCTTTTTTCTTTTTCATTTATCTGTGTTCTGACAATACTGTTTTTGTTGTATTTTTCAGAAAGACTTACAGCAGTAGCTGCTTATAATTAGATGATTATTTATTTTAATATAATAACTAAATACAGTTTTCCATGGTCTACTGAGGGTAATTGATTAGTACCTTAGTAAACACAGCTGTGATGTTCTCAAGTATTCAGTCTCATATCACTGATCCTAAGGTACTAAGTTTTGAAAGTCTGAGAATCAATAATTTATAGTTAAGTTAATCATTTAATGGGGATATGAAAAAGTATGTTGAAAGAACTGACCACCTGCAGTCAATTGTTCTTTGCAAATTGTATAGTCTAAATCATGGTTTATAAGGAGGCAAGCCTTGTGAACCCATAGTACAAACATTAATACCAATCCTCTGAAGTTACAAATGTATTTGGAAGTGGACTGCAGTTGTAGCCCTGTTCCCATTTTATGAGCACAGACTGGCAATATTCAAATTGTGTGAGAAATGACCACCCTCTAGAATGAAGTGTATGGCAAGACTTGGAGGTTGGGGGTTGAGGTAATGGTTGAGGTGTTTACCTCATAGACTCAAGGAGCAGTTTTTGATTCTCATCTTTAGTCATTATCTATTTATTGTTTAGGCATATAATAGTCTGTAGATTGATTACAATTTACCTATGAACTTCAAGTGAAAAAATGATGGACATGCTCTCTCATTTAGAAACATTATCAGTCCCATGCAGTACATTTTAACTTTCACTAATATATGCAGTCATTATTATTAATTTTGTTTCTTTTTTTTGGCTTTTTGCGGTTCCATATCGTTTAGATTAACAAAGTTCACTTTGACCTTTTTTGTCTCAAAGATGTTTAGTAGACTTTTTGTATGATTGTTTCATAAATATAAAATAGTGTCTGGCATGAGTGGAAAAACATCATGACATCCAACAAGAATGAATGATGTTATCAAACATAAAGAAAAATGTGGAATGAGGACAGGGATATGGGAGCCTAGATGGTATCCAAAACCTTCAATGCACACATATCTGTATGCCCCTCAGTTATATCCATGATGATTTTCCAATATGAAATAAAATTGAATATGACATAATTAACAGCTGGAAGAGCTTGCAACAGATGCACTAAATATAATTCCAATTTACTATTGTCATTTTTGTAAATATTATAGAAAAAATGAGAAAACATAGGATGTCTCATGTAATTGGTATAAAAATATGATTTATGAGAGTTTACACTGTAATTACATTATTCTGAGTTAGTTAATAATTTAACTTGTTTTTACCTTCCTTCATTTTTGTATTACTTGTTGTGAACTCCATCAGTGCTTTTTTTTGTTTACTTTACTTATTTACATTTTTTTAGCACTTTTAAAAACATGTACTTCAGTGAAGATTCCTTTCTCTCTGTAGACTGATTCATCATCAAGATGTGTTTGTTTATAAATTAAGAAATAGCTGCTCATCAGATTTAATACTGGCCAATTTTGTTAGTATGCATATGAAACATGTAGGGTTATAAAACACTCATAGAAGAATATTCATTCAGTGTACATTTTGCCAGTAAAACACAAAGATGTACTGCTGTATTTCTGGCGCTTGATGTCATATATTATGATATGAGTTAATAAACGTATTGTACCCGAGTTGCAAAACAGGCATATCCCAATATTCTTGAGCTGAATGTTCTTAATCGTTTTATCGCGATCATTTCAGATTTGATAATGTGTGACTTTGGCCTTTTCAGGTAGACCCACATATATATATATATATATATATATATATATATATAGATGTGTGTGTGTGTGTGTGTGTGTGTGTACATATATCTATCTATCCATATATATATTTATATATATGTGTGTGTGTATATATTATTTACAAACACACAAACACACACACACACACACACACACACACACACACACACACACACACACACACACACACACACACACACACACACATATACATACACATTCTGATATGACATTTTGAATATTACAAATAGTTAATTTGCAAACTGTTTTTTACAGTACTCCCTGACGTACCTCCCTGGACTACATGAAAAGAGACATGGAAGAGCTCCCTGATCATGTAGCCCAGGCAGGTATGACCCTGACCCTGAGTAGCATCCTGCCCTCATAAAGAATGATGCCACAGTATAAAGAAAAAATTATCAATTTCAACAATTGGCTAAGTTTCTGGTGTCATTCAAAGGGGATCCAGCATCTGTCCACCTGGGCTTGATAAGCCACGTTGCTTCACAAAAGATGGCTTGCACCTGTCACCCTTAGGCTTTTGAATACTGGCCAAGGCTCTTGCCGCCCCCATAGTGCCTTTTTTAGGCAAGGCTCAAAAGACAAACCCACCACCATAAATAGCACAAGTAACCAAAAACTGTGGGTAATGCTACTCAACGCCAGAAGTCTAAACCTCAAAATGCACGCACTCGAGGCACTCCTTAGTATGGAGAACATTGACATCTGTGCAGTAACAGAAACCTGGTTTAAGGCTCCTGAGAGCTCCCCAGCACTACTAGGCTATAACACATACCATACCTTTCGGCCACAGAACCAGGACCGAAACACAAAAGGCAGAGGTTTATCCATATTCATCAAGGATACCCACACCTCCAGGTTAGTGGTGCTGCACAATGCATCTGAGAATATCCATGTGCAACTAACAATGGGCAAAACTGCAATCCAAACTGTAGCTTGCTACTGATCACTCACCATGGCCCAGGACCCCCATTCCACATTTCTGGAGACACTGGGAAATATGAAGGTCCTACCAAACACCCTAATACTGGGTGATTTAAATTACCCAAACATAAACTGGGAGAACTACTCAAGTACTAACTCCCTTGCCCAATGCTTCCTAGAATTTATAAACTTGAATGCCTTGAAGCCCTATCCAAAGCCAAAAATACAGCTTTAATGGGACCGGACGGTGTCCCAGGCTGTGTCTTACAAGAGCTCCAAAATGAACTAACCCCTCACCTAAACACACTCTTCAAACTCAGCCTCTCTACAGAATACATACACACAGAGTGGCGCACAGCAACAGTTATCCTGCTCCACAAAGGTGGAGGCACAACGGACCCTGAGAACTATCACCCTATAAGCCTGACTAGCCTGGTCTGCAAGGCTATGGAATGCATCATCATAGAACTCATTAAGAGAGACATTGGGAACCTCCAAACCTTGGACCCTACCCAGTTTGGCTTTGTTAAGGGCAGATCATGCCTCCTAAACCTGGTGGACTTCTTTGAGACAGTTACCAAGGCATTAGATGAGGGAAAGGAGGTCCACACAACCTACCTAGACCTCGCAAAGGCTTTCGACACCATTCCCCATTCTAGTATTATAGACAAGCTCCCCAGCTTGAACATAAACCCCTACGTCACGAGATGGGTTGCCAACTGGCTCATGGATAGAACCCACATGGTGAGAGTTGCATGCTCTACGTCCGACTCTAAACAGGTTACAAGTGGCGTCCCCCAGGGCTCAGTTCTAGGACCCCTCCCGTTCGGCATATACTTCTCAGAGATACAGGCAAGCACAGGAAGACTATGGCTGACCAAGTTCACAGACGACTGCAAACTACTGGCCATAATTGATTCTCTGGCTGATACAGACACCCTCCAGATGGGTCTCACTGAGACGTATACCTGGTGTCAAAATCATGGCCTCAAGCTAAATGCCAAAAAGTGCATAGTCATTCCCTTTGGAAAAAACAAAGTACCCATGAACTACCACATAGGTGGTAGTCCCCTAAATACAGAAAATGTAATAAGGGATTTGGGGACCCAAATAGATAGTAATCTCTCCTTTGATAATCATATTGCCAAGGTGGTTAGAAAATCATTCTATGTGGCCTACCTAATCACAAAAGGGTTTGCATCTAGAACAAAAGAGATTATTGTGTCTCTCTACTCATCACTCATTAGACCCATCATAGAATACAATGCCCCATTTGGGATGTGCCTTACATGACACCTGCAACAGCTAGAAAGCCCACAAAAGTACCTCACCAAGAGGATTACTGGCCTCAAACAGATGCCCTATGCAGCCCGACTCAAGAAACTCCAGCTGTACTTGGTTGCATACTGCTTACTCAGAGGTGATCTCTGCCTGACATACAAGGCCATGTCCAACCCAGAATTGATGGACATGCTCCACCTAAAAAAAAAACAAATCCGGACAGCCACATGCTTTAGAGATATAAACCTCACCACAACGATAAATAGGACATGCTGGAGGGATAGATTCCTGTCCCAGAGACTCCCAATGCTTTGGAACAGGATTCCAATATACATCAGCTAGAGCCCCTCACTAACACTCTTCAAGAGAAACCTTGACGGGTAGATGAGAAACAGAAAATTTACCCCGGGGATCACTGCAGTGGCTCTGCTGGACAGTGGTGCAGGGAACTAATGGCTCTGCTGGACAGATGCACAGGGAACTAATCTAAGGAGGTGGCGAAAGCCAACACATTCTGGCTAGGCTTATAAATGCCCTTGGGCAGATAGCCTAGTACTTACCTATGAACCTATGAACCTGTGAACAAAAGAGGTTGTGCTTGACCTTGGCTAAATCCCTGGGTATTCATTTTAGCAAAGTTGCTGTAGCTGTTTCTTTCCAGGCACAGTGACTTCTGAATTGAAAATATTAGTATAGTGGCAGGACTGTGTGGAGCAAGCTTTAAATGTATAACTTAGAGAAAAGTATTTTTTTAAAGTTATTTTTAGTATTTGGCAGTGCAGTCTTTAAATTAATAGCCATTGACAGCATTTCCTATAGACATTTGCAGAAATAGAGTTGTTTTCTCCCTTCTTTAGGATGTTTCTATGTTAAATTTATGGGGTGAATGGTAACCTAGCATCTAATAATTATTCTCCAAGTTTTTAATACCATGAAGGGGATGGATCCCATTCCTAAGTCAAAATATGATTACATCAAAAAAATCCAAACCATTTGAGAATGAATGAACAAACTTATAAACACAAAGATGTCCCTTCCGTGTCAGACCAGTAACTAAAAATATAAAAACAAAAGGTGTAAGTTTTAACACATTTATTCCTTATTTCTTTAGAACTTCATCAGAATAAATAATGCTATACCTTTTACCTCTTTATATAACATTTTAAGTCACATGACTAACAAACGCCAATAAGAATAAATAAATGATTAATTAGATAATCACCTTTGTACTAAACTACCTTAATTTTGTAATCATTACATTTCATAGTTAACATAGCTAAATATTTTGTTCAAAACAATAAAATCATATAATACACTATAACAAACAGTAAATAATAATTTGACTCATTAGTAATCTCTGGGATGTTCATTAATGTGCTCATTTAGCCTTTTTTTCTGCTGCTAATTTGATCTGCTATTCTGTTTCTTTAAATTTTAAAAATGTATTAAAGTCCCCAATGAACCCTTCAGATTGAACATTGTCTAACACTAAAAATCTAAACTTTCTGTAATCAATACATTCGCTTGCATGTTTTGCTAAGGCATTACTATCATCACTTTTCTTTGCTGCCGTAACATGTTTGTATAGTCTTTTAGAAAGTTTTCTTATTGTTTTCTTTACATAAAAACGTTCACATGTTTCACAAATAGCCACATACACTATTCCAAATTAATTACGTGTAATAATCTTTAGCCCATACTGCTTGATTAAGGCCTTTGATATAAACATTAGATACATCTGAAACATATCTACAGTACTTGCAGTTATTAAATTTGCAAGTCCCATAAATAATACATGCATTACTTTTAATCACTCTTGATTTTTTTTAAAATAGACTTTAAGTTGTTCCTACTTTTATAGGTGAATGCTGGTTTGCCACCTAAAATGCCTGACAAATCTTTGTTACCCAAAATAATTTTCCAATTATCATTTAAAATGTTTCTGATAAGACCCATATATGTGGAAATTGGTAGACTTAAATCTGTTCTGCCTTGTTCACATGCAATATTAGTTTTATCTAATATGGGTTTGAAGTTATTTTGATGCTTATTTTTCATATTTTTATCAATAAAATCATCTTTATAACCCCTTTCTAGGAGCAGACTCTTTGGACTAAGTGAATCCTTTATGTATGTTTTGTCCCTACTTGTCACTCTGTAGTCTAACAAACTAACATTTTACAACATTTTCCTTCATGTGTATGGATGTTGGCTCTGCTTGTGCAAATAACTACTAACAAAAGTTTATTTCCTAAAACATTACTATCAAAACGCTTTCGTTTTCTGCTAAGTGTTATTGTCAGAGCTAAAAAGTTAATCTCTAGTCCAACACTGTTTAAAGTAAATTTTAAATAATCAGTACTGTAATTTAAGCTTTATAAACATACATTGAATTCTTCTGATGTTCATTTCCAATAAAAGACAGATATAAGCAATGTTCATTTGAACACTATTTGTATATTGTTAGAAGTTGTCATAGAAAAATCATTATTTTGTGTTTCAAGACAAATACTTCAAACAGATCAAAGGAGTGGTGATAGGCGCCAGAGTTATACCAGTATTTGCAAACTTAGCCATGGCTTGGTGGGAAGAAGAATGCCGAAAATGTCATTTTTTATTTTAAAAAATTATAATTTTACAAGTGTTTCATTGATGATTTTTTTCTTTTATAAACAGGACCTGCTGAAAAGACAGGTATGTATCCCAAAGTCTACCCTTCTTTGGAACAGGATACTCATCCATGTGAAGCAGAGTTCCTCCCTAACTCAACTCAAGTATAATTTGGACAACTGGATGGAGAACAGGAAATTCAAACATGATTCGGCATCTATGTCTCTTTCTGATATATGCAGCCGATAAGTGATTCATCTCCCAGGCCCCTGCTTGTAAATGTTTCATCTCTCAAAATCCCCTGCTTACACTTATCAAGAGTACCAGAATTTGTCAGAAATTTGGGTACAGGGCTAGTTTTAAAAAGGCCCTTATGGTTGTTAGCCTAGTGAATACCTATGAACCTAGAAGTCAGCATTCATGCTACCCTAACATTACTCCTCTTTCTTCAAGGAAGTCTCAGACACGACCTCTTCCAATTCCTTTCCTTTTGTTTTGATATTTTCCTTGTTATCTTAATATGCCTAAACAATGAGATTATCTTCCTGCTATAAGTGGAGTAGGAGCACCCTGCACACAGTGTGCCTATTATATACAACAGACACATCAAATGTATGTCCTCTTCTCTAGTTGGTGTTATCATCTTCTACTGTTAAAAGAGTTCTTACATTTTGCTATTGTTTAACCAGATTCCAAAATACCACTTACCCAGGTTACCTATTTTTTTGTATGGAAAATGCAGATTGCTAATAGCAACCTGCCTAGCTTAAATAATATTACCAGTACATCTAAACATTTTCTTGTTTTCTGCAACTAAATTTATTTTCGGTTACTGGAGTTTCTGTAGGCTCCATTCATGTATTGATTGGGTGGCATAATGGCCATAACATGTGTTGTTTAACATAAATAATAACACCACTATTCTTGTTTTCAGTACTCCACAACACAGATAAAATCTAGACCCAGGGGTGTGCTTTGCTCAGTCTCTGTTTTGGAATATTCATTTTAATTATTTATATTTTTTATATAATAATGGTTAACATTCTTGCTTTCATCTGTTCTCTCTCAAGATATAATTAATATTTACTCTGGTAATTTCCTCATAGGTTCCTGCTTTTTATAAATTATTATCTTTAGCTCATTCTATACATCAGGAATTAAACACAGAATCTGATATGTGGTGTCCCTATTCCTTACCACTCTGCTCCCAAATATAATCTGAACTTAAGAATGTTTGTTAAATTCTCTTTCCTTCATGCATGAAATGTAGTCCATCCTTTTACTCAACTTCTTACATTGCTACTTACATTTTCTCAAAATTTCCAAAATGATCTGTGGAATTGAATAAACTATGTGTAGATAATGCACAGAGCCTACACAGAGTGTTTTCGCTCATGTGATACTGCTCATCACACAGCATTGCTCCTCGAATATTAATGATGCAAGGAGCATAAACTAGCTTTCGAGGCTAGCACCAGTGCTGCTGGCCAAGAAACCTGTACACTGAATGTGAATCATACCACTCAACCTTTTAGTGCAACAAATCTGTTCAAACAGTAAACTAATGGGGGGACAAAGGGCCAAAAACAAGGACGGATTTACTTTGCGTTAGCATGCATTTTCTGATGGAAATGAAGTACACAACAGAAATGTATGTCATTATGTATTAACTTCAATCTTCAGTAATTTCCCAGTGAATCACACATTTTACATGAAACAGCCCAAAAATATGATGCAAACATCTGGGCAGTCTGCAAAACTGTGGACATTCTCCCCTTTATGTTTTGTTTTTTTATTTTTTGAGGCCAGTGTTTGTGCGATGTGTCACGTGACACAAACGTGTTTACCTGTGATCACTTGGTTTGCACGAAGCACATCAGCATACAAACTGGAGGAATGGACAACCCAGGTTGTACATAGGACCCAGACAGCAAAAAATATCAACTGTGTGCATTTAATTAATAATATTGGCTATTGCACAAACATGTTTAACAGTGAGAACTTTACAATAACTACTAAGAGAGGGCATATCATGTCACTAATCCAGAGGCAGTATGTGTTAAGTGTTGGTGTGGAGTGTCAATGGTCCAGGGGTTCTAGGACAAGCTCTGCAAATTTTTGTTTTACTGTTGTGAAATTGCAGGTTATAGCAATGAAGTGCAACATACACAACTGTTTTCTCAACCTTCTTGTGGCAATAGCTGTAAGTGCAGGAGAACTGCAGACATTGTTCATTTGACTGGCACATTTACACACGTACCTGTATATGAAATACTCTCAAAATTGCAGTGCTTGTCACTGTTGCTCATCGATTACCATCACACAAACACAGTGGCCACCAGTTCACACCTTCACCTACCATGATTGCGAGATGGTAAGGGGTGCCCGATGTTTTCAAATGTTGCAAAACCAAATGTGTGCACTCTCAGTAAGCACAAAATGTGCAATAGGTTGGAAAACATCAGTGTATAAAATGCAGTTGGTGGAGAATGTTCATTCTACATTGAGCTTGAGCTATGGCATGCATGTCAGGAATTGCTGGTGAGGGTGTGCATTTCTGGGCACAGAGGTGGGGTGTCCAGGAGTCCAAAGCATTTTTTGGACTTCTAGTTAAGGAGCATGAGCCTTGGTTGCTGCAGCAGGACTATTCAGGCTCAGAATACTAGTTTGAAGCCTGGAATAGTATTGCATGGGTTTTGACCAGTGCTACAATTCCCACACACTGGTAAGCAATGCAGACATCACTCCAATGATCTGAAGAGGAGGAAGCAGGATACCCTCGACCATTGGATCAGGGAATTTAGTACATGTGACACACCACAGATGTGTAAGTATCAATTTCAGTGAGTAATTTTAAGAGTTAAAAGCTGACTATAGTCAAGACTGGTATTCATAATGGTGTCCTGTTCTGTTTTTTCCACAGCTGCTACAGAGCGAGCCTTGAATGTCAGGTCCCATGCCGTGTATTTGTTAAGGATGTGAGAAGCATGTGGTATGTATGCATCAGAATAGTACTGTCTAAATAGCATTGTGGTAATAATAAAACATTTTATAGCAATTTAGTAGCATTAGAAGTTAAGGACCACTTACATGATATTTAATACAGTTGTATCAAACTGAGAATACATATTTCAACTGTAAAATAAACTATGAATGCTTTATTCTCTAGTACAATGCAATGGTGCCATATTCTCAAATAACAGTGAACATGCACCTCTAAACTGTAAAAGTAAAGTATGCATGTAGTTGTCTGTAGGGCAAAATAGCAGTACGGTATTAGAGAGTAGTCATTGGTTGTGGGTTCAAAATATACACTTCCCAAATATAGAATTCTGTTAGGTTTGCATCATTATTGCAATGTAACTTCAGACCTCTATACCAGTGGCACAAATAGCCTTCTGTTAATGGTAATCATTATAACTGGAACATGCATATGTGCAATATATGCACACATCAAAGATTGGTGGCTGCAATGTATACTATAGTGTACCTCTGTTATGAACTAGGTAGTTTTAAAAGTAATGAAGAAATGTGTTAGGATTTTGCAGTGTGTTAAAGTTAAAGGTAACAGAAGAGAGTCAAATAATTGTATCACTGCTTTTTATTTCACATATGAGGTTACTAATATTCTCCCTGTTTTTTCCATCACCCCAACCTTTTTTTTATTTTTTTTTATTTTGTTTTTGTTTGTTTTTTTCCCACAACACAATGGGGTAGGCCTGTTCCACTGGATCCACCTCCCCCACTCCATTGGCTACAAAACCACTGCTCAGCACATCTGGTGGGCAACCTGGTAGCACCCCCCCCCCAACTGCCCCTGCACTATCCAGCACCTTAAGTAGTTCTGTCCTGGAGGATAGGCCTGTGGCTCCCTCCAGGAGCAGTGGTGGAGGTGAAGAGTTTATCACCAACAGGAACTGTCAGGAATGGCACTTAGGACAGTGCACCACACTGTGGATACACACCTACACTGAATGGAGTGCCTGCTCTCCATCCTCATTCAGAGTACACATAGGAGACACAGATGTTGGCAATTGCAGCCAGTGGCACAGTGAGGTGACAGTGATGACAGTTCACTGGATGAGGACTAACTTCTCACTGTCAACCACCGTGATGTGCATGGGACTTGGATTTCCCACTCTCTCCCCAACCATGGTGTTCACCCATCTCTTGTGTTCTTCATTGTCCCTGTGGTTTGTCTTGTCTGTCTGAAATTGCTTCCTTACCTGACCTACTTACCTAAACCAGACATTCTTACATCTCTTCCCCAACATTCCTCTCTCTTTCAAAAAAAAAAATCACCTCATACATAGCTCTCCATTTCACAAAAGTGTCTTCATGACACATTTGTTCAAATTCCATACATGACAGACTGTGTTGTGGTCACTCCTATCTCTGGAGATGACAGTCCAAATTCATCTAATATGTTGCATATATGTTCATGTTTTATTCTTGAAGAAATGGCTAGCTATGGTTCTTTCCTACATGCATCCTGCATATTCTTGCAGGAAGCAATTGCAGACAGAAAAGGCAAATAAGACAAGAGACAAGGACTGTGAAGAACACAAGATGTGGGTGAACACCATGGTTGGGAGAGGGTGGGGACATTGCAAACCCATGGATGTCAAGTAGGGTGACAATGAAAATCAAGTCAACATCCACTGGACTGTAATTACTACCAACTCACTGGGCCAAGGGCTGCAGGTTCTGATGTCTGTGTCCCCTTGTGTTATTTAATACATTGATGAAGAGCAGTGTCTCCATCTGGTATAGGCATGCACCAACCGTGTAGTGCACAATCCTGTGCACCAGCCCTGGCAGTTCATTGTGAGTGATAAACTCAACATCTCTGCCACTACTCCCGAAGGGAATCAGTGGCCTATAATGTGAGGCAGAACTACATGTGGGGACAGGTAGTGAGGGATAGAAGAGTGGGTACTAACAAGTTGCGCAGCAGATGTGATGGGCAGTGGTGTGTTGTAGTCAGTGGAATGGGGGCAGGAGGATTCTGTGGAACAGGCCTACACTGCTGTGTTGTGGTAAAAAAACAAAAAATAAAAAGTAAAAAAAAAAAAAAGAGAGAGAGAAGGGTTGGGGTGAGAGATAAAAAGGGAGAACATTAGTAAATTCGTATGTGATATACAAAACATTGATATAATTATTTGACTGTATTATGTTACCTTTGTTTTAAGACTACCAACTCCTAACAAATACCTTGTTTACTGTTATGACTACCCACTCCTAACAAATGCACAATATACTACAGATCGCAGCAATTATTGATGTATGCATATATTGCATATATGCTTGTTCCAATTATACTAATTACAGTTTACAGCAAACCAGTGGTGCCACTGGTTTACAGCTCTGATGTTATATTGCAATAATAATGAAAACTTAACAATATTGTATATTTGGGAAGTGTGGATTTTGAAGGCCCAACCTATGACTACTCTGTAATACTGAACTGTTGTTTTCGCCTCAAGACTAATACATGCATGCTTTACTATTACAGATGAGAAATGAATGCTCAATTTGATACTACTGTATAACAAACCAAAAAAGGCATTTTTACTTTATTGTTAAAATAACACTACTGTTCAGATGCATACATACCACATGCTTCTTGCATCTGTGCCAATCTAGCTGCATGGGTTTGCACATTCAGTTCTTCGTCTGTGATGGCTGTGGAAACACAGAACAGAAGATAATATCATTAAGCATACCAGTCCTGACTATATCCAGCTTTTAACTCCTACAAGTAGTCTCTGTAAGTGATAATTACACATTGGTGGGGTGTCCCCAGTCCTACATTCCTCAATCCAACAGTCATGGGTATCCCTTCTCCTCATCTTGAGGTCACAGTAGTGATTCCTACATTGTTCACCAGTGCGAGCAATACTGGTAGCACTGATCAGAGCCCAGGTCAGACTATTCCATGCTTCTGCCTTGCCTTGTAATTCAAGCCACAATGGGCTTTCTGCAAAATCTTGACCCATGTTCATTTACTAGATGTCCAACAAACACTTTGGACTCCTGGCCATTCCATCTTTGAGCACAGAATCTCAAAACCTCTTCAGGAATGCCTGCCATGCCTGCCACAAATCAAGACCAATGTAGAATGATGTTTTCCCACCAATTGCAGGTATCATGCTTACTGGTAAGGCACATATTTGGTTTTGTAACATTTGAAAGTGTTGTGCATCACTTGCCATTGTGCAAACACATTGTGCGAGAGTATGCACTGCCAGAAAATGTGTCCAGTGTATGTTTACAGCTATCTGCGTCCTGTCTCCTATCTGGGTGACACATTCTTCTAGTTTATGCACTGCTGCTCTGTGTGCAGACAAGATGCACATAGCCAAAGCCTTTTGTGTGAAGTGACACATCGCTCAAACAGTGCCCCCTTAAAAAAAGTATAAAAATGGAGAATTAGCTGAAATGAGAAAAATCAATCTATGGCATAGACAGAAAATGTTAGTAGACATGAGATATGACTACAAAGGTCTGGACACAAAATTGTAATGCAATGCACCATTAGAAAACAGGAGGGGAGACATCAATTTTTGCCACACAGCTTGGCAGCAAATACATGACATAATTTGTCACACAACCAAGTGCAACTGAATGTACACTGATATTAAGGCATGACCTGTTATTTGTAAATGTATTATATTTAATATATTTGGATGTAGTGCACTTAGTGATCACACAACCTGTTATGATTACTCCTTGAAAATATACAGCTGTGTCCTACCTTTTTGTGTTTCTTGGTCATTCATCAAGTTTCTGACCAGTACTCAGAGACATGCAGTTTGTAAGCCAGTCTAAATCATTTACCTTAAAATGTGTCAGGATATTAACTGGGAACACTATGATATGGAGTTGCCATCAAACGAAGGGCAGGTTTGATGGCACAAACAAGCATAGAATGCTGTTTTGGGGGTGTGGAGCAAAAGTAGGTTCCTGTGATGGCACATGCAAGGGTATACTGTTCTTTTGAGGGGGCTGGACCCAGGTTGAGATACTGTTTTGGCACAAACAAGGATATGTTGCTCTTTTTACTCTTCTTGTTTGGCATCCTGCCAACTTGATCTTGTGAGGGTGGTGAAGCAGGAAACTGCTATGTGTCTCATTACTTTCTCACTTCTCATTGTTATGATTTCCCATTACAAATGTGTGGTGCTAAACTGAGGGCATGCAGTGATCATCAGTACTTCTGGGAGGTATCAATGTCTGAATTTTTGAACCCTGAGGATACTACTTGCTAATGGATACATACAAGTAAAAAAACTCTCTGCTGTCATGTTACATTAATTTCTGTACAAATCTCCCAACTTGTATTTGCTAACTGTACCAAGTGATGAAATACAAGAACATGTCATAGCAGTATTATAGAATACAGTACATCTTCAGGACTTACCTTGTAAATGCCACAGTTGCCATGGTGTTAGTTCAAGGTTGTGATGCAAGCAGTACAGAGCCAATACATGGGGATAAAAGGCTGTGGCTCAGAGTTGAGACCACCACAGGTCATACGGTTCCTGTATCATGTCTTTGTCCACCCTGTAGCACTCTACAATGTCCATGTCGTTTATGTTGTGATAAGCTAAATATGGCCTGAAAACTCTTCTCCATCTCAACCTAGGCCTATTGGCGACAGCAGCATTACCTGCAGGCTGTAGCACATGAAAATGGAGTTAAGCAGCAGCTCCTAACATTCTTTCTGTGTAGACTTTCTGTGTCTGTACTCCACTACTTTTGAAATCCACAGGAAAAGCCAGCATGGAGTCTACATGGTTGCTTTATAACTTGTGTAATGGCTCCACCAGATTGGTTGATTAGCATTCAGTTCAGCTGCTTAAGTTGTAATTAGCATCTCTGAAACACAGCCGAAGACAGATGCAATCCATTGATAATCTGGTCCATTATAAAAAAAAGCAAATGTGTAGCTAGCCAAACTGATGGTGAGTATACTTGCTACATGTTCAGAAAAGCAAAATATTTCCAATGCGATCTAAATGTGTAGCTAGCCAAACTGATGGTGAATATACTTGCTACATGTTCAGAAAAGCAAAATATTTCCAATGCGATCTTTATAGAGGAGTGTTGAACTCCAGCAGGTTTGCTCTCATTTTGTTACCTACATAATATGTATGCCAGAATATAATAATGAATGATGTGAAGCATAGGCTTTTACACTATCTTTATGCATTAGTTAGAAGTGTACTGATGGCATGGCCATGTTTGTCAAGCCATTTCAGAGGCACAAATGATTGACAATACATGAAAATAGAGAGCTGTGTGATACATATGTCCAAATGTTTCAGGAACAGGTCCTTTGTAAGCCTATTTAGCATTTCAAATGTGTTTTATTAGAAAAATGGTTCATGTGCCTGTTCTTTTGTGGATGGGAGGAGCAAAGAAAAGCTACTGTTATGTCACAAACTAGAATGGACTGTTATTTTGGGAGGGAGCACAGTTGAGTTACTGCTATGGCACATACAAGGATATGTTGGTCTTGCTCCTCTCCTTGTTATACATTCTGAGTGCTGTTAGTTCACATCTGTAGAGTGTTGTATGTTTTTCTAGTGGGTACTACTGACTGCCTACCTTAACTGCTTTATCTGGTAACAGTTACTTTGTAGTGAAGTGATACTTATGTGTATTATCATTCTGTTGTCTTTCAGGACAGAAAATGTCATTGAGACAGAGACCCCTCCCTTCAGTGAGGTCGAGAATACTATAATTGTTGATTTGCTCCATCAACATTGGGGCTTTTCTTCTGGGAAGAGGTTGTCTCAGTATGCCAAAGAAGCTGAGAATATGGCAGGAGATTGTTGCCAACATAAATTCAATGGGCAGCCACAGCCTGACTTTTGAGCAGGTACACCACAGGGCCACTGACACTATCACCTCTGTACTGAAGCATGTAGCTGTTGTAGCATAAGACCAGAGGGTAACTGGGGGCTGGGACTGCTGCAGAACAACCTCTTACCCTCAATGAGGAATTCCTGTCAAATCTTCTACAACAGGATATTTCACAGCAGACTGTACCACAACATGTCATTGACATGGTGCCACTCCTTCTCAGTCCCAGGAAGAGTTTCCAGGTAGGCATTGTTATATGACCAGTTGAATACTGTAACAATTTTAATAACAGTTAGTTCTGTGTCACATGTGTTTTTTGGGAGAGATTGAAGAGTACAGCGATAATCTTAGTTTGGAGTTTTCAGCCACATTCTTGCTGGATGTACACACCATGCAGATATAGAGGATTACATGTAATACCCCCTGTCTTACTGTTAAATGTGATTATGTTGCCCTTACGTCTTACTTAACATATTTCAGGACTGTCAGGAATCCAGTGATGTATGCCTCCTGCAGATGGTAAGCCAAATACATTTATTTCAGTACTGCAGATCAATTTATAGAAACATCATAATGTGTTATTTTAGGCCTGTTGTGTGCATTGCTATACTGTATGTAATAGTGGCAGCACTGCTAATTGTTTAGCATATAGTGCACCATAGTAGTACAGGTATTAATCTATTTAGCGTATTCCTATGTTTCTCCCTTTTATCACAGGTGATCATGATAGTGGAAGTATGGGCACTGTGCCACCTGATGTCAGTGTCTTATTAGACACTGATGATGATGGTGATGGAACTGATCAGAGTTGGTGGGTGCAGAGGTTGAATCTGACACAGAGGTTGACATCCAGCCACCTTCTTCTTTTTCCCTGGACCTGGCCAGGAGGTCTACACCTACCCAGTCCACTGACTCCACAGATATAGGACAGGTGGAGGGTGAGGACATTGAGCAGTGAAGTGTGGCTACTGCAGCTTCAGTGTCTGTTGAGTCTGGCTGTAGCCAAAGTTGTGGTGAGGTGCCACATAGGAGGGTTGAGAGGGGTGATCAAAGAGGGCATGGTGTCCCTCCTCCATCTGGTGCAGATGTCTCCTTCTGTGCACTCAATGTATGTTTAGGGCCATCATGGAGACACAGGCATGTTCAGAAAGGCAGTCCAGACAAATGCTCAGGGTTGTAGATGTAGTATAGTCTGTCATGCATGACTGCCTCCACCATGTCGCTGATTCACTGGATCAGATGAATCACACTTGGAAACCAGCGGTTTCTGTGATGGACTAAGAGGTGTCTGTCATAGAAGAGCAATGTCTGTAATGGAAGGCCTGCTGGGAGAGGAACAGTGTCTTCATGGGCGTAGGTCAGCCACAAAATCTGATAATGGCCAATGTTGTCATATCCGATCATGGTCCCGTAGTGGCAGTACTTCTGCTGGTCCATCAGAGTGCGTGCTTTCTACACCCAAACATGGCAGGCCATGGAGTCATGGTCCTGGATATTCCCTTGACAGGAGCACATCCCGCAGACATCAGTCATGCTCAAGTAGCAGCACTGCATCTGACTGTGGGTATGGAGATGCCATTGCAACTCCAGGCAGAGCCAGTTCTTGTGGTTGAGGGAGATGAACTGCCACCTCTACCATGTGCGGCTCACACCTGTCCAACATATCAAGACATAGAGCTAGCACTGAAATTCACTGTGTTCATGCAGACTCTGACACACCATTTTCACATGGAGGACCCCTACAGACACACACAAAGCCTGCCTGCTTCCCTGTCTCCCTCACACACACTCACCAACCTTTTGGGTCAGCCTACATCTCCTGCACCCCACCCCCGCCACACACTCACACACACTACCCTGTGCAAGTGATGATAACTGTGTTATATCACTGTTTTATATCTTTTGGATTCAGAGATACAAATGCTTTCTGTCTGATGCACAGGGTTCATAGCTATATTAGTGACCAGGAAATCTGTATTTGTGCTGTTGAACTGATAATTGTACCTGTCATTTATATTTGCCTTGCCAAATTATACAGTGGATAGCATCATCATGTTAGTACTCTCTAATGTATTCTCTTGTAAAGATTGTGAAGTCAAGAACTGCAATGTGTCTCCTTTCTAACATTTCTCTTTAATGTTTTCCAGCGTATACATATGGTGCACATCATAAGACAAGCCATCACATTCAGATCTCAGGATTGTATGACACCACTGTAGGCAAACTCATTATAGGTTCATAGGTTGATACTAGGCTATCTGCCCTTGGGCATTTATAAGCCTAGCCAGAGTGTGTTTGGCTTTCGCCACCCTTTTAGATTAGTTGACTGTGCCTCTGTATAGTAGGTCACACAAGATAGCCCTTTTAAGGTTAGCTTACTGTGCCTCTGTCTAGTAGAGACACAGAAGAAATCCCAGGGGTAAACCTACGATCTCCTAACCACTCGTCAAGATTTCTCTTGAAGATGGTCATTGAGGGGCTCTGCCTAACATGGATTGGGATTTTGTTCCAGAGTGAGGGGAGCCTCTGGGATATGAATCTGTCCCTCCAGCATGTCCTATTTATTTCTGTGCTGAGGTTTAAGTCCCTGGAGCATGTAGCTCTAAGGGATTTGGATTTCCTGAGGTGGAGCATGCCCACTAATTCTGGTTTGGACATGGCTTTATACGTCAGACACAGATCACCTCTGAGTAGGCAGTAAGCAACTGAGTTGAGCTGGAGTTTCTTTAGCCTAACTGCGTAGGGCATCTGTTTGAGTCCCTTGATCCTCTTGGTGAGGTACTTTTGGGGTCTTTCCAGTTGCTGCAGGTGTTGGGTAAGGTACATCCCAAATGGGGCATTGTATTAAATTATGGGCCTGATGAGTGATGAGTAGAGGTGCACAATGACCTCTCTTGATCTAGATGTGAACCCTTTCATGATAAGGTGGGCTATATAGAAGGTCTTTCTAACCACTTTGGCAATGTGATTGTCAAAGGAGAGATTGCTGTCTACTTGGGTCCCCAAATCCCTAATTACTTCTTCCGTACTTAGTGGATTACCACCTATGTGGTAATTTGTGGGCACTTTGTTTTTCCCAAAGGGGATGACTATGCACTTTTTGGCATTTAGCTTTAGACCATGGCTCTGGCACCAGTTATCTGTCTCTGTGAGACCCTTTTGGAGGATGCTTGTGTCAGTCGGTGAGTCGATTATAGCACCCAGCTTGCAGTCATCTGCGAACTTAGTCAGCCATAGTCCTCCCGTGTTAGCCTGTACCTCAGAGAAATATATACTGAACAAGAGAGGTCCCAGGACTGAGCCTTGTGGGATGCCACTTGTAACTGGTTTAGAGTCTCACATGGCACCTGCAATTCTGACCATTTGGGTTCTATCCCTGAGCCAGTTTTCAACCCATCTTGTGACATAGGGGTTGATATTTAAGCTGGTGAGCTTATTTATGATGCCCGAGTGGGGAATTGTGTCAAAGGCTTTTGTGAGGTCCAGGCAGGCTGTGTGGACTACCTTCCTTTCATCTATGGCCTTGGTGACTGTTTCAAAGAAGCCGACCAGGTTCAAGAGGCAAGATTTGCCCTTAACAAAGCCAAATTGGTTAGGATCCAGTGTTTGGAGGTTTCCAATGTCTTTGTTTAAGAGTTCCATGATGATACGCTCCATAGCGTTGCAGACCAGGCTAGTCAGGCTTATAGGGCGATAGTTTCTGGGGTCCATTGTCACCCCACCTTTGTGGAGTGGGACCATTGTTGCTGTACGCCATTTCTTGGGTACATATCCTGTAGTAAGGCTGAGATTGAACAGTGACTTTATGTGAGGGTTCAGTTCTTCTTGGAACTCATGTAAGACGCAGCCCGGGACACCGTCCGGTCCCATTGATGTTGTGTTTTTTGCATTGGAGAGCACAGCTCTCACCTGTGCATCTGTGATGTCAGGGAGGCTACACTCTGTTGGGATAGACATTTGCTCTTTTGGGGGGGAAGGGGGGGAGAAGTTTGCACTGAACCTGTCTGCCAGGATGTTGGCAATGTCTGTGGGTTCAGTGTATTTTTTGTCATTTTGCACTAACTCAGAGCATATCTGGGAGTTGCCCCCAGGTTCCTGGCATAACTAAAGAAGGCCTTGTGATTATCTTTAGTGTCTTGTGCAATTTTTCTTTTGAAGCTGGCCTTAGATAATTTTATGAGGGATCGTAGTTTCTTGCTAGTACTGATCAGAGATGACTTCCCTTTTTGGGATTTTGCTCTATCATGTAGTAGCTTCCTCCTTCTGTTGTATAGCTTATTTATGGCTGGGGTCCACCAGACAGGTCTCCTGCCTTTAGAGGAGTGAGTCTTGGTTGTATTTGGGATAGCATGATCCATGCTTTCCTGTAGGTGTCCATAGAATGTGTTTGTAAAGGATTCTGAGGTTTGGGCCGTATTTTCCACTGGCCCTGGGGCTTTGAAGGATTCCACCTCGGTTTTGAGAAGTGTGAAGTTTGCTTTTGAGAAGTTCTTCACCATGGTTTCCTTGGCTGGGGGTGGGGACGGGATATGGATGTCCAGTGAGATTAATTTATGGTCAGATCTTACCAATGAGGGGTATACCTCTGGTATGGAACATAGAGTCCCCATGTTGGTGATGATCAGGTACAATATGTTTTCCCCTCTTGTGGGAGTGGTGACCAGTTGTTCCATAGCATTTGAGTTTATAAATTCTAGGAACCATTGGGCGAGGGTGTTGGGGCTTGAGTAGTGCTCCCAGTCTATGTTTGGGTAGTTAAAGTCACCCAATATGATGGTGTTTGGAGAGACCTTCACATTCTCCAGTGTTCTCAGGAAAGCTGATTGGGGTTCCTGAGTTTGGGAGGGTGGTCTGTAGCAGGCTACAAACTGAAAGGCAGTTTTGCCCACTGTTAGTTGCACATGGATGGTCTCCGATGCTTCGTGCAGTGCCACTAACCTGGAGGTGTGGGTATCTTTGATGAATATGGATACTCCCCCTCCTGTTGTGGTTCGGTCTGAGTTTTGGGGCCAAAAAGCATGGTATGAGGTATAACCTGGTAGTGCTGGGATGCTCTCGGGAGCCTTGAACCAGGTTTCTGTTACTGCACAGATATCGATATTCTCCATGCTGAGGAGAGCCTCGAGTGTGTGCATCTTGAGGTTTAGACTTCTGGTGTTGAGCAGCATTACCCTTAGTTTCTTTTTCCTTGTGTTGTCTATGGAGGTGGATTTGCCTTTTGAGCCTTGCCTAAAAAAGGCACTATGGGGGTGGCAAGACCTTTAGCCAATATTCGAAAGCCCAGGGGTGACAGGTGCAAGCCGTCCCTAGTGAAGCAACGTGGCTTGTCGAGCATGTCATCCCAGGCTGACAGACACTGGATCCCCTTTGAATGACACCAATACTTTAGCCAATTGTTAAAATTGATCATTTTGTCTTTATACTGTGGCATCATTCTTGGTGAGGGTAAGATGCTACTCAAGGTCAGGGTCATACCGGCCTGGGCTACATGATCAGAGAGCTCCTCTATGTCTCTTTTCATGTAGTCCAGGGAGGTACGTCTCAGGTCATTCACACCAGCATGGACAATGACGGAGTCATATTTGTACTTGCTTTGGTGTGACCTGAGTGCTTGTGTTATGCGGCAGATCCTGGCACCCGACAGGCAGCTTACAGTGACCTTCTCCTTGTTCAGCCTGGTGAGTGGGACGTCAGTGTGTCTGACAATAAAGTCACCTATTACAAGTGTATTAGGTGTGTTGTTTAGCCTTAAGGGCTGTGACTGTGTGGCACACTGACTTTGTGAACTAGGTGATACATGGGTATTGTTGTGGGGTAGTGGTTGCTTGGATGTCTGCTTTGGAGGTCTCTGCTGCTTGGGCAGATTTTTATTTAGAGCCTCCGAGTATGTTTTTGTGTGTTTATGTGTTTGGTTTGCTGTTGCAATAGGTCTATGTGAGACTGGATTTGTGGTGTGTGTGGTTACCTTCTCCTCCTGACTGGCTGCGACAGTACTGGGTTGAGAGAGCTCAGCCTCCAGTTTGGCTATATAGTAGCATCTCTCACATATATTTGAGCTTGTTGGGAGGAGGAGGGGGTGGTCTGTGTACATAAGGCAGTTGTAACATTGCCTCAAGATTCTCAGATTCACCAGCTGGACTGGAGAGTAAACCCTAAACTGACTTTTGGACATTAGAACAGTAATAAAGTATAATGTTTTCTTTTGCATAAACCTCACCAGATACATGCAGCACCTGGACAGGCCACAGATCTTTCTCATCAAGGTAACATAGGGCCTACTAACCATGACATACTGTATGCGAGTAGATTAAAAGACATTTCACTATCTTTCAGGTATCACATTCAATTGTAACTGATATTCTAAGCTTAAACGTTTAGTTTAAGCACTTGGGCTTTAGGTCAGTTGTCTTCCATTAAGAAGATTTGTAGTCTACACTCTTATGGGAGGTGATGGTAGACTCTGCCCTACTGTGCTGGGAATTGCTGGTTGAATGCTTATTGCGCTTGTTGTTTTAAGTGTCGTTGTTATGGTTTAAGCACTTGGCCTCCAAACCAGTTATTTTACCTTAGGAAGGTTTGTGGTGTAGGCTTTTGTGGCAGGAGAGGATAGCCCATACCCATCTAAGGTGAGAATTGCTGGTTGAAGGCTTATTGTGTTTGTTATTCTGAAAGTGTCTTAGTTCTGGTTTAAGCACTTGGATTCCAGACCACTTATTTCTCACTAGGAAGGATTGCTGTCTACACTGTTGGAGTATTCTACTGAAATATTGCTTTATTTAAACTTTTTTTGTGCTGTTGTGATTGCGATTTTCTGCACTTTGAATTTCCAGTACTTCCGCATTTTATAGCATAGGCTAGCTTTAGGCTTGCTGAATCTAGACTCTCTGCTATCATTTGAGCAATAAAACTAGCACTCTTACATTAAGAAGGCCCAGCTGCACCCTTGTGGCAGAAGTGTGTAGCCAAGAAGCCATCTGTGTTGTGTATTGCTGGAATAAGGCTCAGTCTTGGACTTTTCCTTTGCTTACTTTTTTAAAATTGTTTAAGTTCACGTGTCTTACAGCATCATGTTTGGCTGGGTTTGCACTTGGTTTACCATTGCTGGTCAGGGCTTGCACTGCTGCCCTGTGAGCAACTCAAATGTGCATTGTGAAACATAGACACATTTTAACCCTTAGCCCTCCATAGAGTAGACTTTTTCTGTTAGTCTTACAGTGAATCCTGCTCCATCTAGCCCACTCCCCACTATTTACTGCAGTATATTGCTTCCATAATGGAAGGACAGTGTCCCACCATTTCTCCAGGCAGGCTGATTGATATGGGCATCCTGAGGCAAAGCAACAATTGCCTCATGTATACTGACAATAGTTACCACTAAAACAAACTAATACAACATGTGAGAGCTGTAGCTCTACTATGAGTTTGGAATCAGTTCTGTCACATAACAAACCAGATATCAAACTTTGTCAGCACACACACTTCACCTCTTGCACACAATAAGCTCACAACACATAAACCCACATACACAGAGGTACTTGCTAGAAACATACCTAAAGATCAGGGACCTCCCAAGCGCAAACCAACTGCACACACTGGAGAGCCAACAGAATCCACTACACATAATAATACACACAAGAGTGTCTCGGCCAATAAGACCCTAAGGCAAAACAGTAAAATGAAAATGTCTTGGTCATAAGCAACTGCATAGTGAGACACACAGATGTCCCCATCAGCAGGCACAAGGAGAATGTCATGGTCAGCTGCCTGTCAAGTGCCAGGATCCATCAGATCATGCATGCATTTAAGTCTTTCAAAAAGTACCGTTATGACTGTGTCATAGTCCATGTTGCAGTGAATGACTGAAGATATACCTCACTATACTATATAAAGAGAGACATGACTAAGCTCTCAGATTATTTGTCCCAGGAAGGTATATCCCTAGTCCTAAGCAGCATTCCACCTTCACCCAGGATGATGCCTCAGTGTAACAAAACATGATTGACTTCAAAAATTGGCTAAGCTTCTGTTGTCATTCCACGGGGATCCAGTTTTTGTCAGCCTGGGAAGTCATGGTTGACAGACCATGCTTCTTTGCCAGAGATGGTTTTCACCTGTCGTTTCTTGGCTTTTGGTTACTGGCAAAGATACTTGCCTCCCCCATTGTGGCCTTTTTAGGCAATGTCAGAACAGCTAAATTCTCAATGTAAAAACATGCACTAGAGACAAATTGAAAGTTATGCTGCATAATGTAAGGAGTGTAAATTAGAAACTGCACTCCCAGGAAGCACTCCTTACCTTAGAAGATGCCCATGTCTGTGAGTCACAGAGACATGGTTCAAGGCTGCCAAAAGCACCCCGGCCATGCAAGGCTACAATGCATTCCGCATGTTCAGACTTCAAAATGGGCATGAATGAACCAAAGGTAGAGGTGCATACATCTTCAATAAAGAAAAATATACCTCAAGACTGGTCAAGCACTACAACTCCATAGCACTGCTCCAAGTCCAACTAACTGTAGGTAAAACCTCCTTCCATATCTTTGTTAGCTATAGGTACCCCACCATGAACCATGTGATCCACTCTGCCTACTAGGACACAGTTGAGTCATTCACTATACAAACACCTTGGTCATGTGTGATGTCAGTTATCCTTCCACAAACATACTCACCCTAAGGTTACTGGACTTTGTTAGTACAAATGCTCTGTAACAGATAGTCTGCACCCTCACAAGGGGCTTGATTTTCCTGGATTGAGTACTCAACAACACAGAGGGATCTCTTTTCTAAACCCTGTCTGTTGCCCTTCCTGGTCAAGTTAGATAAGAATTCAGTCTTGTTCAAATTACCAGTCATACATGATACCCCCTCAAGAGCAAAAAGGATGAAACGTTTCACCAAAGCTAACTATAGCCTCCTAAGTGATGCCATAAATAGTTGCAAACCCCCCTGCTACCACTGTCAATAATGATTGCTATACAGAGATGTACACAAATGGCCTGTATAAACACCTATACAAATGTATAGAGTTGGCTGAACTTGAACGGATCAAAACAAGGTCCTCACAAAAAAACAAGGAACCCTGGTGGGCATCAAGCATAAATAGGTTATACAACAAGTGGAATAAAGTAATGTCTAAGAACAAGAGGGAACTGACTCAGCAGAGGAAGGACACTATCCACAGCTTGAACAAGCACATTAGCTATCTTGTAAAGTCCTCTAAAGTCAAGTATGAAGCTAAACTAGAATCCATAGCTAAAGATAATCAAGATCATTGGATCATAGGAGATTACTAGGCTATCAACCTGGAGACCATTTTGAGTCTAGTTGTTTCATTCCAATGAAATACCACATATACTGTAGTCAATAACCAGGATTGTAGTTAGTAATGACTGCCCATGTCCAGGAGGGTTGTGGCCACTATCCCCAGTAATAATTTATGGCAACCCATCCACTTGTCCAGGTTCCTTTTGAACAGTGTTATAGAGGTGTTCTGCTTCACATGAATTGTCAGCCTATTGCAAACATGTGGCAGTCACTGGGAGACAAATTTGTCCTTCCAGCATGTCCTGTTCAAGTCACAGGCCATATTTAGGCCCTTTTAATGGGTATCTATAGTCCCATTTGATTTACAGATGTGCAGAAAATGTATTAGGCTTGGGTCAGAGATTGCTCTGTAAGCCAGGCATAAGTCTCCCCTAAGACATCTATACAATACTGAGGATAGGGACAGAGACTTTAGTTGGTCTATGTAAGGCACATGCTGAAATCCCTTGATCTTCTTAGTTAGAAACCTCTGAGGTCTCTCCAATTTCTGCAGGTGCTTTGTACACTATATGCTGAAATGGGCATTATGCTCAATTATGTATGCAATTATGTACATGATTAGTGATGAGTATAGAGGGGTTATAACCTTCTTTGCTCTATAGGTGATGTCTTTGATAATCAAGTGTGCTACATAGAAAGCTTTCCTTACTCCAGTAGACACATGGTGGTCAAAGTTAAGGTGGCAGTCTACTTGTGATCTCAGATCCCTTACCGCTTTGTAGGTACATAGGGTATTGCTGATAATTTGATAGTGTGTATGGACATTGTTTTTACCAAAGGGAATGATGATGCATTTATTTGCATTCAGTTTGAGACTATGACTAATACATCAATCTTTGGTCTGCATAAGACCCTCCTGAAGTATACTGACATCATTTGGGGATACAATAATTGCAGCCAGTGTGCAGTCATCCACAAACTTGGTCAGTCATAGCCCCTTAGTTTTGGCCTGAACTTCTGAGAAGTATATATCAAACAGAAGGGAGCCCAGCACTGGCCCTTGTGGCACCACACAATTGACAGGTCTGCTGGTTGATGTGGAGTCACCCACTTTGATAGTGTGTGACAAGTTTGTGAGCCAGTTGGCAACCCATCTTACAACAAAGGGGTTTAAATTCAGTTTTCTGAGTTTATCGGTAATGCCTGAGTGTGGGATTGTGTCAAAGGCCTTTGTCAAGTTGAGGTATGCTGTGTGCACAGATATTCCCTCATCAATGGCCCTAGTCACATTTTTGAAGAAATCCACCAGGTTTAACAGGCAGGATCTGCCCTTGACAAGGCCGAATCACAAGGCATTCCTTAGCTCATCAGAAGTCTAAAGGGGAAGGGCCAACTTTGTGCCAAACAAGTAGTGGATGGAACCACTCATACTGACCCTGTGGACATTGACAACCTGCTAGCAGACAGAATTGTGACAAACCTCACCCCCCTGACCCCAACAGACATACCCCAAACATACCTGTCACCAGTCCTCTACCTAGTATCTCCAAAGAGCAGTTCAAAGCTGCACTCTCCATGGCCAAAAACACAGCCTTTGTGGGACTGCATTGATGCTGCCTATTAAATGGTCTGGAACAGGACCTAGCAGAACCAGTTGGCACTCTCTTCAACCACAGTGTAAGTACTTGCTTTCTCCCAGCAGACTGGTAAACAGCTACAGTAATTCCCTTGCACAAAAGGGGTCCATCAACTGACCTGGGAACTATAGGCCCATAAGAATAACCAGCATTATCTGCAAGGCCATAGAGAGAATAATCATGGATCTTATCAACAAAGACATAGGTGACCTTCAAACTCTTGACCCAACAAAATTTGGCCTTTTTAAGGGTTGATCATGCTTATTAAACCTAGTGAACATCTTTGAGAATGTCACCAAAGCCCTGGATGAAGGCAAAACACTACATACAGCCTGCCTTGACTTAGCTGAGGCTTTTGACACCATCCTCAACTCAGGCATCACTGAGAAACTTACACAGCTGGGAATTAACCCATATGTCACTAGATGGGTAGCCAACTGGATCACAAAGAGAACTCATACAGTCAAAGTTTGGGAGTCCACCTCTAGCAGCAAACCAGTTACACTAGTGTACTCCAAGGATCTGTGCTAGGCCCCCTAGTGTTTGTAATGTATTTCTCAGAAGACCAGTGGAAAACAGATGGCCTGTGGGGTTTATTATCAAAATGTGAAAAATCAAAATAATTTTACACCTTTTGATCAAACAGGTTTGCTGAAATTGGTACTAATGAATTACCAAAATTTCAGAAATGTTAAAATGGAATCAACATTTGAATACTGGAATTTCCAATCATGAAAGTCTGTGTTACCGGTAATATTTTTGCAGAGGAGCAAGACCCCCTGCACCTCTAAGCCGCCTGCATATTATGTATTCCAACTCTGAGATCACACTACAGTGATAAAATTGTACATTTCTTGATCCCCACTGTAGTGGGATCTGTTATCAGAATGTCGATTCCACATTAGCGAATGCACACTACCATTCACTAATGTGGAGTTGAACATTTTCCTGATCAACATTACAAGAATTTGAAAACAGCCTTACGACCTTCCCAGCTTTGTGTGTATGCCAATCTAAATTTTGATAGTAAACTAGCCTTTGGCTTACGATGTTTGCCAATGACTGCAAACTGGGTGTAATCATTGAGTCCCCCAATGATGATGACATACCACAAAAAGGGCTTACATAAACAAATGATTGGTGCCAAAGCTTTGGAGTCAATATAAACTTAGAATAATGTATTATCCCTTTCAGCAAAGGGGAAGTCCCTGCACATTAAATTATTAACAGTACCCCCTCCCTTAGCTGAAACCCTGTGGTGAGAGATTTGGGAACATAGGTTGATATCAATCTTAACTTCAATCACAATGAGTCCACATTGGTAAGGAAGGCCTTCTATGTTGCACATCTCATGAGTAAGGGCATCACATCCGGAGTTAAGGATGTTATAACTCCCCTGTACTCATCCCTTATCCTACCACATGCAGAGTACAACTCTCCCTTCTGTATGTACCTCACCAGAAATCTGCAGCAGCTGGAGAGACCTCAGATGTTTCTCACCAAAAAAAATCAGGGCCTGCATCAAATGACCTCCATGGACAAACAGAAGTCCATGTCACTGTACTCTCTATCTTATAGGCTACTGAGAAGCAACTTGTGCCTGGCCTACAAAACAGTCTCAGACCCTGCCCTAATGGAAATGCTGCACATCCACAAGTCACATGGGACAAGATTCACTCACTCTAGGTATCTTAACCTAGCCTGCGAAATTAATAAGACATGCTGGAGAGACAGATATGTCTCCCAGAGATCGCCACTCCTCTGGAACAAACTCCTAATGCATGTAAAAAAGAGCTCCTCAATGACGCTAATTAAATGTAACGTATCCAGCTGGATGAGAGACCTTAAATTTACCCCAGGTGTGTCATCGATGTCACTCCTGGATATAGGCAGTTGGTGCTCATCATACAGTTGCACTGCAAATATGGACTGTACAATTTGATCAATAAGAGAACAATGGTATAACATGGCAAGACATATAAAGACCCTAGGACCAATAACCTAGTAACCTACTATGAACTTAATATGACATTTGCCTTGGCTGCAGGCCAGTGTCTGATCCTGCCCTGGTGAGATGGCTACATATGCAACAACATGATATAGCTGATTATATCAGCATTGTCTGTTGAGCATATGGTGATAACAGTGTCCCACATGCTGGTGTAAAAGGCTTTCTGTAATGTCAAGTAACAGCTCACACACACACACACACACACACACACACACACACACACACACACACACACACACACACACACACACACACACACACAATTGACTGTAGTAGAATAGAACTCCTACCTATCTAAGTACACAGACTACAGAACACCACACTATATGCAAGCACCATGCCATAAGTCTGACTTTTACATGTCTGTGGATCAAATTATAATGGATGACATCAGCAGGTCATCTGGGAGACAAGAGTTTGGAAGGACTGACTGAAATGGATGTGTAGGCTTGTGCAAGTATCAAAGAACTAGCAAGCCATGTCATGGGAGAAATAACTGTAGAATAACATGTCTATTCTGCTGAATAGAGATACACACACACCTAGTTGACTACAAGGAGAACAGAACCCCCTAGATATATAAGTACACAGACTATATGACACAGTAGTCCATGCAACGCCACAACATGCATCTTACTTTTACATTGCTGCTGGTCAGTTTATGGTGGATGACATCATCAGTGCATGCTGGAGAGAAGAAAGTGGGAGGCCTGCCTGAAATGGATGTGCAGGCAGGTTCAAGTATCAAAATACTGTCACTTTATGGCATTGAGGTGGTAACTGCAAGATGCACATTTGCTCTTTTGGCTAGATGCACACACATGTGCACACACACACACACACACACACACACACACACACACACACACACACACACACACACACCACAGTTAAATGCAGTAAGAACAGAACCCCCAACTAAGTACACAGACTACAGAACTCAGTACTTTATGCAAACACCATGACAAAAATCTAACTTAACATGGCTGCAGGTGAACCTATAGTAGGTGATAGTAGGCCATGTGGTGGACAACAGATTTGAGGCATAGGCACATATATTCATAGATTCATATAAGGCCATTAGCCTAACTGCAGAGTGTGTCATAGGTGTGTAGAAGTCTAGCTGTGTAAAAAACACAAGTACCTTTATTGAGCATAGTTGGATCTTTGAGTTTAGCAGAGCAAGGTTGTCAGCACCACCACTGGCCCTACTGTGAGGGAGCACACAACATTATATATTGCAGTGTGTAGTGTGGTTGATATATATGTGTAACAAACAGTGAGGTCCAAGGTGGGTTGTACTACTTTGGGGGGGGGGACAATGCATGTATGTATTGTGACTATATGATATATATTTAGAATGAGCCCTGAATTTGCAATGTTTACACATGTAGTTTTATGCCATACAAAGGAAATGGACAATAAACACCAATAAAAAGGCATTATATTATACAGTTTCATAGCACAGTGAGCAGAGATTTGCATAATGGTTAATAAACTGTACACACATGTGAGTTACACCTATATGCATGTAGGTATGCAGTGCACAAATGCAAGCTGCATTGCTAACTTCAGTAAAAGTAATACTATATAGAATATAGTGCATTCAAACCTGGGACCATGTGTATGGCAGTCCTAGACTTACACCTGTTGCCACAAGAATGTGGAGCAAACAGGTGTCAATGTTGCACTTCATTGTTGTAAACTGCAATATCACAGCAGTGAAACAAAGGTGGCACACTCTGTACTAGAACCCAGTACCATCTGTACTCCAGGCTGGGTTTCACAATGGCCACGGGCATTAATTGACTGTATCCCATTACAATTTTTGGCCATTTGGTTCATAGGTGGTTCGCCACACTTCACACAGACCAGATAAAACATGGCCATTACCTGCTTATGCTGTTTGTGCTATGCTGCACATCAAGCAAAGTGTACAATGAAAAAACAGAGGAATAAGAAAGAAAACATTATTAATGGACATATATAAGTAAAGCAAGTGTCTGCTGTCACATGGTAAGGTACATTTTGTACTAATCCACCACTAATTACTTCATTACTATACCAAGTTAGATATAGAGTGATATGCCATAATATTATTTAAGAATACATTCTAGGTTCAGGACTTACCTTGCAAATGCAGCAGTTGAGACAATTTTATTTCAGGGCTATAATTTCCTTATGTCTACTCCCATGGTATTGAAGTATGAAGGAAAAAACAGAATGTAGGCTACATGGATGCTTTACAGCTTGTTGAATAGCTCCACCATAATCAAAATCACCTACTTATGGTGTAATTTGCACCTATGAAAAACATAAGCTACTTTACTGAATATATCAACTCTGTTAGTGACTATTAGTGCACAATGTGCACCTACATGCAGCTGTGTGTACTGGCACTGGGTGCACCAATGCTGTATGCAAAGACATTGAAAAAAGGCGAAAATGGGATCGTATTACTTTTGCCTGTGCTTGTGATATCATGCAAACTTGCAGCTCAAAAAGTAGAGGGAAAGTAGCAGACCCTATAACAGAACACAGAACCTTCTATATTCTAGCCCTACACATACACTTGCTGCCACAAGAATAGTAAAGTGACGAGCATCAAGAAACCTACCATATATTGCTCTGTTACCCATGCTTGTGCTAAGTACTGCATCATGCAAACAAACATGAAAATAAAAAAATAAAATTGAACTTAATGCAGACAGATAAGATACATTTTAACAAACAATAAAGAGAATGACACAGAATGTGTGGATTGTGCAATGCTTGCATGCACTTTTACACTCTGTAGACCTACATGTACACCTCTGAAAGTGTAACCTGACACATCCTCAATATCATCATTCACTGTTGCTATGCATTCAACATGAACACTGTGAAAGTGCCTATATGAAGTGTACATTCCATCACAGTTACAATTTTTGGGATTCAGCAATTCTAATGAGTTTTGATGTCATTTGCATCTTCACTGTGCTGACAGCCCTGAATCTACACAGTTGGTAACAATATAGGCAGGGAAACTGAAAGGGAGCCAATGTTGTATAGTCAAGGGAGGGTATTACTGAGCTATATATCTGGACAGAGGAATGAGGCTTTTGGATCCTACATTTCATGGGATTTACACTTTTAGCTGTCGAAATTAGTTACGAGTACATTGTTCCTTTTGGGGTGGAAGTGCAAAGCTGGATTTATGTCATGGCACTTTTGTTAATATAATTTTCTAGCATCCAACATGTCTGATAATGTCATAATGTGTGTGAGGTTACATGTTAGTGTCTGTTCTGTACAAATGTATGGACATTTACTTGCTCTTGTTTCCATGGAGACTCCTTTGCATGTCTGTATTCAGAAAACTTTCGAATACATGGACAACACGAGCCCAGAGTCTACACGGTTGCTTTACAACTTGTTGAATCACTCCACCATGTTGATGTTCTTCATTAGCATACAATTGAGCTATTTATGCTGTAATTTGCATGCCACTGAAGTTTCTGTGTTTGCCTGTGAGTGTGCCCCACTATGCAGAGTTTATTGTATCTAAAATTCTTCACACTTGTGTGCACATCCCAGTGCGATGCGCACATGATCAATATATATCATGTAGGCTTTATTGAATCCCCCCCCCCAAGTTTTCCTCTGCAGGCCTTTTCTCAAAATAATAAAAAATTACTTTCATATTCATGTTAAAAGCTCACAATTTCCTTAGGCAAGGCATAGTATTGGAGGTACATATTTGTCCTCAATGATTCCTAACTTTGAAGACTATTTGAATGAAGTGTGGCACAGCATCTGTTTCCCACCAGTTACAATCTCTGCTCATATGAACTTTTTATGTCAGGGAAAAGTATTTTGAATTTGTTTTCTTATGTTCTCCATTCTAGTTCCTAGCAAATATAAGCTGTTATTTTAAAATGATCGCCTTTACAAATCAAACATATTAACTAAAATAAAAAACTCCTGCATCGTCTCCTTCATCCTTTTGCTGATTTGTTCTGCACTGTCATCACTCATATGCAATACTTGTCTTACAAGTTGATGTATGGTGTTAATATGTACTGACAGTACATTTTCAGATTGATCTTTTGCACTTTTTCTCTTCAGTACTTGTTCTTCCTGATTTACTCTACCATCTGAGAGGATATGTTAGGTTGCTAAAACCTGTGGGTGGCATGGATGGCAAAGTATGGATCCCCCACACTGAATAAAACAGTTGTCATGGGTGTGATTGAGCAGATAAAGTTAAATAATGCTCTGCTCTATATAGTAGCAACTGCTTGTATCTATATAAGGCAGATTCTTAGGGGTCTGTGTGTATGACTGTGCTAATGAGTGGGATCGCCTATGTGACTGGTCCTTGAGAGGTTAAGTTGTATTCAGTTAAATGTGGTCCTATACTTGTGAATAGAGATTTTGTTTAAGTGTGATTGAAAGGTAGTGGTTGCAGGTAGTGGTAAGCAAATGAGTACATGCATGGGGTAATGACTGACTGTGGCTTGTATGTGTGCTCAGAAGCTTGAGATGTATGTGGCCAGATACTTGTGGCATGTGTGTGTGTGTGTGTGTGTGTGTGTGTGTGTGTGTGTGTGTGTGTGTGTGTGTGTGTGTGTGTGTGTGTGAGATACTTGTGGCATGTGTGTGTGTGTCTGTGTATGTGTGTGTGGTAGCTCAGTTGTACATTGTGCAGTATGTGTATGGTAGAGACATTGTGAGCTATCAGAACTTGCTGTGTATGTATTCAGACATTTGTATTTTGTATGGTCTGATGCTTGTTTTGTATGTGTATGCATGTCTGTGTGTGCATTTGCACATGCTTATGTGTGACTAAGTGGTGGATTGCTATCATTCTATTTGTGCATGCATGCATGTGTGTTTGTGCATGCACTAGCATGAATGCACCAGTGTATGTATGTGCATTATGTAAATGTAGTGAGTAATCAGGGAATATTCATGTGTATGGGTTGTAGGCCTGAAGAGAGTGTGTGTATGCATGTGTGTGTGTGTGTGTGTGTGTGTGTGTGTGTGTGTGTGTGTGTGTATGCTCGCACGTGTGTGTGCATATCTGTTTCATGTTTAATGCATGTAGGTAAGGGCATGTGGTGTGTGTTTGGTGTGTAGCCCCTGTAGGGTAAGTCCGGACTGTGTGAAAAATATGTGAGATAGGTATTTCTAGAACACTGAATGTCCTAAACAGCACTTACTGCAAGGTAAGCGGGATGTCAGAATTGGTTATATGAGTTTTGGAGAGAGGGGCTCTTGTTCCTTCACAAGGCTCTGTGAGACTGGTGTTTTGTTTGCTCATGGAAAGGGGAGTATGCATGCATGCATGCTTGCATGCATGTATAAATAACTGCTGTGTGCAGTGTTTTCTTTGTGTATTGTCATGGATGAAGCACTGACCGAGACAGATATTATGTCTCCAGATTTTGATGCTCAGCATTTTATTTGGGTGTCGCAATGCTGCAGCGGTTAAAGTTGTTGCCTCACAGCAAGAAGTTCACAGCAAGAGGTTCTCCAGTTAGATTCTTGTCTGGGGTGCCTTCTGTGCAGAGTCTGCATGTCTTCCCTGCATTTGCGTGGGTTACTTCCAGGTGCTCCGGTTTCCTCCCACATTCTAAAGACATGCATCTGGACAGTTTCTACCCAGGCCTCCACTGAAAATAGGCCCTGTCCCAGCTGGACTTTCCTGCTAAACAAATGTTAAATAAAAAAAAAATAATTATAAATATTTCCATGATCCAGCACTAGCAACAGTAACCGCCTTCCCTTCTCACAAAGTATTTTGTATTGTTATATATCTGGTGCAGCAAACATTGACTTAATTACTTAATCTGTGCTCCTAGCATGAGCATAGCAGTGTAGTAACCAGTCTGCTGAATTAAACTACAAGCCACAAATTAGGGGATCTTATCCCTGAGTACGGTTATTTACTCTGCTCTAGTCTGCATGCACTTCCCATACTACTGCGAGGCAGTCTTTTATAACAGGACAATTCTGGATTGCACCACTGCCTCTCTTCAGCCATCACACTCCTTAGTGCTGCACACATAGTGCTTTGTCTCATTCCTCCCTGCATCTCTGCCCTGCAGAAACATTGAGTTGGTTTGTTAGCATCCTGTCCAGGATGCACTTGCTTTCCTGAATTTTACAATTTTACAGTTTGACAGATCACCCACAAATTCCCTTTAAGCAAAGCATTAATTGACCACCTCTTATCTAAATGGCCTTGATTCTGTATTTTCATTGCACAGTAAAGTCTTCCACAACAATACTGAATAACATGTGTACTTTAACTTTTACTCTGAATCTCCTATTGTCCTCCTTTTATCTGTATAACCTACAGCCAAATAATGTATTTGCTTTTGACCATTAGTTGTTTGTGTACTGCATTTAAGACCTAACTGCATTGCCCATTTTTTAACATCATGTATATAAGATACTTTAATAACTATCGTGGAAACAAATTAATGTTCTTCACATTCAGAATTCTTTTATGCCGTGTTGTATGGTTCTGAATGTTTTGTTGCAACCAGTTTACCGTTAGCAGCTTATTTTACTGTACAAGTTATTTGAACATTTCTCCTGTAACATGACAAATATGTTATTTTAATTAAGATTTTTCTCTCCCATCCTCCACAGAAATAATTAATGCCTAGCTTGGTTCTTCTTAGTTGCAATGTAGTCCAGAAGGTCATTAGAGAGCCTAACCAAAATTCCCCAAAGTGCTGTTTGGTTAAGGACATGCTTTAGGTCACACACCAGGTAAATGGAGGTGGAAGGATTTAAATCTGTACTGTTGGAACAGGAAGCAGCTCATTAACAACTCAGAGATTTTGTCCTCAGTAATAACTGCTAGATAGGCAACCCCAGACAACAAAGCTGAATAATTTAACATTTATGCATACATACATACCGACATACATGCATACATAATTACATACCTAAATAAAAAATGGCAGCACGATATAGAATAAGATTAGGAACAAGTCAGAAACAAGTGCAACTATGTAATACTGTGTAGTTAGTGTTTGACACATATTTTGTATATGAAAGCCACATGTATTGCAGTGTTGGAGAACAGTGGAATAGTAAATTCAAGTCAGTCAAGTAAAAGACATTTATTAAGGAAGTTGAGCACTTTCGTTCCACCTTTTATGGAACTTCATTAGAACTAACAATCATTAGTTGACAAAATACATATATATATACAATAAAAAGTCACATGAAAAAAATCACAAGATACAAAGAAACCCAATCACATGATGTTAAAATTGATGAATAAAAATAATGAATTAAATTAGTGAATTAAATAGTTGAAAAGGAGACACCCATTAAAATACATCAAAATGTCTAAATTTCCAAACTGAATTCAAAGAACATGCTTCATTTACTGCAGGGTATATTGTAGCATTAAGCTGAAGCTGACATTTAAGTTCCTTCAAATTTAGATGTTCATCAATTATTCAACCCTGGGGGGGTCTATTTGGACCTGAACAATTATCAAGAAACCAAATTTAAGACTGCTGAATTCCATGATATGTTTACTTAGGGCATTAGTTGATTTTTTTATTTTTGATATCCAAAATGTGTTGTAAAACATGGTTTCCGAACCTCCTAGAGGTTTTGCCCACATAAAATGTGGAGCAAAAAGTGCATTGTGCCAAGTATACTATGTTCTTTGTACCACAATTAAAATGACTGTTAACAGTGTATATTTTTCCTCTTATAGAAAACTGGTCCCCACAAATAATGTGTGTGCACTGAGAACATGAACCACACTTACTTGTTCCATTCTTACTTATAAAAACTCTTTTTCTTCATTTTTTTGTGTTCTAACAAATATCTAAAACATCTGTCATTTTTATATGTAAAATACCGTTTTGTTCCCAAATTCTCAGTCAAACTATGATCCACCAAATCACTTTCCAGTTCTTGTTAATACAATCTAAAATAGCATTTCTGTCTAAGGAATAGGTGGAAATAAAAAAGATTCTGTTAATGTCAGTCTTACATGTAGGAACTACAGAACTTTCCCTCGACATAGAGTTTAAAATAGAACAGTAAAATCCCTGCCCTCTGACATCTTAATTTCTTAATTTCTAATTTCATTTAAAAATTCCTCCTGGATAGCCTCTAGCATAAAACATCACCATCAATTTGTCACATTCAACATAAAAAAACATAAATTTCAGAAATCATTCTGGCAAGGCGTACCAGCTGTCCTTTAACAACTGATTTTTTTTTTCTGGTGTCAGAGGTGCCAACTTGAAAAATGAAGGTAAGAATTTGAAAAAGTTAACTACACCAGTGGCTAAACACAAAACAAATATTTAATAAAGAAAATCAGTTGACATCAACACAGACTAAGCACTTTTGCCCTTCTAATCCTGGGCTTCATCAGAGTAATTAATTAAAAAACAACCATCCCTAAAAGTATCAGTGCAACTATCATGTAATCAATGACTCACAATGTTTCAGCCAATACCCTACAACTAAATACCAACTAGAACAAATAAATTCATATACCAGTTGTTCCCAAAAACACAGGAAGTAAATCTGAACTATATTCAAAAAATATTAGGAAATAGAAATCTTTACAAAATGACAACTTGTTCTTGAACCATTCCTTGTCACTGCAACAGGTCCCTAGGGGGCTTCATTTGTGGAAGTATCTGGTAGATACAGAGGAAGGAACTCTAATAGGTTCATAGGTTCATAGGTTGGTACTAAGCTATCGTCCCTAGGGCCTATACAAAGCTAGCCATAACAATTCCCTGATTATTTCTTCCTACAATATTTGCTTCCCTAGACCCCTGTCTAGCAGGGCAACTGCCGTGATCCCCAGGATGAATTTCCTATCTCCCATCCAATCATCAAGGTTCCTTTTGAAGACGGCCAAAGAGGCGCTCTGCTTGACATGTATGGGCAGTCTATTCCAGAGTCTGGGCAGTCTCTGGGTCAGGAACCTATCCCCCCAGCATATTTTATTCATTGTGATGACAAGGTTTAGATCCCTGGAGTATGTGGCTCTGAGGGATTGGGATTTCTTTAAGTGTAGCATGTCCAACAGCTCTGGGCTTGACATGGCCTAGTATGTTAAGCAGAGATCACCTCTGAGTAGATGATATGTGACAGAGTATAGCTGGAGTTGTTTTAGATGGTCAGCATAGGACATCTGCTTTAGGCCTGTGATTCTTTTAGTGATGTACTTCTGCGGTCTTTCCAGTTGTTGCAGATGTTGAGAGGTACATACCAAATGGGGCATTGTATTCTATAATGGGTTATGCATCAATTACTATTGGAACTATTTGACTGGACAGGTATGGACTTAATGAGGATTATAGGTTCATAGGTTCATAGGTGTGTACTAGGGTAATGGCTCTAAAGCCTTTACAAGGCTAGCCCAAAGGATTACCCTGGCATTATGCTACCTGATCTTAGTTTCCAGTGTGTCTGTCGAGTAGAGCCACTGGAGTGATCCCTGGGGTGAATTTTCTATTTCCCATTCATTCATCAAGATGTATCTTGAAGAGGGCCAGTAAGGTTCTCTGTTTGACATGTATGGGAAGTCTATTCCATAGCATGGGCAGTCTCTGTCTTATGAACCTGTCCCTCCAACACGTTCTTTTGATTGTGGTAATGAGGTTGAGGTTTCTGGAGCATGTGGTGCTGAGGGATTGGGATTTCTTTAGATGTAGCATTTCTAACAGAGCTGGGTCAGATATGGTTTTGTAAGTCAAGCAGATATTGCCTATAAGTAGGCGATATGAGACAGAGAATAGTTGGAGTTTTTTCAGTCTGTCCATATAAGCCAAGTGTTTAAGGCCTAGGATCCTCTTTGTGAGGTACTTCTGCGGCCTCTCCAGGTGTCTAGTGAGGTACATGGCAAATGGGGCATTATTGTACTCAATGATTGGCCTAAAGAGGGAAGAGTAGAGGGAGACAATGATCACAAACAACAAAAAGAAAACGGCATCAGCCAAAAAACAACGCCAGTTCCACAAAAGATTTAATCCAGCTTAGCGCCTCGGCATAATAGCCTTCAATGAGTACAAGTTACAAAAACACACCCACTCCAATATATACTCTAATTAATTAAGCAATTACATAAATTAGTCAATCAAAAAACAGAATATTATTAAAGAGAGAACTTCTAATATTCAAAAAAACTAACAATAATAATAATAAAAACTTATAATAAACTTTTCCAGTTTATTTCTAAATTTAAACCATTAGGTGACATAGTATTATTTATTTTATTTATTTATTCATTTATTTGCAGTTGGTTTACCAGGATAGTCCATTGGGCCAAAAAGAACCCGTTTTCAATGGAGTCCTGGGGAGAAAAGCTCCAGACAATGTAGGTTACAGTAGGTATTAGGCATATTTAAACATTGTTAAAGTCACAGTAGGCAAAAATCAAATGCTAAGCAAAACAGTTACAATAAATTTAAGTTTTAAAAGTAAAAAAGAAAACTGATGACAGATTATCTCAAATTATACATAAATTCAAAATTCTACTAGAGTTATTTAATAAAGAGAGTTCAACATATGAGAGTGCAGAGTATTCTTATGTATTCATTAGTGATGAACAGTGAAATGGGAAATTATGGATAATGAGAGAGAGAAGTCAAGAACGTCAGCAGGAGTCCAGGAGATGGGTATTTAAGTAGGGTGGGAGCAAGAGCATTCCCACTGGGAAAGCAGAAGTGAATGAAGAGATTTTTTGAACATAAGATGGTTAGAGGTAGTACGGATAGATGAAGGTAGAGAGTTCCAGAGACGAGCTAACCCATGTGAGAGAAGGTATTTGCCAGGTGGACGGGTTGGTTTGTACACTTCAAGCAGATTTTGGTTGCTGAACCTTAATATTCTACCAGGTTTGTGCATTTTAAGCACAGAAGAGAGCGAGGACAGAGGAGGGTTGAAAATAAGTTTGTGAGCAAGGGATAGTTGTGTATAGGAGAGCTGATGGGGTAGTTCTAGCCATTTTAGTTGTTGGAGAGAGGAGCAATGGTGGGAGTAAGTCTTTTGGTTGGTAGCAAACTTGGCTATTTTATTGTAGCATGAGGTGAGTTGTTTTTTCAGGGAAATTTGTAGATTAGTTAGTAGTGGAGATCCATATAGAAGGGAGGGAATAAGAAAGGAAGTAGAGAGAGTGATTTTAGTGGTGGTTGTTAGGTAGTTTTTTTGTCTATAGAGCATCCCTAGCCTTTGATGTGTTTTTTTAATATTGAGTTGTATATGAGAGTTGAATTTTAGTTGGTTGTCAATTTGGACTCCAAGTAGTTTGGTCTCTGTCACTAGTTCCAGGGGAGTGTAATTTTCACTAGTAATTGAGAATTAGTTTGTATTGAGAGAGTTGTGTTTAGAAGGGGTGAATATCATTAATTTAGTTTTAGTGGGGTTGAGTGCTAAATGATTTGCTTTCATCCATAGTTCAGTGGTAGAGAAAGCATCTTGAGTTAGTTTTATGAGAGTGGGGATGGTGGAGGCCTTGCAGATTATGGTTGAATCATCTGCATATTGGATGATATTGGAGAGAGGGATGGCTTTGTGGAAATCATTTATAAATATGTTAAAAAGGAGGGGACTTAGTATGGAACCTTGGGGGACGCCTGTTGGGGTGTTAAGGAATGAAGAGGTAGCCTTTTTCCATTTCACTGCTTGATGTCTATTAGATAGGTAACTAGAGAACCAGTTCAAAGTAGATGGGGAGAGGTTGAGTTTGGAGAGTTTGGTTAGAAGCAGTCTATGTGATATAGTATCAAAGGCTTTAGAGAGGTCAAGTAGAAGGGTAGAGACAATTTGTCCAGAGTCTCGGGCACTATTTACAGTTTCTAGAAAGGAGAGGAGGGCTGTCATAGTGCTGTGATTTGGTCTAAATCCGTGCTGTGTGGGAGAAAGTAGGTTGTTATCTAGGAGATGTGGTAGGAGTTGAAGGTGGATGCATTTTTCCAAGAGTTTAGAGATGGGAGATAGGATAGCAATGGGGCGGAAGTTGGAAACAAGGTTGTTACTACCACCTTTATGCAAAGGTATGATGAAGGCCTTTTTCCAGATTTGGGGAACCATATCTTCTTGAATTGAGCGGTTGATTAATATGCTAATAGGGTAGGCAATTCCTTTGGCTGCTAGGCTTAGAAAGTTAGAAGGTATGTCATCGGGAGCATTGGTGCCTGGTTTTAGTTTCTTAAGGAGTTTTAGTATGGTAGATGTGGGTATAGGTTTTAGTGAGAAAGGAGGGGGCAGTGGAGAGGGGGGGTTAGGGGATGAAGATAAAGTGGAGGGAGAGAGAGTAGGAGAGCAGGTGTATATTGTAGGGAGAGGGGAAGGTGTAGATGGAGTGAGAGTAGGAGAGGAGGAGTGTGGAAGAGAGTTAGTAGATATGAGAGTGTCATTGGTAGTAGTGTTGTGTTGAGTGTGGTTGGGGTAAGATGGAGGTGAGTTGGAGTGTGTGTTGTAGGAGAAAGAGGAGGTTAATTTAGAAATAGATTTGATGAAAAATGTATTGAATTGAGTGGCTAAGTCTGTATCAGTGGCATTAGGGTCAGGGGTTGGGGTGACTATTTTACTGGGGTGAAGTAAAGTGGAGATCCCTTTCCAAAATTTCTGAGGATCTGATTTGTTGTTGTTTTGAAGTGTGAAGAAGTAATTTTGTCTATCAGAGATGATAAGATTTTTTACCTTGTTTCTAAGAGTTCGATAGTCATTATTATTATATAATTATTATATTATTATTATATTATATAATTATTATTAAGTATTATATTTCAAAATGTAAATGGTCTCTTTAAACAACAAAATATTTTTAATTAATCTATCATCACCTGTCTTAATAAACATTTTTTCTAAAATACAACATTCAAATACTTCAACATTACTATTATGACACTCCATAAAATGAGAAGCAATTGGACTAGTTAATATTCCTCTTTTTATATCTCTAATATGCTCTTGCATTCTAGTTTTAAATTTTCTCTTTGTCTCACCTATATAATACAATTTACATGGACATCTAATACAATAAATTACACCTACAGAATTGCAAGAAAAATTACTATTAGGTTTAAACAGAATTCCATTAATATTATCAAAATATAATTTTACATATTTACATATACTACAATGGCCACAAATACTTGTACCATATATGTCTAAATTATGATAAACCTTGTCAGAAGGAGAAATATAATAAGTTTTTATCAATTTATCAGATAGATTTTGACCTCTTTTAAAGGATATTTTAGGAATAGTTGGAAAAAGTTTATAAAGATTTTTATCTAAAATCAAGAATTTCCAAAAATATTTAATAATATCCCAAATTTTATTACTACATACATTATAAATAGTAACAAAATAAATATCTTGTATTTCTTGGTTAGAAGCTTTTGAACATTTATTATTCCCTCTAATAACATTAACTTTATTAACATAGGGGGAAAAATTACAATCTTCTCTATTCCTATTAATCATAAATTTATTAACATTACTACAATTATTTTTATCCAATAGCTTATTAATACATGCATTTAATATTTCCATACTATATCCTCTTTTTAAGAACATAATAATACAATCATAAATATTTTTTTCTAAATCTAATTCGTTATTACATAATCTAGATAATCTAATGATTTCTCCATAAGGTAAAGCAGCAAGGTATGTGGAGGGTGACAACTGGTTCCAAACAGGAACTGGTTACCATCAATAAATTTACGGTAAACCATAGTATAACTCTGATTACCTACCTCTCCTAATAATGAAATATCTAAATAATGAACTTTACTACCAAACTGTAAACCATCAAAATGTAACTTATACCTATTATTATTTAGATCTGAAAAAAACTCATGAATATATTCACGACCACCGCTACAAAGAAAGATCAAATCATCAATGTAGCGGTAGTATAACAAAACATGATTTCTATAAAATTTATTAGTATACACATACTCCAATTCAAACTTACCCATAAAAAGGTTTGCATACATGGGGGCAAAAGATGCCCCCATAGCAGTTCCTTTTAATTGGTGGTAAATAACTTGATTAAAACTAAAAAAATTATTAGAGAGACAAAAAGAAGTCAAGTCCATTATAAAATGGGTGGTAGGATTATCACCTAAAAAATAATATAAAGCTTGCAATCCGTCTGAGTGTTTGATGTTTGTGTATAAACTCACAACATCCACACTCACCCAAAACATATTATCTGTCCAAATAATATCACTTATTTTATCAATAAAATCAAAAGAGTCTCTAATATAGGACTCTAATTTCTGCACATATGGTAACAAATAGTTATGAACGACAATACCCATGTTCCGACAAAAATAATTACTTGCCGAAACAATAGGGACGACCAGTGGTTTGTCATATTTTTGTGAAGTTTTGGGAGACAATAAAAAGTAGCTAAATTACAATTTTCCAAGCAAAATTTTTTATCAAGGTCATCTTTGGAAATATATCCCAATCTAGCACCTTTATCCAATAAATTGGTGCATTCTTTCATGGCTGTAGAATATTTATCATAATCACTAACTTCATATGTTAAAGGGTCATTTAAATGTTCCATACACATTTCTAAATATTGCTTATTATTCAGTAATACTATTTTATTTCCTTTATCAGACTTTTTAATAACAATATCATGTCTAGTTGAAAGATTTTTCATAGCATTCCATTCATTTTTCATCATATTATATAGCCGTCGGCCATTATTAACTGAACTAAACATTTCTTGAATAGAGAAATGTATCATTTCAGAAAAATGAATGATAGTAGAATTATTATACGGAGGAATAAACCTACTATGAAAATTAATACCATCAGTATTAAGTAAAGAATAAGCTTGAGAATACAAAGATGGTGACATTTCATCAGAAAGACAAGAATAATAACTGTCCATACTAGTATCACTATCACTATAAACTATATTAGGACAAAAGTCCTCATGTATAGAGACTTTTTTAACATTTGAGAAAAAATATCTCAAATGAAGTTTTCTCACAAATTTAAAAGTCTCTTGTTTAAGTAAATGATGTCTAGTAAAAACAGTAGGGACAAATTTAAGACCCAACTTAAGTACAGATATTTCTTCATTAGAAATATTACAGCCAGAAATATTCACTATATTAGTATCATTTAATAAAGCAGAGTCCGTAAGATCAATTCCATCTACCCCTCTTAAATGTTTGCTTAGATTGTCCTTCACCCGGTGAAGAACCCGTTGCAAAGTCTTTCTTTTTATTTCCTCGTTTGGAATTATTGCCTTCGCTCCGAAAGCGTTGCTGATGACCTAAGGAATCTGTAGCAGCTGGAAGAGGTGGAAAATCAGCATCTGAATCCATAGTTAAACCATAGCCTTCTGAAGAAGCAAATGACACAGAAAGCTGTTTTTTATTGTTAATAGTATTTGCTTGTTTTTTGAAAGGGCGAGAAGCTTGTTTCCGTTTCCATAGAAACGCTCGCCCATTATCATAATCTTTGATGTCTCTTTTTATTTTTGTTGATTTATACTGAATTTGTTCGGTCTCATACTTATTAAGGTTTTCTTTTAAGTTAGCAAAAATATCATTGACCTTAACAACACCAATATCTGTTAACAATCTAGAATGCATAGCATGTAATTGTCTCTGTAATTTTAACAAAAGCAATTGCTCTCTATCAACAAGTATCTTGACCCACTCCATTGCACAGTTATGAGTCATAAAGCCAGCGGTCTTTGAACACCAGATCATCCTTATCAGCATTATCAAAGGTGTCACTGGCTTTTAAAAGCCCTTAAGCCCCGTGGGGAAATGTCAAGTTCAACATACCTATTTAAACCTAGTAGGTTGAAATGACACCGTGTTTCCCGAAATAGCAATTTTTCAAATTCTTTAATATTGTCCTGAACTTCTTGTGGAAATGTGGAATTAATAATATGACCACCTAAAGTGCCGAAGGGATTCATAAACTTCTGCTGTCTTTCTTGAAAAAATTTAAAAATATATTCTGAAGAAACGTTACCATTAGGTGCTGCATTCTCTACAGGGTTTGCTCGATGAAGATTAGTAGCTGTACCTGCAAACCGAGACCTGCTGCCCAAAGGAACATCCGTAGACTCAGAAGGACCCAACACCTCCGTAGGAGCATTCGCTCTCACCACAACCTCGGGAGTCGCCAGCATCGCAGGAAGCACACCTGTAACATCCTTAGAAACCTTTGGTCTCACCACAGTATCAGGAACCGCTGTCATCGCGGGAAACAGATTATTAGCCCCACCAGAGCAACCGTTAACATCCGAAAAGGATAAAACATTTGTAACGTTAGTAACACTTCCGTTACCACCACTTGTATCTGTAGTGAAGCCATTAACTGGCGGAGTGAAGTTCTCTCTGAAAACTCTCGGAGTATTAAGTATGGAACTGGTATCCATCACCGCAAGAATCACAAACAACAAAAAGAAAACGGCATCAGCCAAAAAACAACGCCAGTTCCACAAAAGATTTAATCCAGCTTAGCGCCTTGGCATAATAGCCTTCAATGAGTACAAGTTACAAAAACACACCCACTCCAATATATACTCTAATTAATACATACATGCATACATAATTACATACCTAAATAAAAAATGGCAGCACAATATAGAATAAGATTAGGAACAAGTCAGAAACAAGTGCAACTATGTAATACTGTGTAGTTAGTGTTTGACACATATTTTGTATATGAAAGCCACATGTATTGCAGTGTTGGAGAACAGCGGAATAGTAAATTCAAGTCAGTCAAGTAAAAGACATTTATTAAGGAAGTTGAGCACTTTCGTTCCACCTTTTATGGAACTTCATTAGAACTAACAATCATTAGTAGACAAAATACATATATATACAATAAAAAGTCACATGAAAAAAATCACAAGATACAAAGAAACCCAATCACATGATGTTAAAATTGATGAATAAAAATAATGAATTATAGTTGAAAAGGAGACACCCATTAAAATACGTCAAAATGTCTAAATTTTCAAACTGAATTCAAAGAACATGCTTCATTTACTGCAGGGTATATTGTAGCATTAAGCTGAAGCTGACATTTAAGTTCCTTCAAATTTAGATGTTCATCAATTATTCAACCCTGGGGGGGTCTATTTGGACCTGAACAATTATCAAGAAACCAAATTTAAGACTGCTGAATTCCATGATATGTTTACTTAAGGCATTAGTTGATTTTTTTTATTTTTGATATCCAAAATGTGTTGTAAAACATGGTTTCTGAACCTCCTAGAGGTTTTGCCCACATAAAATGTGGAGCAAAAAGTGCATTGTGCCAAGTATACTATGTTCTTTGTACCACAATTAAAATGACTGTTAACAGTGTATATTTTTCCTCTTATAGAAAACTGGTCCCCACAAATAATGTGTGTGCACTGAGAACATGAACCACACTTACTTGTTCCATTCTTACTTATAAAAACTCTTTTTCTTCATTTTTTTGTGTTCTAACAAATATCTAAAACATCTGTCATTTTTATATGTAAAATACCGTTTTGTACCCAAATTCTCAGTCAAACTATGATCCACCAAATCACTTTCCAGTTCTTGTTAATACAATCTAAAATAGCATTTCTGTCTAAGGAATAGGTGGAAATAAAAAAGATTCTGTTAATGTCAGTATTACATGTAGGAACTACAGAACTTTCCCTTGACATAGAGTTTAAAATAGAACAGTAAAATCCCTGCCCTCTGACATATTAATTTCTTAATTTCTAATTTCATTTAAAAATTCCTCCTGGATAGCCTCTAGCATAAAACATCACCATCAATTTGTCACATTCAACATAAAAAAACATAAATTTCAGAAATCATTCTGGCAAGGCGTACCAGCTGTCCTTTAACAACTGATTTTTTTTCCGGTGTCAGAGGTGCCAACTTGAAAAATGAAGGTAAGAATTTGAAAAAGTTAACTACACCAGTGGCTAAACACAAAACAAATATTTAATAAAGAAAATCAGTTGACATCAACACAGACTAAGCACTTTTGCCCTTCTAATCCTGGGCTTCATCAGAGTAATTAATTAAAAAACAACCATTCCTAAAAGTATCAGTGCAACTATCATGTAATCAATGACTCACAATGTTTCAGCCAATACCCTACAACTAAATACCAATTAGAACAAATAAATTCATATACCAGTTGTTCCCAAAAACACAGGAAGTAAATCTGAACTATATTCAAAAAATATTAGGAAATAGAAATCTTTACAAACTGACAACTTGTTCTTGAACCATTCCTTGTCACTGCAACAGGTCCCTAGGGGGCTTCATTTGTGGAAGTATCTGGTAGATACAGAGGAAGGAACTCTAATAGGTTCATAGGTTCATAGGTTGGTACTAAGCTATTGGCCCTAGGGCCTATACAAAGCTAGCCATAATAATTCCCTGATTATTTCTTCCTACAATATTTGCTTCCCTAGACCCCTGTCTAGCAGGGCAACTGCCGTGATCCCCAGGATGAATTTCCTATCTCCCATCCAATCATCAAGGTTCCTTTTGAAGACGGCCAAAGAGGCGCTCTGCTTGACATGTATGGGCAGTCTATTCCAGAGTCTGGGCAGTCTCTGGGTCAGGAACCTATCCCCCCAGCATATTTTATTCATTGTGATGACAAGGTTTAGATCCCTGGAGTGTGTGGCTTTGAGGGATTGGGATTTCTTTAAGTGTAGCATGTCCAACAGCTCTGGGCTTGACATGGCCTAGTATGTTAAGCAGAGATCACCTCTGAGTAGACGATATGTGACAGAGTATAGCTGGAGTTGTTTTAGATGGTCAGCATAGGACATCTGCTTTAGGCCTGTGATTCTTTTAGTGATGTACTTCTGCGGTCTTTCCAGTTGTTGCAGATGTTGAGAGGTACATACCAAATGGGGCATTGTATTCTATAATGGGTTATGCATCAATTACTATTGGAACTATTTGACTGGACAGGTATGGACTTAATGAGGATTATAGGTTCATAGGTTCATAGGTGTGTACTAGGGTAATGGCTCTAAAGCCTTTACAAGGCTAGCCCAAAGGATTACCCTGGCATTATGCTACCTGATCTTAGTTTCCAGTGTGTCTGTCGAGTAGAGCCACTGGAGTGATCCCTGGGGTGAATTTTCTATTTCCCATTCATTCATCAAAATTTATCTTGAAGAGGGCCAGTAAGGTTCTCTGTTTGACATGTATGGGAAGTCTATTCCATAGCATGGGCAGTCTCTGGCTTATGAACCTGTCCCTCCAACACGTTCTTTTGATTGTGGTAATGAGGTTGAGGTTTCTGGAGCATGTGGTGCTGAGGGATTGGGATTTCTTTAGATGTAGCATTTCTAACAGAGCTGGGTCAGATATGGTTTTGTAAGTCAAGCAGATATCGCCTATAAGTAGGCGATATGAGACAGAGAATAGTTGGAGTTTTTTCAGTCTGTCCATATAAGCCAAGTGTTTAAGGCCTAGGATCCTCTTTGTGAGGTACTTCTGCGGCCTCTCCAGGTGTCTAGTGAGGTACATGGCAAATGGGGCATTATTGTACTCAATGATTGGCCTAAAAAGGGAAGAGTAGAGGGAGACAATGACCTCTTTCTTCCTGGATGCAAAACCCTTAGTAATGAGATGTGCCACATAGAAGGACTTTCTGACCACAGTGGCAATGTGGAGGTCAAAAGAGAGGTTGCTATCAATCTCTGTTCCCAGATCTCTTATAGTGCCTTTTGTGTTCAGTGGACTACCATCGATGTGGTAATTCATGGGAACTGTTTTTTCCCAAAGAGGAAGGCGACACATTTTTTGACAGTGAGCTTAAGGCCATGGTTCTGACAGCAGTCATTGGTCTCAGTGAGGCCTTTCTGTAAGATGTCAACATTACTTGGGGAGTTAATAATGGCTCCCAACTTGCAATTGTCTGCAAACTTTGTCAGCCAGAGTCTCTTCATGTTGGCCGGGACTTCTGAGAATTAGATACCAAACAGGAGAGGACCCAGGACCAATCACTGTGGGACTCCAGTCATGACTGGTGAGCAGTCTGACTTGGAGTCAGCTACTTTCACACTGTGGGTTCTATCTGTCAGCCAGTTTGCAACCAACCTAGTGATATAGGGGTTGATCCCTAGCTTAGTGAGTTTTTCTATGATTCCTGAGTGGAGAATGGTATCAAAGGCCTTGGCTAGACCAAGGTAGGCTGTATGAACCATCTTGCCTTCATCCACAGCTTTAGTGACTGACTCAACGAAGACGACCAAGTTGACAGGCATGATCTACCTTTCACAAAACCAAAATGTGTGGGATCCAGAATTTGGAGATTCCCTATATCCTTGTTTATTAGTTCCATGATGATGTGTTCCATAGCTTTGCATATCAGACATGTCAGGTTAATGGGGCGTTAGTTCCCAGGGTCTGTAGTTGCCCCTCCTTTGTGGAGAGGGATGACTGCAGCAGTGCGCCACTTGGTAGGGACAAAGCCTGAGGTGAGGCTGTGACTGAATGAGGCACACAGGTGAGGTGCCTATTCACTCTGTAGTTCATGTAGAACACAGCCAGGGATATTGTCAGGTCCCATAGAAGATGTATTCTTGGCCTTGGACAGTGCTGTTTTAACCTGTGCAGTAGTAATACTGGGTGCTTGGCAATCTACTGGCATTGTGATTGGTCTTTGTGGGAGAAGAGTGGGGTAAATTTGGCACTGAATCTGTCAGACAGTATATTGGCAATATTTGTTGTCTCGGTATAGGAGGTACCATTGTGCAGTAGCTCAGAGCAAATCTGGGTATTGCCATGGAGATTCTTTACATAACTATGGAAGGCCTTGTGGTTGTCTTTACTATCTGCTGCAATTCTGTTTTCATAGCTAGCTTTAGAGGATTTGATGAGGGATCTCAACATTTTGTTGAGGCTGATAAGGGAGTTTTTCCAGTCTTGGGACTTCACCTTATTCCACATCAGTTTTCCTCCTTCTGTTGTAGAGATTGTTTATGGCAGGCGACCACCAGATTAGCTTCCTTTTTTTAGAGGAGAGTGTCTTGGTTCTATTGGGTATGGCGAGATCCATGCATTTGTGTATGTGCTCGTACAGTGCATTGGTGTATGATTTGGCGGTCATGCAACTATTCTCTATTTGCATGGGTGCCGTGAAGTTAGCCACCTCTGTTTTTTAGGAGCCCAAAGTTAGCTTTGAAAAAGTTTTTCATGGTGGTTACCTTTGTGGGGGAGGAGGGACGTGGATTTCCAAGGTGATTAGTTTGTGGTCGGATCTAACCAGGGAGGAGTTGACTATTGGTGTAGAGGAACGGTTGCCCATGTTAGTAATGACCAGGTGAAGGATGTTGCTATCTCTAGTGGGGGTAAGAATGAGCTGGTACAGGGCATTGGAATTAATGAATTTCAGGAAACGTTGGGCAAGTGTATTGGTACATGAGTTGTTTTCCCAGTTAATGGATGGGTAGTTGAATTTGCCTAGTATGAAAGTATTAGGTTGGACCCTAATATTCTCCAGAGTGCTTAGGAACGTTGAGTGTGAGTCTTGGTTCATGGTTGGGGACCTATTGCAGGCTACGACCTGAATTGCTGTCTTACCCAATGTTAGCTGCAACTGAAGTATCTCTGATGTATTATGTTGGGCTAGCATTCTGGAGGTGTGCGCATCCTTTATGAATATGGAAACACCACCGCCTTTGGAGCTTCGGTCCAAGTTCAGGGACCGAAAGGTGTGGAATGAGTTATAGCCTGGTAGTGCAGGGGTGCTTTCTGCTGCCTTGAAACAGGTCTCTTTTACAGCACAAATGTCGATGCTCTCCATTATAAGGAGTGCTTCGAGCATGTGCATTTTGAGAATTAGACTGCTAGTGTTGAGCAGCATGACCCTCAGATTGCATTTGTTTGTAGCTGTTGCAGTGGTAATTTCATCCTTGGAACACCACCTAAAAAATACACTATAGAGGTGGCAAGAGCCTTGGCCAGTATCCAAAAGCCCAGGGGTGACAGATGCAGACCATCTCTGGCAAAGCATTGAGGACTGTCAGTCATGGTATCCCAGGCAGACAGATACTGGATCCCCTTAGAATAACACCAGAAACTTAGCCAATTGCTGAAATCAATCATTTTCTGCTTGTACTGTGGTATCATTCTGGGTGATGGTAGGATGCTGCTCAGGGCTAGGGTCATACCCACCTGGGCTGCATAATCTGAGAGTTTCTCCATGTCTCTTTTCATGTAGTCCAGGGAGGTAAGTCTCAGGACATTCACATCCACATGTACAATGACAGAGTCATAGTTGTACCTGTTGTTGACGGACATGAGTACATGCGTTATGTGGTGGATCCTGGCACCTGACAGGCAGCTGACTGTTACTTTCACCTTATTCAACCTAGTGAGTGGGACATCAGTGTGCCTCACTATTGAGTCACCTATGACTAGTGTGTTGGGCACGCAGTTTTGCCTTAGGGGCTTTGGTTGAGTGGCACACTGTTTAGGAGAGTTCTGTGTCTTGTGATTAGTGTTGTGTTGTGGTGGTTGAGTGCTTTTCTGCCTTGGAGGTCTCTGCTGTTTGGGTAGATTTTTATTGAGAGCCTCCACAAAGGTGGGTGTGTGGTTTGTGTTTTTATGTGAAGGCAGTGCTGGTGTGTATTCTGGAGGGCTATGTGTTCCATGTTGTGTGATGCAGGTGTTGACCTTCTCCTCTTGACCAGCTATTCTGGTCTTGACTGGAGAGTGTGTGTCTTCCAGTTTGGATATATAAATGCATCTTTCACAAGTCTGAGTGTTGGAAGGTAAGAGGAGAGGGTCGTCGGTGTACACGAGGTAGTTTCTACATTGTCTCAGGATGCCCAAGTTCACTAGGTTAATAGGAGAAAGCACAGGGAACTGACATTTAAACATGCCTGGAGTGGTGGGCTTTAATAATACGTGACAATGAATGTAAAATGGTGCAGTAGCAAAAAGATATTAATGAGTTGAACACTAGTATTTGTAGTGATTTGTTGTTTTCTGCGAACACCAGTCAATATAAATAAAATATTTTTAGAGTTGGATAAATTTGTGAAAGACAATGTTGATAGAAAACAATGTAAGTTACAAAGGGATAGAATGGAATATGCTGAAAAGAAAGCATATCTGGCTCCTAATAAGGTAAGACAGGAGCCAAATGGTTCAACTATGAATGGTGAAGAAGGTAGAGTGTTCAGGTAATATGAGGCGGCTATCAATTCAGGTAATAACGGACAGCTTTAGAGAACTCCCCTCCTTTAAGGAGATCTGAATGCTTAAAAATCAGGCAAATCAGAATCATCACAGTCAGAACAACTACAGATCTCCACAGTTGAGGAAGAGGGGCAACAGCAACAACAACATGAACAACAACAACTACACAAGTACAAAAACTACAATGACAATTGGAATTCCAGAGGGAATTCTTGAACAGAGTTAACAATGGTGTAGGTACTTTGATCACCAAGGTTTTTTAATTACAATTATAGTGACTTGAAAATTGAACCTGGAAATTTTGGACTGTTTAGAAAACGTTTTTCTTTTGTACCAAATTTTAGATTGGACATTGATAATGTCCTGATTAATTTGAAACTATACACTAGGAAATTAAATTTGAAGGTGTTTTTCCTAACCAGGTGGATGTGGTTAGTGACATCTTTAACATTACTGGAAAAAGCATCTCTATTCCACCTCCTAATCCTTCCATCACTATATTTGAGCACACCTGTGAAAACGAGATCAAGATATTACTCAAAAAGAAGTTCACCAATAACAACTTATTAGAAGAGGAGATAAAATGTTTAAAAAAGTTAGTAGAAGGTGACAAGTACAGGATTATGAAGCCAGACAAGGGTGGTGGGGTGGTAATCATTTCACAAATAAGATATGTTTCTAGGGTGTACAAAATATTGAATGATGAACACATTTATACAAGAGTCTGCAAGAATGAAATTCATGCAGCATATGCCAAGATCTATCGGTTGCTTTATGATTTGTGGTGCCAGGGTATAACTAATAAATCAGAGCTAGATTTTTTTAACAGTTGATAATCCTGCTATACCATCGATTTTTAGGATCACCAAAATCCACAAAGATGTGGAGGTCCCCTCTTTGAGGCCAATAGTAGCAGCTAGAGGGGTCAAAGATGAAACCTGTAGCTGTATACATTGACCATTATTGTAAACATTGACCATCATTGTAAAGGGGCTTTGAAAAACAAAAGTTACATTCTACGAGACTCGTGGCACTGTTTGGAGATTCTAAAGGACCTTAGTTGTGATGTAGATTATATGTTTGTAACCACTGATGTCACTAATCTTTTTTCAGTTATACCACATGACACAGGCTTGGAGTTTTTCCATTTCAGTGTAATGGAAGTTGAAGGGTTACACACTGCTAAAAGAAATGTCATTGTGGAATTGATGCCAATAGTACTGGATAATAATTTTTTGTACTTTGATGGAGAATACTTCCGCCAGAGGTCTGGGATTGCACCTTTTATAAGCACTGTATGGGATTTAACAATTCCACATGACTTAAAAGGTTTACTAGAGGAGAGAAACCATGGATTACTTATAGTAGGGGGAACAATCTGAAAATGATGTTGATGTTGGAAAGACAAAAAAATAAACATTTTACCAACTATAGATCGGAAATGAAAAAGTGTGGTATGTGTAGATACTGTAAATACATTACATGTGTCTATTAGTGGGTATGTTAGAAACATCCAATAACCAGGACATTGTAATTTTAATACCATAATGATGGTATATGTGGCCACATGTTTGGGTTGTCCATCATTTTATGTTGGGAAAACTACATGGAGAATGAAAGATAGAATAGCTGAACATGTGAGGGACATAAGGAATAAAAAAAACAACTAATGCATTGTATGCACACAGTACTAAACGTAACAATTTTAAAAGGTTTTTATTTTTCATTATTGACAGAATGGGTGAAGAACAGAGAGGTGGTGATCTTAACATTAAAAATTTACTTCAGGTTAAGGAAACTATGCGGCAGCTAAGACTGAATGCCAGAGTACACCCTGGCATTAATGATTGTTGCTCAATAATGAGTATTTTAAAAATGAGGGCAAAGCAGATGCAGATTTGAATTACAACTTATACCCAGCCCTCTGGTGAAAAAAAAGCAGAATGTTTGATGATACCATTGTATTTATACAATTATATACATATATTTTTAGAGATTTGTTTAAAGAATGTTTAAAGATGTTTTATATTTACTTTCGTTGTACATTTTTTTATATTTTATATTTGTCATATGTATATACTGAGGTTTCTTTGACTAAAATATTTTATCTTAACTAAATTTATGAGCTTGAGATAGGGGCAGTGTTTATATAAGCCATGGTATAATGTATTATTATTATTATTATTATTATTACATTATTACATGACACAATTCACAATATATGCTGTAATTCTAACAGAGGTCTTTTTTTGAATATAGTTCAGGTTCACCTCCTGTATTTTTGGGAACAGCTGGTGTATTCATTTATTTACTCTAGTTGGTATTTAGTTGTAGGGTATTGGCTGAAACATTGTGACTCACTGATCACATGATAGCTGCACTAATTATTTTAGGGATGGTTGTTTTTTAATTAATTCTCTGACGAAGCCCAGGATTAAAAGGACGAAAGTGCTTAGTCTGTGTTGATGTCACCTGTGGTTTTCATTATTAAAGATCTGTTCTATGTTTAGCCGCTGCCGTGGTTATTTTTTATTTTTAGTTTTTTTGGTTCTAAGTGTTTCACTTTTTGGTAGTGTTTGTTTAATTTGAAAAAGTTGGCTTACGATAAATGTTGGAAATAATTTTTTTGTTAGCAGTGTCCTTCCTAATTTCCATGTCCAAAAAGGGTATTATCTGTTCATCATAAGAATAGGAAAAATGCAAAAAATTCACCGTGTTGTTAATATAAATAAGGAATTCCTGGAGTTTATCCACAGTGCCATTCCATAAAAGGAATATACCATCCTGGAATCTAGTATATAGGGACCAACAGTTAATGTAACTACTTCTGTAGATATACTGATTCTCCCATTCTGCCATAACATAATTAGCTAACATAGGAACACACGCCACACCCATGGCTACATCCATAGTTTGCTTAAAATACTGGCCTTCAAAATATAAAAAGTTATTTTTAATACTGTTTCCATTAAAACAACCATTGCATTAATGATATCTGGAGCTAATTCCAGATTTTTATGTAGTTGTTTTTCAAACCAACAAAGGCCTGTGTCATCTGGAATGAAAGAGGAAAGGTTGTGGACATTGATGGTAACAAAAATCACTGTATTATTTAGTAAACCTAAAAAATGCCAAGAATCTTTAAAATCTGAGCAATTTTAGTTAAGTCCTGTTTTAGTTTTATGTCCAACAACTTCACTATATAAAAAGTCTTAGCACAATTAGCTTTTACTATGGGATGAAAAGGGGGTTGTGCAATATTTTTGTACAGTTTAGGTATACCAAAAATGCTCATTATGACAGGTTTTTGGTTGCACATAAATTCAAAATCACTTTTAGAGATCTTCCCCTGGAGTAATGAATCAATTTTTAAATATGCAATATGAATTTCATTTTTAGAAACACTCTCAAATGTGCCATCCATTAGTAAAGAATTAATTTCATTGCTGTAGTCTATTTGGTTCATTACCACAAGGCCCCCTCCCTTGTCAGATTTAATAACTTGGATAGTAAAATCATCAATAATGTCATACATGAAATGAATTTCTTCCTTAGACAAGTTGTAATATTTGTTTTTAAAGGGTTGTTCTAATATCTGCCTTATATCAAATTCACGCAACTTGTCAAAGGTAAGTAAACTTTGCTGGAGGGAAGGGTTGAAAATACGGTGCCTACACAAATTTTTACAAGGTGCACCACTGTCATTGCATTGACATCAAATAGATAAATTCAACTTATGAATAAATATTTTTAAATCAATTAATGTATCAGTTAGATCGGCTCTTCTTGAAGTTACAAAACTAAAACATTTTGCTAATATGCTAGCATGTCCATAGTAATAAATTTTGAAGAGTAATTGTAGATTTGGAATTGCCCTCCATCATTTGATATAATGTCTACTAAAAGGTTTTCTGTCAAAATGTCAATAGGTTTTCTAACACCTATTTCCAATGGTGGTTGTTGTTTTGAAATGTCTTGGGTCTCGCTCCCTGCATTGTGTACACCTCTTTTAAATCCTGCTGTCTCACTGTGTTTGAATGCTGCTTGAGGTTCCTTATCCATTTAGAATGCTACACTGGTTCCTGTTCTAAAGGGGGTGTTGTCTGATTGCGACTTCTATTTGAACCTTCCAAATCACTGGGCAGATCCAAATCACCCAAATGAATTTGATTAGTGGAAGAATTCATGCCCATACTGGCGTGGTAGAGTAGGGTATACCCTACCCTTTGCATATTCTTCCATACCTCTTTTGAATTTTTGGATTTTATGTGGAAGTATAGTGTAAGAAATAGCATCACCCCTGGAAAACAGTTTGTTTCATAGTGACTAAACATCGTATCATTGCAAATACATTTATTCGTGGAATCTATTTGAAGAGAAAGTTAGTCCCTTAACCACTCCCTGTGGTCCAAGATCATGCCACATCTGCAAACAATAGAGTCAGAAATTCAGTATTTTCTGAATACTGATAATATATAATATCTACTTCTATATATCTATATATATAATCTCTGTCTCTCTCTCTCTCTCTCTCTCTCTCTCTATATATATATATATATATTAGTATGGTATTTCAACTAGCTAACAACTATTAGAAAAAAACAGTTTATTTCTCACATATGACTTATGAGATAATTAAGTGAACTTAGCAGAGGCAAATGTGATGGACATACATTTCAAAGGAATCATAGCTGGTTCTGTTGAATGTATCAGTTTCACAGCTCATTATTCCACTCACTATAGCTATCTGCTAGCTGAACACAATATACCAAATCGGTAATAATAAGTCTAATTGTATCCTCATGCGTGTATTGCAAACATTATGACTTCAGAAATTAGTTTTCTGTGGCCTTTTTATCTCCATGCATGTCAAACATCAAGTCTTTCTCAGTGTATCTTGAGACCATTTATTCTCCTGTACAGGGATGATTACTGACCACAGGGTTATTATTCAGGAAACCATGTGGTGTTCTTTGTTGTTGTAGGCATGCCATCAATGCGAACAGTTATACTAGGGTCACATCCTCACTGCTGGTGGCAAACATATGAGCATCCATATCACTTTAGGGTGTTGTTCACCCTCTTCTAATTTGTTCATGTTTCTACCCCCTAGCAACAAGAACAGGTTTTGGATAATTCAGCCAATATCCCTTGTCCTGGTCATTTGAGTGCTGCAAAAGCCTCCATTTGCATGCTTGTGATACAATGATGGGAACTGCTTCTCTCTTACCCAAAAGGAAGGGTGAGTTCACACTGTTCCGTTACTATGGTCCTTCCCCATCAACTCTCCCTGTGACTAAGCCACTAATCAAACATATGTTACTTGTACCTTATTCAGGGCTTTATTCCTTTATGTCACAGAGCTGGGTACTGAATTGACAAAGTATTATTTACAGGCTAGACAGGAATCTTTGCAACACCGTAGAATCTTCAGATACATACTCACATTTTATTTTGAGCAAATACCCATTTAATTTTACCTGTTTTCTTTATCTCGACATCCTTCTACAGTATTATTCAGTAGATATCTGCTGTGTTAATGATAATTCTTCATATTATAAGTAAGGAGGCATTTTGTAGATTTTCTGGTATAGCACACTGCAGAATAGATGGTAAAATCATGAAGTAAAACAAGAAAGACTCAGACACCATTTTCATTTAGGGCCCAATGTAAAATAGCAATACCTGAAAATTAGAAAATAAAACTCGAAATCAAAATCTGCAGTACATATGCATACAATGTGTAATATAGTAATACATATTTTATATGGGTGTCAGCTGCTTTTTTAAAATAGACCTTAATGGTTAAAGTAAATGAGTTTAATTTCAGGCACAAAAAGCATAGAATATCATAATATTACATGACACTTGTAAGTATTCTTCATGGAAATAGCATTTAGGGACACATCATTGTTTTCAAAGAAATTGTGGAAATGACTCAAACAATCAAAGTCACAGCAGATGAAGGAAAAACTCAAAACATCATCAAGGCATCAATTACCAGTGCTATAAATGGATGACATGGCCCTGTGTTTGAAATCCTTCTGCCTGACCAGTTCCACTAAAATATGAGCTCGAACTGCTGCTGGCAGATAAGGCTTCCTACAGTGCTGGTACTTTGGTAAATTACTGGGGGCTGAAACATTAATGTTGGTTTTCTAGCAAATTATATTTTATTACAGAATTTAACCCATTTTGAGACATAAGTACTTGCACTTCTAAGGGAAATAATAAAGACAACTTGTGCCTTTTGAAAAAGGGATATTTCTCTTATCTGAAAAGGAGAATTTGACTTTTCTGGGAAAGAAAGTTATAGTATTTCCCTCCACTGTGGATATTACTTACTGTTATTTTGATTAATGTATTAAAATAATCTACTACTTTGTATGAGAGTTGTGTTTATAAAAAGGTTTTTCTCTATTTACCTCCAGTACAAATGGGCACAACCCTGTGGACAATCTGGTTAACAAAATATCAACAAAGTAACCAGCATATAGTTGCATATCTCTAAATAGAAGTGATTATTAACTTCACATCTTATAAGTAAACACAGTGAAAAAAATGCCAAATAAAAAAACAGCATTAAGTTTGTCATTCATTTATATTTTATTCCTAGGATAAAATATAGTGACTTGTGGAGACAAGCACTGGAATTCAAAGAAATTATGTCTGCCATCACTAATTGACCAATCCAGGTTGATCAATTATCACGATGTCGAAGATCTCTGATTCAGAGACATGTTAAGACCACAAAGAGAAATTCCTCATTAGTGGCTAATTACCATATCTTAGAATCAGACACTATGTTGTCAGACCTGATCATAATCTCACTGAGAGCCTACTCATCACAGTAGCATGGGCACCCCATACTTGCCTAAACACATACACACACACACACACACACACACACACACACACACACACACACACACACACACACACACACACACACACACACAATCATGGCACTACTCTCCTTTCCTGTATCCACAGAAAAAATCTTGACTACTCCCACTGGAGTGCATGGGTGAATGCTGTCAAAAGACTGTATTTAATTTTTCTTCCAAGAGAAAAAAAGATGTTAGATGGATTTTCTTAATCTCTTTGCTGAGTTAATCCAGACCTCTACCATTTCTGGGGGGAACACATGGCTTTTAGCATTAGCTGCTCCTCCAGATTTGCATTAGTATGTAGATTCACCATTGTTAGCCTGTTGTCACAGGTGGATTTACCCACATTACGGTACTATCTCTGCCATTCTTAACTTAATCACCTTCATCAACCAAAGCAGAAATGAAGGCATCCTCATATCTGCATTATGGTGAGATCTAGCTAAGGCATGTGATGCTCTATCTCACCAGCTTTTGCTAAACAGGCTCTTTTTATTAGGACTAGGCCTATCAGTTCTCTCCTGGTTTGCTAACTATCTTATTGCAGACTACAGGCTGTGGAATATCAAATAGACATATCCTCCTCTGTAACTGAAGCAGTTGGTGTCCCCCAAGGTTCAGTTCTCCAAACCTGAAGGAAACATGCTACAATCATTGTGTAAGCTGATGACTCAACCCTAATCTGGTCTGCCAAGAATCTGAAAAAAAATGCAACAGATAACCCAAGAAACCCTCTTATATATGGAAAGTTGAATCCATAACATACAGTCGCTCCAGAAATGTAAACTACCTTTATTTATCGCCAAGCAGTTCTCACCAGAAGAATCTTCTTAATATAACCTCTTCCATCTGTACCAAAACTGAACAAGTAACCCCCACACCCCCCTATCTATTTATTCTAACTCCAGGGTTGCACTACAGTGGGGAAAGGGCATAATGCTTTGAATTTCATGTGTCGATGTTATGAGTTCCGACCAAATGAGTTTTCTGTGTTTTGAGCTTTAGGTGTTTTGGTATCACTGAAAGGTTTGTCGATCATATGAGCTTTCGATCATATGAAGTAGACCTATATATATATATATATATATATATATATATATATATATATATATATATATAGTGCTTTATTCTAAGATACAGCAGTCTGCAAAATTATGTATTTGGCTCCTGCAAGATTTTTGCAAAGTGGTATGCTGCCACTCTCTGGATTATGCTATTCTGTGCACATCTTTCACTGCATGGATTGTTGTGCTTTATATCTGTTCATTACATAGATTGGAGTGCAGCAATCTGTATGAATATGCTATTTGTCTCAGATCAGATTGATTTTGTCAATAACTATCTGAGATCAGTTGCCACATTACTATATATATATCTGGAAATGGATAAGACAGCCAAACTCAGAGATGCATTCCCATGACTGAGCTTGCTGATGCAGTCACTCATGTCTCACATTGTGGACATTAGTCATGTTCACTGGTCCCAAAGAATAAAAATCTGCCAAGGATTTCACTTTAAGCTGAACCTTTACCCTATAGAGTGAGATTTGGAACACTGATTGTCAAGGTCAGTACAGTTGAGTATTTTTGACAAGTAGGACATTGAGTATAGTAGAATATATAACTGTGCTTTTGATTGATATGATTGCAGTGTTGCAAATAATAGACAGTGACATCATGATATAAAAATAAGGAATTATTCTTATGTTCATAGGTCATAGGTATTATGCTAAGCATGGGTTCCCATAATCACCAAGACTTTGAAAGCATTGCTATAACTATGACATTCAAATGCTAGCAAAGATATGGAAAGCTGCACTTGCCATCAAAGTGGTATCTGGAAGCTAGAATGAACCCTGCCGTGTACATTTGAATGGCAGCAACAATAATGAAATGTACCTTAGGTTTACAGGTGTTTACTAGGGTAACGACCGCAAGGGCCTTTTTAAGCCTAGCCATACATCCCTAATCTCAGACAAGTTCTGGTACCCTTGATAACTATAAGCAGGGGTTTGGGAGATGAAACATTTACAGGTTGCCTGTGTCCATTAGAGACAAATGTGCCAAGCTAGGGATGAATTTCCTGTTCCCCTTCCAATTGTCCAAGTTACACTTGAATTGGGTTACGGAGGAACTCTGCTTCACATGGATGGGGAGCCTGTTCCACAGATAGGGTAATCTCTGGGATACATACCTGTCTCTCCAGCAGGTTCTATTTATATCACAAGCAAGGGCTATGTCTTTAGAATGTGTAATTCTGTGTTGTTTGCTTTGCTTATATGCAGGAGGTCCACCACAGTGGGGTCTGATAATGCCCTATATGCCAGGCATAGATCTCCCCTCAACAGCCTGTAGGAGACAGAATACAGGGATAGGGCCTTGAGGCGGCTGCATAGGACATTTTACTTATGCTCTGTATTCTTTTAGCGAGGAATCTCTGTGGACATTCCATTTGTTGGATATACCTGGTTAGGTACATACCAATGGGGGCATTATACTCAATGGTAGGTTTGATAAATGCAGCCATTTAAAAAAAAAAAGTGAACGTAGAGAAGTATACATACACACACACATACACACACACACACACACACACACACACACACACACACACACACACACACACACACACACACACACACACACACACGAGAAAAACTGTCTGGCAGATTGTGCAGAGGTTATGTTTGCAAACAATACTTACTGTGGCACATGGTTTGGTTCCCTTGCTTGGGGTGAGGGTTGGCATAACAGTTAAGGTGTTTTCCTCACACACACAAGGTACATGGTTTTATTCTCACCTTTATGAGAAATTGTTTAGGTGTAAAAAGGCCCACAAAGGCAGCTAGCCTAGTACTTACCCATGAACCTGAGAAACAGAGACAGATGTTCACATTAAAAAGAACAATGACATATTGTATCTCAGGAATGATTGTCCACTTTTATTTTCAAACTACATATGACTCTCTGACTATGAGTATAAATTCAGCAAACAGTTATTTCCCATAGTGCTGGCATTACTTCTTATACATGCTGGAAAATCAAGGTATATTGTTAAAGCTAATTTAGAATATGAAAAACAGATGTAATTAATCATATGACAGAAGGAGTGATTAATCTATAAGCTAGATCAGGAAGTATTAAGAAATTATTAGATGGAAAAGGAATATTACATTTGTTTGATTTATTAGAGCAGTGAGTAAGACATTTGGCAGTTATACTGTAGTACTATTGTACACTCATAAAGACAGCCATAAAATAAATAAATAAAATAAAATAAAACTGCAGGCTGTATGTGATGAAATCAAATCAAAAGAAAAAAGCACACAGAACAGAGTACCCTTCATTATATTTTAGCTATTTAATGCAGAAAATTAAGTGTTTAGCCACGGTGGTGCAGCGGTAGCATTGTTGCCTCACAGCAAGAGGTTCTCCTGATCGATTCTTGGCTGGAGTGTATTCTGTGTGGAGTCTGCATGTCCTCCCCACAGTCGAGTGGTGTTCGAAAGACATGCGTGAATGGGCGTGCCTTTGTTAAAGGTTGGACATCGGGTTGGCAACTTGGCACCATAAAAATCTACTACCAATCATTAGTGGACCAGAGTTCTGCTGTGGCGACCCCTAATTGGGAAAAGCCAAAAAGACAAACAAGTGCAGAAAATTAAGGCAATGAGCTTCATTCAGTAGCCCACAGCTTATGTTCTTCAGTCTCCAATCTATTAATACAAGAGTATTTTATGGTCATCCATGAAAATAGATATTTAAATGTAGTAGATAAAAAAAAAATCATATGTCCTATTGATAAACATAAAAAATGACCATGCAGATTTAGAAACACTTTCAAAAATAAAGTACCAGCTTAATTCAAGAAACGTGAAAATCTGATGCAATTTTTATATTCACATTGCTTTCTTAAATATATCCCAGCAGCCTATGCTTATATAAAACAAAGGATGATTATATTACATCTACCTGTGGTTTCTATACAGCTTTTTATTTATTTTACATTTAGGTTCATAGGTAAGTAAAAGGCTATCTGCCCAAAGGCATTTATAAGCCTAGCCAGAATATGTTGGCTTTTGCCACCCCCTTAGATTAGTTCCCTGTGCCACTGCAGTGATCCCCAGGGTAAACATTCTGTTTCCCATCCACTTGTCAAGGTTTCTTTTGAAGAGTGTTAGTGAGGAGCTCTGCCTAATGTCGATTGGAGTCTTGTTCCAAAGCATGGGAACTCTCTGGGACAGGAATCTATCCCTCCAGCATGTCCTATTTATTGCTGTGCTGAGGTTTAGATCCCTAGAGTGTGTGGCTTGAGGGGATAAGGTTTTCTTTAGGTGGAGCATGTCCATCAGTTCTGGGTTGGACATGGCCTTGTATGTCAGGCAGAGATCACCTCTGAGTAGGCGGTATGCAACCGAGTACAGCTGGAGTTTCTTCAGTCGAGCTGCATAGGGCATCTGTTTGAGGTCAGTGATCCTCTTGGTGAGGTACTTCTATAGTTTTTCCAGCTGTTGCAGGTGTCTTGTAATGTACATCCCAAACGGGGCATTGTACTCTATGATGGGTCTGATGAGTGATGAGTAGAGGGGCACAATGACCTCTTTTGATCTGGATGCGACCCCTTTTGTGATTAGGTGGGTCATGTAGAAGGATTTTCTAACTACTTTGGCAATGTGATTATCAAAGGTGAGATTACTATCTATTTAGATCCCCAGATCCCTTATTACGTCTTCCGTATTTAGGGGACTACCACCTATGTGGTAGTTTGTGGGTACTTTGTTTTTTCCAAAGGGGATGACTATGCACTTTTTGGCATTTAGCTTGCAGCCATGATTTTGACACCAGGTATCCGTCTCAATGAGACCCTTTTAGAGGATGTCTGTGTCAGCCAGAGAGTCAATTATAGCCCTTAGTTTGTAGTCGTCTGTGAACTTGGTCAGCCATAGTCCTCCTGTGCTTGCCTGTACCTCTGAGAAGTATATGCCAAACAGGAGGGGTCCTAGGACTGAGCCCTGGGGAACGCCACTTGTAACTGGTTTAGAGTCGGACCTAGCTCCTGCAACTCTCACCATGTGGGTCCTGTCTGTGAACCAGTTGGCAACCCATCTTGTGACATAGAGGTTTATGTTCAGGCTGGTGAGCTTGTCTATAATACCAGAATGGGGAATGGTGTTGAAGGCCTTAGCGAGGTTTAGGTAGACTGTGTGTACCACCTTTCCCTCGTCTATAGCCTTGGTAACTATCTCAAAGAAATCCACCAATTTTAGGAGTCATGATCTGCCCTTAACAAAGCCGAACAGGGTAGGGTCCAGTGGTTGGAGGTTCCCAATGTCTCTATTAATGAGTTTCATGATGATGTGCTCCATAGCCTTGCTTACCAAGCTAGTCAGGCTTACAGGATGATAGTTCCCGGGGTCTGTTGTGGCTCCACCTTTGTGGAGCAGAATAACCATTGCTGCACACCACTCTATGGGTATGTAACCTGTGGAGAGGCTGAATTTGAACAGTGTGTTTAGGTGAGGGGTTAGTTCGTCTTTGAGTATGCCACACAGCCTGGGACACCATCCGGCCCCATTGATGCTGTGGTTTTGGCTTTGGAGAGGGCTGTTTTATCCTGAGTGTCTGTGATTTCAGGGACTCTACATTCTTCTGGTATGTTTATGGGCCCTTTTGGGGGTGAGAGGGGGGTGAAGTTTGCACTGAACCTGTCTGCCAGGATGTTGGCGATATCAGTCGGTTCAGTGTATTTTGTGCCATTCTGCACTAACTCCAAGCAGATCTGAGCATTGCTCCTTAGATTCTTGACATAGCTAAAGAATACCTTGTGGTTATCTTTGGAGTCCTTGGCAATTTTTCTTTCAAAGCTCGCCTTGGATAATTTTATGAGGGATCATAGTTTCTTGCTGATACTGATCAGGGATGTCTTCCCTTCTTGGGATTTTACTCTTTTCTGTAATAGTTTCCTCCTTCTGTTGTATAGCTTGTTTATGGCAGGAGTCCATCAGACTGGTTTCCTTTCCTGGAAAGGAAATTTGGTAACTGAGAAAGAATTCTTTTTTCAGCAGAGGCCTGGGATTAGCAAAACACCACATTGTATAATAAAATTATGGTATACAATATGATGACGGATACACATAAATTATACATGGTTACTAATACATACATTTACAAGTAAGGATAAAAGCATCATGATACAAGAAGTGAGAGGACATATAGAACATCTCTCATATATAATGTGTCAAGAGAGATATAAAGCAATTCAAAACATCGTATGTTCGTGAATCAAACTATAAGAACTACACAAATCGTTTTGCTTACACAAGGGAGACAAGTGTTAGCTGCACTGTGGAGATGATGACAGAGGTAAAGAGAAAGAAAGTATCCAATTTATTCACTAGTAAGTTTGCAGGAAAGTTGTAGAAAAAGGATTTGATAATAAACAAGGCTAAGGGTATGAATTTGTATGGTAAACCTTTGTGAGATGGTGGAGAAGCATTTGGAAGAATAATGTAATTTAAATTCGAGTTGCTGTATATTCTTTTCAACAGTCTATGTTATGTACAAAATTAAAAGTATTTTTCTCAGATTCATGAAGATTTTTGTGAGCAGAATTAAAAGTACTTTCCTTGAATTCATGAAGATTTATGTTCCAAAGTGCAATGCATTGTGGCACTATGCAGCAAAGATCATTCAAGTAAATGACTGGGCAATGCTAAAAGAATGAAAGAAAATTTACCCTTGGTAACATGAGGGACCCTCTTCTTATGTATGCATATCAAGGTCATTAGGCATAATGATGGGAATGCTGATTGCCCACTGCTTGTACCACCTCTAATTGTTGTCCTCTTCCAAGCATTCTATCACCCACCTCATCCGTTCTCATTTGTATCACTCTTTGCTTCATTCCTACTGTACTACCATGAGCTTTTCAGTCCACACAACTTTTGTTAATTAAAATACTTTCATCCCCTCTGCTCCATTTGTAGTTATTCACTAACATGCCATTTGCAAGCTGCTATACTGTATTCAGCTTCGTAGTCCTTATTCGCAGAGCATCATCTATAGAAGAAATCCAAGTTATCCCTTTCTGAAATCATGAAACCTCTGTGTTGCCTTTTCATCATGCCCCCACAGCTCCATTAAATTAAGTAATCTCTGCTTCAAAACTACCCCGACTTGAGAGTTCAATTCCCAGCATAACTTACGAATTATATAAGTTGCTCACCACCTCTTTGTAATAACAGCCCCACCTCTTGATAAATAAATATAGCCCCTCATTCTTTTCCATTTACAGTACCACTCATTCATTTTAGCAAATATATATGCCCCGCTCTTTTCTTGTCTTTGCATAGAGCCTTATTTTATGCAAACTTTCTTCTGGCAGCACTAGACCCCTAGTGATAGGTTCCAAGACCCAGATGAGCACAGAGCATGACAAGTTGTTCTGGTATGCAACTGTTTCGGACATGCTTATGCAAGAATCACTCAGTTCTACTGCACAGACAATGGGATGAATGCTGCTCATGGGTAGTACATACAGTATCATTCACTATGTGATTCAAAGCACATAGTGCCATTTGATTATAAATAGTCATTTTTGTTCATAGAAGATTATTAGGCTAACAGCTCCAAAGCCCTTACAAGCTTAGCCAGTTTTACCCAGACTTTACCCAATTCTCTATCCCTATGGGGAAGATAACAAGGGTCAGTAAATGGAGTTTTGAAAATTTTTACAGACCGCCTCTGTCCATAAGGGACATGGGTGTCACCCCAGGAGTGAATTTGAAATTTCTCATCCTTTGGTCCAGATTGCACTTGCAGATAGTCAGGGAAGGACTCTGCTTCATGTGAGTAGGAAGCCTATTCCAGAGAAGGGTCAATCTCCGGGACACACATCTATCTCTCCAGCATGATCTATTCATGTCACAGATCAGGTTTAGATCTTTGGTATGGGTAACTCTTGTGCAATTAGTTTTGCAAATATAAAACATTTCCATCAGAGCTAGTTCAGAGACTGCCTTGTAGTTTAGGCACAGATCACCCCTCAGTAATTGGTTAGATACTGCATACAGTAATTGGTAGGATACTGAATACAGTGATAGGGATTTTAATCTGTCCACATATGACATGTAGGATATACCCTGTATTTTTTGTTGAGAAAATGTTGAGGATGCTCCAACAGTTGCAGGTGCTTGGTAAGGTACATGCCAAAGGGTGCATTGTACTCTATTATTGGTCTGAGAAGGACCTTGTGCTATGTTACTATGACATTATTAGATTTTGATGCCATGCCCTTAATTATAAGCTAAGCCACACAGATGGATTTCCTCACCACTGTGGGCACATGATGGTCAAAGTTTAGATTGCTGAGTGCCCAGATCTCTCAACACTGGGTCCACTCTTAGGGGGTATTATCAATGCTGTAATTTGCAGGGGTATTTGATTTCCCAAAGGGTATTATTATGCACTTCTTCATATTTAGTTTGATGCCATGGCTCTGACACCAGTTATTGTGTTATGCACCGATGTATAACTTGTTCTGGAATCCCAAGCACTAGCAGCTCAAAAGAAACTATAAATGAATAATAAATGTGGGCTTTCCATTGATGACATTTCACTGTTATGAGTTTATATCATATGGATGTTAAGACTGCTGCATCCTCTCTGTTCAAATATATAGAGTTGGGAATAGAGATGATCCAGATTGTAAGTCTGCAGGAATTTTGACCATTGAAAGCTACACATTTTTTGAACCAATAGGTGTTAAATAACTGCAGCATTTTTTTCTGGTGGCAGATTTAGTTTAACATTAATTATATAATGGATACCCTGGATGATACTAAATATATATTTACCACAGCTGTATGTGGTATGCATCAGAAATCAGCAGCAGGCCTCAACCATTTAAATCCATGGAAATCATAACTATGAATGCTACAGTAAATCTTGGGTAAGGTTGCTATGCCAAATTTTGTGGTCTGACTCAGCTGGTAGGACTAATGGGCAGAGTTGCATTATGGAATCTAGAGCAGAAGTATTGCAGAGCTGTACTATGCAAATGGGATGACAGTTCAAAATATGCATCTTGTCCTTCTGTAGATGACCCTTTCCCTGATTCATAAAAAAATGAGCTGTGAAGGGCATGTCCCTACTTTACATCATAGAATATATCATGCTGCTTGCTATAAATCCTTTCTTGTTTGAGTTTTTAACTATTCTAAATTTTATCATACAGTTATCATTTTTCTTCTTTAATTCTTTTATAAAATATATATATATATATATATATATATATATATATATACCATGAATTTCACATGCTCTGCACATATCCACAGCTTGTTTGGCATCTACTTTTCCATGACAGTAGAAAACATATCTGACACAGATATCCTTCAGAAGGGTCTCACAGAGCGGGATACTGGTGCCAGAGCCATGGCCTAAAAAAATGCATACTAGCTACCAAATAGGTGGCAATCCACTGAGCACAGAAGAAGTTATCATCAGGGACCTGGGGACCCAGGTTGATCTGTCATTCGACACCCCCATGTAGCTAAAGTAGTTAAGAAAGAGACTACTCATTGCCCACACCTGAATGAAGGGGATTCTATCTAGATCAAGGAGGGGTCTCCTCATACTATACACATCACTCATCAATGATTGAGTTGAGTACAATGCCCCATTTGGAATGTATCTGACCCGACACTTGCAGCAGCTGGAGAGGCCACAAAGTTCCTCACCAAAAGCGATAAAGGTCTCAAACATCTGTCCTATGCTGCCCGACAGAAGAACTCCAGCTCTATTGTGACCTTTGCCTAACATACAAACCCAGATTTGATGAATATGCTTCACCTCAAAATCTAGATCCGTCAGAGCCAGGAGACTTAAGTGCTGGAGGATAGATTCATCACCCAAAGACTATGCTGTGGAATAAAATCCCGGTATATGTGCAGAGCACCTCGCTGGCCTTGTTCAAGAAATATTGACCAATGGATGGGAGCTATACCCCAGGGATTACCTCAGTGTCACTGCTCAACAGAGAAATAATGGGTATAGTTCCCCATACTAAAGGGGTTAAATGCCCTCGGGCAGATAGCCTAGTATGAACCTATGAACCTATTAATAAGGTTAGGCCTGTTTCTGTTAATAGCCCGGCCTTTATTTCATCATTTATTAGACCACAGAATATTCTATCTCTTCTTATTTATGCAGTTAACCAAACTTCGCAAACTTTGGCACTGTTCCTTATCTTACATAATTAGCATCAATACCTTCTGTAACATAGGGTCTATATCAGTTTGTCAAATGGCTATTCAGCAAACACCCATTTGTTGAACACCTATTTATCGAAGCCACTCTTCATCGAATGGCAAATTTTTACTAGGCAAACCAGCTGTTGGCCACTGTCTAAAATTTGTCCTTTTCTCCAATGTAATGCAATCTCATAGTTGGTATATTTAGTTGGGGTGGGGTGGGGGGCACAGCCTCCCACATTGGAGGGTATGGGGGTTGTAGCCCCCATCTTGGCAGGTTTTAAATTTTATGTTGTTTTTTTTTTGTAGTTATTTGGTTGGACAATCACTTTCCCTAGTGAAAGTTTGCCATTTGATGAAGAGCAGCTTTGAGAAATAGGTGTTCAAAGTATTTTATGTTGTCTTTCACCCCTCCAAGGAAAGTAAGAATTAAATGCTTTTGCCATAATGCATTCCTTTGAGTACATAGCCATTTTCAAAAGCAGTGGAAATAATGTCAGGATATTCTAACATTTGAATTAAATTAGTAACTTTAATATTACACAAATTGGCATCACGGCAAGTATGATGTTAATAACTTCTTCACTCATCATAAGCACACTAGCAAAGGGCAAACCAGACTCATCATTATAGGATACATCACTTCTTGTAGTCATGATATGAATAGCACATTCATGTACATACAAGAATAGAATATTTATGTATTTCTTGTCATCACATCTACCCTCATGAAGAGAGAGAATTTCTCTAAAACTATAAAATGTAGTTCTGCACAGATTTAATATTTGTAAAATTCCTATTGACAGTCAGAGTGCTCAAAAACATTTCTACACACTAGACAAGTTTTCGTTCACAAACTAACAAAAATTGCATTAAATATTACTCTCAGCAGAAGTACATTTGTTGAAAGGAAATCAAAACCAGACACATGTCTGTCTATATAATTTGGTTACAATCTCAGCACCATGTTGGGGTTCTGATTTCATGCCTACCCAATGCCATATAAATGAAATTAGAAGCTGTAGAATAAAAATGAATAGTCAAACAATTAAAATACATGCATTTTTATAGAGTCAATTTGCAAAATTGTGTGAGCAGTCTCAGGCACATTCACACTCTAATCAACAGTACATGCATGGACTGTTATCACAGACTGGATTAGGGACTTATGTCCTTGCCTTGAATATTGAGTTGTGGTAAAGCATTTTAAGAAACAGAGAAACATTGACGAGATGGAGACCTGGACATTCTTTATTCAAACACCTATGAATGTTTATTAGAACTAAGCATTTACCTGGAGGCTCATCTCGAGCTACTTATTTGTGTTTCCAAATGCATCTAGCTATGGCCCATTTTCAGTTTGCACCACTTATGACATTAGTTCGTACTTTTTTGTTTTACTACATTACCAGCTGACTCCCTCTTTCTCTTCCCCTTTAACTTTAGGTAAACTGTCTGACCTGGTTTAAGGCCAGATAGTGACTGAGTAAAAATCTGTCTGTCATACAATTTCATATAAGATGCTTTGGTTGTCTCATCATTTTATTTTACTGATCCAATGGATTATTTTTGGCTTAAGTAAGGACTCCAGCAATGGCATGTTACTCTTTGTTATCTTCCTAGCATTAACTGAGATGGGCTTACTCCTTTGGCAATGTATGCAGTAGCTCAATATGACATGAGAGCTCTTTGAGGATATAACAGTCCCAACATCTTTCTAGTTGTTGGGATAGTCCTGTCAGTGGTTCCATTTGATTAATAATAATGACAATTTAAGGCAGTATGAGTAAAACAGTATTCATGAGCAAACTGCTAGAATTCAGTTGACACAATCATCATACTGTTATCTTCTATCATTTCAATGGACATTTCATGTCTTGTGAACATAGCCTTTAACCATACTGGTAAAAAATGCAATAGCCCACTAGTACTAAGTTGATTTTAGTCCTTGGAAAGGAGTGGCACTGGAGATGCTCTTCTATGAGATTGTTTGTAAATAATACTGAACTAAGGCTATGCCACAACCTTTGTAAAAAATGCTCCGACCTTTTGGATCTTTCACAAAACTTTGCTAGAACTTGATGTCTTTTGTATATTTGATTTACTACTTCAGCATATTGCAAGAAGGATTCTACAATTCTGTCTTAAAAGTTTATGATCTTCCATTTAGAGAGCAAGAGATAATCTTGTACAACTTATAGTTGTCTAATCTTGTTGCCGAAAGCTGTTGAATGAGTCATGCTCATGTTCAACCCAAGTCAATTTTGCTACTTTTAGAACCAACACTGTTGCATAGCCAGCTAACAGGATCCAAGGTTGATTGAAGTAACCAGGTATTAGACCCCAAGGCATTGAAAAGTAAGTACTGTCACATCCTGGAAAATTTAGTGTGAGGAACAGAGATAATCAGTGTCTTCTTGTTAGACTCGGGACCCTGAATAAGAAATGGTGGCTTTAATTTTTAATTCCCATAGAGTGCAAGAACTTGATAGCAATTTTCTGACCATTTTATGGGCAGACTTGTTTTATGAAAGAGACAACATGCTTAAAATTCCTAAAACAAAAGCATAAAGGGGAATGGGCAGTAGAAGTGACATTGCTGGTGAAATCTGCAACTATTGCACTAGATAAAAACATATGGATCATTACATTGTAGTTGAGAAAATATATAAGGATGTTCTAGATCTCATTATCCCTTTATCCTGGGTTATAGGTTCATAGGTTCATAGGTTCATAGGTTCATAGGTTTATACTAGGCTATCTGCCCTAAGGCATTTATAAGCCTAGCCCAAATTATTGTGGCTTACGCCACCCCTTATATGAAAAAATACTGTGCCCATTAGTTTGTTGTGCCTCTGTCCAGCAGTGACCCAGGGATGATTCCCGGGGTAAACCTACGATCTCCCATCCACAGGTCTAGATTTCTCTTGAACAGAGTCAGCGAGGTGCTCTGCCTCACATGGACCGGGATTTTATTCCACAGCATAGGGAGTCTCTGAGTGATAAATCTATCCCTCCAGCACGTCCTATTTATATCCGTGCTAAGGTTTAAGTCGCTTGCTCTAGTGGTTTTGGTGGATTTGGATTTTTGAGGTGGAGCATGTCCATTAATTCCGGGCTGGACATGGCCTTGCATGTCAGGCACATGTCACCTCTGAGCAGGCGGTATGCGACTGAATAGAGCTGGAGTTTCTTCAATCTGGCAGCATATGACAGATTTTGGAGTCCCTTTATCCTTTTGGTGAGGAACTTTTGGGGTCTCTCCAATTGCTGCAGATGTCGGGTGAGATACATCCCGAATGGGGCATTGTACTCGATCATTGGTCTGATAAGTGAAGAGTACAGGGGAACAATGACCTCACTAGATCTGGATGTGAATCCCTTCATGATCAGGTGGGCAATGTAGAAGGTCTTTCTAACCACTTTAGCAATGTGAGTGTCAAAGAAAGGCCACTGTCAACCTGGGTCCCCAGGTCCCTGATAACCTCTTCTGTGCTTAGTGGATTGCCACCTATATGGTAGCTTGGGTTACCTTGTTTTTCCCGAAGGGTATGACTATACATTTTTGGCGTTTAACTTCAGGCCATGGCTCTGGCACCAGCTATCTGTTTCCGTGAGTCCCTTCTGAAGGATATCAGTGTCCGATGCACTTTCCACTATGGCCCAGTTTGCAGTCATCTGCAAACTTTGTCAGCCAAAGTCCTCCCATGTTGGCCTGTACTTCTGAGAAGTAGATGCCAAACAATAGGGGCCAAGGACCGAGCCCTGTGGGACACCACTTGTGACCGGCTTGGAGTCTGACACAGCGCCAGCAACTCTAACCCTGTGGGTTCTGTCCTTAAGCCAGTTTGCAACCCATCTTGTGACATATGGGTTTACATTTAAGCTGTTAAGTTTTCTACAATACCCGAGTGGGGTATTGTGTGGCCTTTGCAAGGTCAAGGTAGGCTGTGTGAACTGCCTTTCCCTCATCAATGGCCTTGGTGACTATTTGGAAGAAGTCGACCAAGTTCAAAAGGCATGATCTTCCCTTGACAAAGCCAAACTGGGTCGGGTCCAATGTCTGCAAGTCCCCTATATCTTTGTTTATGAGCTCCATTATGATCCTCTCCATAGCTTTGCAGACTAGACTTGTTAAGCTTATGGGGCGGTAATTACCAGGGTCCGTAGAGGTGCCACCTTTGTGGAGTGGGACCACAGTTGCCGTACGCCACTCCTTGGGCACGTATCCTGTGGTAAGGCTGAGATTAAACAGCTGCCTTATGTGCGGGTTTAATTCCTCATTTAGCTCGTGTAGCACACAGCCGGGGACACCATCCGGTCCCATTGATGCTGTGTTTTTAGCTTTAGAGAGAGCAGCTTTCACCTGCGCATTTGAGATGTCCGGGAGGCTACACTCGGCTGGGATAGTTATCTCTCCTTTAGGGGGGGAGAGGGGGGGTGAAGTTTGCACTGAACCTGTCTGCCAGTATGTTGGCAATGTCTGTGGGTTCAGTGATTTTTGTATCATTTTGGACTAATTCTGAGCATATCTGTGAGTTTCCACCCAGGTTCCTAACATAGCTGAAAAAGGCCTTATGATTGTCCTTTGAATCCATGGCAATTTTTCTCTCAAAATTGGCCTTAGTTGATTTTATGAGTGCTCGTATTTTTTACTAATAATGATCAGGGGTGACTTCCTTTTATGGATTTTGTTCTATCATGTAATAGCTTTCTCCTCTTATTGTAAAGTTTGTTAATGGCTGGGGTCCACCAGACTGGACGTTTGCCCTTTGTGGAAAGAGTCTTGGTTTTATTTGGGATTGCCTGATCCATGCAGTCCTGGAGGTGTTCATAGAAGGCATTTGTAAGGGCTTCCGCAGCTTGGGTTGTGGTTTCCTCTGACTCAGGGGCCTTGAAGGATACCACACTAGTCTTGAGTAGTGTGAAGTTTGCTTTAGAGAAGTTCTTCACTATGGTCTTTTTTGTTTGGGGTGGGGCGGGATGTGGATTTCCAGTGAGATTAGTTTATGATCAGATCTCACCAATGAGGGATATACTTCCGGTGTGGAGCATTTTGTCCCCATGTTTGTGACAATGAGATCTAATATATTTTCTCCTCGTGGGAACAGTGACTAGCTGTTCCATGGCATTTGAATTTATGAACTCCAGGAACCGTTGGGCTAGAAAGTTAGGGCTTGAGTAATGTTCCCAGTCTATATTTGGGTAGTTGAAGTCACCCAATATGATGGTGTTTGGAGATACATTTATACCCTCCAGTGTCTTCAAGAAGGCTGTGGGGTTCCTGAGTTTGAGAGGGTGGCCTGTAGCATGCTACAATTTGTAGAGCAGTTTTGCCTATTGTTAGTTGCACCTGGATGGTTTTCGAAGCTTCATGCGTTGCCACCAACCTGGAGGTGTGAGTATCCTTTATGAATATGGATACACCCCCTCCTTTTGTGGAGTGGTCCGGGTTTTGGGGCCGGAACGCATGATATGAGGTAAAACCTAATAGTGCCGGGGTGCTCTCAGGAGCCTTGAACCAGGTTTCAGTTACAGCACAGACATCGATGTTCTCCATACTGAGAAGGGCCTCGAGTGCGTGCATTTTGAGATTTAGACTTCTGGCATTGAGCAGCATTACCCTCAATTTCTTCCCAGTTTTGTCTTCTAGGGTGGTAGGTTTAGAATTTGAGCCTTGCCTAAAAAAGGTACTATGAGGGTGGCAAGAGCCTTAGCCAATATCCGGAATCCCAGGGGTGACAGGTGCAAGCCGTCCTTGCGCAGCGTGGCTTGTCAAGCATGTCATCCCAGGCAGACAGACACTGGATCCCTTTGAATGACACCAGACATTAAGCCAATTGTTAAAGCTGATCATCTTGTCTCTATATTGTGGCATCATTCTTGGTGAAGGAAGGATACTGCTCAGGGTTAGGGTCATACCTGCCTGGGCTACATAATCAGAGAGCTCCTCTATGTCTCTTTTCATGCAGTCTAGGGAGGTACGTCTCAGGTCGTTCACACCAGCATGGACAATGACTGTGTCATATTTGTACTTGCTGTGGAGTGACCCGAGTGCTTGTGTTATGTGGCGGATTCTAGCGCCCGATAGGCAGCTTACTGTGACCCTCTCCTTGTTCAGCCTGGTGAGTGGGACGTCAGGTTCATAGGTTCATACTAGGCTATCTGCCCGAGGGCATTTATAAGCCTAGCCCATTGTTTTGTGGCTTACGCCACCCTTTTAGTATGGGGAACTATACCCATTATTTTGCTGTGCCTCTGTCGAGCAGTGACACTGAGGTAATTCCTGGGGTATATCTGCGATCTCCCATCCATTGGTCAAGATTTCTCTTGAACAAGGCCAGCGAGGTGCTCTGCCTCACATGTACCGGGATTTTGTTCCACAGCATAGGGAGTCTTTGGGTGATGAATCTATCTCTCCAGCACGTCCTATTAATAGCGTATGTCGAGGTTTAAGTCTCCCGCCCTTGTGGCTCTGATGGATCTATATGTTTTGAGGTGAAGCATATTCATCAAATCTGGGTTTGACATGGCCTTGTATGTTAGGCAAAGGTCACCTATGAGCAAGCGGTAAGCGACTGAATAGAGCTGGAGTTCTTTCAGTCGGGCAGCATAGGACAGATTTTTGAGACCCTTTATCCTTTTGGTGAGGAACTTTTGTGGCCTCTCCAGCTGCTGCAAGTGTCGGGTCAGATACATTCCGAATGGGGCATTGTACTCAATCATTGGTCTGATGAGTGATGAGTAAAGGGAGACTATGACCTCCCTTGATCTAGATGAGAATCCCTTCATGATAAGGTGGGCAATGTAGAAGGACTTCCTAACTACTTTAGCTACATGGGTGTCGAATGACAGACTACTATCAACCTGGGTCCCCAGGTCCCTGATAACTTCTTCTGTGCTCAGTGGATTGCCACCTATTTGGTAGCTAGGGGTAACCTTGTTTTTCGAAGGGTATGACTATGCATTTTTGGCATTTAACTTTAGGCCGTGGCTCTGGCACCAGTTATCCGTTTCTGTGAGACCCTTCTGAAGGATATCTGTGTCAGATGTGTTTTCTACTATGGCGCCCAGTTTGCAGTCATCTGCAAACTTTGTCAGCCATAACCCTCCTGTGTTTGCTTGTACTTCGGAAAAGTAGATGCCAAACAAGAGTGGCCCAGGACTGAGCCCTGTGGGACACCACTTGTGACAGGCTTTGAGTCTGACATGGCGCCAGCAACTCTGACCCTGTGGGTTCTGTCACTCAGCCAGTTTGCAACCCATCTTGTGATGTATGGGTTAACATTTAAGCTGATGAGTTTTCAATGATACCCGAGTGGGGTATTGTATCGAGGCCTTAGCCAGATCGAGGTAGGCTGTATGGACTGCCTTTCCTCATCAATGGCTTTGGTGACTGTTTGAAAAAGTCAACCAAGTTTAAAAGGCATGATCTGCCTTTGACAAAGCCAAACTGGGTTGGATCCAAAGTCTGCAAATTCCCTATGTCTTTATTTATGAGGTCCATTATGATCCTCTCCATGGCTTTGCAGATAAGGCTTGTCAAGCTAATGGGCCGGTAATTTCCAGGGTCTGTGGAGGCACCGCCTTTGTGAAGTGGGACCACAGTTGCAGTCGCCACTCTCTGGGTACGTATCCAGAGGTAAGACTTTGATTAAACAGCTGTCCTAGCTGTGGGTTTAATTCCTCATTGAGTTCGTGGAGCACACAGCCGGGGACACCATCGGGTCCCATGGATGCTGTGTTTTTGCTTTGGAGAGAGCAGTTCTCACTTGGGCTGGAGATGTTTGGGGGCTGCACTCATTTGGTATAGATATCTCTCCTTTGGGGAGGGGAGAAGTTTGCACTGAACCTGTCAGCCAGTATGTTGGCAATGTCTGTAGGATCAGTAATCTTCACATCATTTTGAACTAGTTCTGAGCATATCTGGGAGTTTCCTCCTAGGTTTCTAACATAGCTAAAGAAGGCCTTATGATTGTCTTTTGAGTCTTTAGCTATTTTTCTCTCGAAATTTGCTTTGGATGATTTTATGAGAGCTCTTAGTTTTGTACTTATAGTGATCAAGGGTGTCTTACCTTTTAAGGATTTTGCTCTATCTTGTAGTAGCTACCTCCTTTTGTTGTAGAGTTTGTTTATGGCTGGGGTCCACCAGACTGGACGCTTGCCTTTGGTACAAAGAGTCTTTGTTTTGCTTGGGATTGCCTTATCCATGCAGTCCTGCAGGTGCTGGTAGAAGGCTTTTGTAAGTGATCCAGCGGCTTGAGTATTGTTTTCCATGGCTCGGGGCCTGAAAGGAGACCACACTAGTCTTTAGAAGTGTGAAGTCGGCTTTTGAGAAGTTCTTTACTGTGGTCTTTTTATTTCAGGTGGGGTGGGATGAGGACCTCCAGCGAGATTAGTTTGTGATCTGATCTCACCAGTGAGGGGTATACTTCGGTGTTGAACATTGTGCTCCCATGTTCGTGATGATGAGATCAAGTATGTTATCTCCTCTTGTGGGATGGTGACTAGTTGTTCCATGGCATTTGAGTTTATGAATTCCAGGAACTTTTGGGCTAGGGTGTTTGGGCTTGAGTAGTGTTCCCAGTCTATATTAGGGTAATTGAAGTCACCTAGTATGATGGTGTTTGGTGATACATTTATCCCTCTAGTGTTTTCAGGAAGGCCATGTGAGTTTCCTGAGTTTGTGAGGGTGGCCTGTAACATGCTACAATTTGCAGAGCAGTCTTGCCTATGGTTAATTGCACCTGGATGGTCTCCGATGCATCGTGCGTTGCCACCAGTCTTGAGGTGTGGGTGTCCTTGATGAATATGGATACCCCCTCCTTTCTTGGTATTGTCCGGATTTTGGGGCCGAACGCATGATATGAGGTAAAACCTGATAGCTGGGGTGCTCTCAGGAGCCTTGAACCAGGTTTCTGTCACAGCACAGACATCGATGTTCTCCATACTGAGAAGGGCCTCGAGTCGTGCATTTTGAGATTTAGACTTCTGGCATTGAGCAGCATTACCCTTAGTTTTTCCTTTTTGTGTTCTAGGGTGGTAGGTTTAGAATTTGAGCCTTGCCTAAAAAGGCACTATGGGGTGGCAAGAGCCTTTGCCAATATCCGGAATCCCAGGGTGACAGGTGCAAGCCGTCCCTTCAAGCAGCGTGGCTTGTCCAGCATGTCATCCCAGGCAGACAGATACTGGATCCCCTTTGAATGACACCAGTGTTTAAGCCAATTGTTAAAGCTGATCATCTTATCTCTGTATTGTGGCATCATTCTTGGTGAAGGTAGGATACTGCTCAAGGTCAGGGTCATACCTGCCTGGGCTACATAATCAGAGAGCTCCTCAATGTCTCTTTTCATCTAGTCCAGGAGAGTGCAAGGAGTCTCAGGTCGCTTACACCAGCGTGGACAATGACTGAGTCATATTTGTACCTGCTGTTGAGAGACCTGAGTGCTTATGCGTTATGGCGGATTCTAGCACCGACAGGCAGCTTACTGTGACCTTCTCCTTACTCAGTCTGGTGAGCGGGACATCAGTGTGTCTGACTATGGAGTCACCAATGACTAGTGTGTCTGGCATTGTGTTTGGCCTTAAGGGCTGTGACTGTTTGACACTCTGACTGTGAGGTCTATGTGTTGCGGGTGTTGTGTTCTGAGGTGGTGGTTGTTTGGGTGTCTGCTTTGGTGGCCTCTGCTGTTTTGGTAGATTTTTGATCAGAGCCTCCGAGTTTAACTGGATATTAGCCCCAACATTTTGGCAACTTGCAATATAAGGATGTTCTAGCCCCCAGACTCACTATCCTTCTGTGCAGGAATAGCTTAGTACTGCATGGAAGCAGCCTTTTAGGAGGGATGGCAGCGCGCCATGCATAGCAATAAAGGCATGCTGCCTGAGCTCCTATACAGACACGAGGCATGTACAAGTGAAGGGGGCGTATCTGAGAGCAGATCTCTCAGAATATACATGCCCCTGCAATCAAGAACAGCAGTGTAGGAGTACGAATGAGTGAGACCACTCATAGGTGTCCGCATAGCCCCAGCAACACCCCCCAAGTGAACAAGAGCAATAGTTACATTTAAATATAACGACATTTTTTTAATGAAACAGATCAAAATTAACCGTAGGTGCATGGGTTTGCCCATTGCTTAGCTATGGTTAATGCAGCTTAAATGGCACAAGAGGATAAAAAGCAAGATACATGCAAATGAAGCAATCTAGCAATAGTGTAGTGGGCAGCTCATTCGCCTTATGAGTAGTCATTCCCAGTTTGAGTCCCACTCCAGTACAATCCATTTTCCATGTCAAATCACTTTATGATCAATTTATTTTGTTGCATAACCTATGACATAACATATATTTGTGAACAGGAGTACTGCATTAAATGCAGATGTGAGGTTTCATTGTCATAATGTTGCAAAGTCCACAGATAATCACAAGTGCCTCATACAGTATAAGTACACAAGAATCAGGGATACAAATGGAAGGTAAAATGTGTAACGAATGACAAATCAATACAGTTGCCAAATCCACCACCTGCCCAAGAACCATTAGACATCACTGTCTAAATTACTGCGGTGGTAAGCGGATGTAAGCAATAGTAAGCAAGAGTAAGCATAGTTACATAGTAGTAATCAAGAGTAAGCATATTTAAGCAGCAGTAAGTGGGTTTAAGCCTGTTAGTGCAGGGGTATGCAATGCGCACACAGGTTAAGCAATAACGAAGCTAAGTCACTGTCACTGTACACATACTTAACCGGAGGTTACCACTGCTTACCGTCATGCAAACCTGCGCAAACCCACTTACAATTGCTTAAAAGTACCTTAATCACTCTGTATGCATCAGCCACTGTTCTGGCCAGAAACAAAATAAATAGCCTTTGCAGGTCTTGAACTGAGGACCCTGTATACTATAATCACACTAGTTAACCACTAAGCCATCACAGCAGTACATAATATTGAGGTATCACCAAACAGATCCTCACCATAGGAAATACAAACTGGACATGTGAAAGGAATCTATATACAGTTTTATATTGTATATACAACTATAGGACATAAATATGTGAACTGGAGTACTGCATTAAGCCCAGATATGAGGTGTCATTGTAATAAAGTGTTGAAATCCCCTAATAAAAACAAGGACCCCGTACAGTGTATGTACACATGAATCATGGATACCAAACACATATATAACATGTAATGAATAATAAAATAATAAATCAATGCCACAATGCAAATATAATGCAACTTAAATATTAAGCAACGGTAAGCATTGCACAGCCCAGCTTAATAGGTGTAAGCAATGTGTAGGCCAGCTAATTCGATGTGTCCATTGGTATACCCCTTTAAGCAATGCCAAACATAGGTAAACAGGTTTGCCCATAGCTTAGCCTTTTCAAAACCGTCCAATCACGGCAAATTGTAGGAAACCAGCCCTATTTAAACCCAACAGGTGGGAATATATTTCATAACTGGTTGTAGCTTCCCCTTGTAGGCACTATGTCTGGAATGCGAGAGGGTCTGCGCTTTCAGGCACAGTGCTGGGGCATCCAGGAGTCCAGAATCATGGCAGGACTACTTGTGAAAGACCATGACAAGAGACTGCTGCAAGGACAGTACCAGGGTTCCCAATACAAAGTAGAAGCCTGGGACCGTCTTGCCCGTGACCTCACCAGTGCCACTGGCATACCCCAAACTGGTGAGCAGGTCAGGTATTACTATCCTGACCTGAAGTGGCAAAAGGGGATCTCTTGGTTCAGTGTATCCAAGAGGCTAGGAGGACAGGGGAAGTCCCAGCCATGTGTAAGTATCAGTCCACTACTTGTTTAATAATTGTCAGCTCATGTATATTATGGATAGGTATGGCTAAATATTCCTCTTATATCTTTCACAGCGGCAAGTGAGCGGGCTATGAACCAGGAGGCCCATGGCTGCAGATTGGAGTGGTTGTGATGTGAGGCAGGTTAGTAATACTCTTGCATGTACTGTCCTAGGAAATAAATCTAAAAGTAGTAGTAAGTTAATTGCCTGTATAAAACCTGTATTGTTTAAGGCATGTACTGCATACACCAAAGAATATGGCAGGACAAGTTTCATATACGTTGTATGTAAATAAAAGCATAATAGCCTGACAATTAAGGTCTAACTGCTGAACTGCATGTGTTCACTCTGGTATCATATGGTAATTTAGAGTTGCAGTCACTTAATAGTACTGTTGTAATAAGCACTGTTACCCACACTGTGCTACATAATTAAATTGTGTAGGAATGTCTGTATGACTGTTGTTATCCCAAGAGGTCAAATAGTACAACTGAGAGAGACTTAGACAGAAAACACTGAAAGGACAAACAACAAAATCTAAATAGCACACTCAACTGTGACGTGAACTGTTGTATTTTTTGCACACACAGCCATTGTTTGAATCCTGTGAGTGGTAGTAGGCTGTATGCAAAATCATACCCCACAAGTATACAGAAATATCCAGAATGTCCAGTAAATTGGCCCATAGCTGCTGCATGTTACCCTGTCCCCCTGGCAAACCAGTGGGATGATCCCAGACATTTAGGCAGCAAACAAGACATACAACCGATTGTCAAGACATCTATAACAAGTCTTTCACTGTGGCAACCCTCCAAAATGTTATGAGAGTGAGTAGCCATGTATGTCCCATCTCCACCCCCACATTGTCAAGTTGTGACCAGAGTGTGTACAGTAACAGAGTGAGATGTACATGCATAATACTAATGTGGAAACTGGCAATTTGTGTGGCAACATGCAGGTAGTGCTAACAAACATTGCTCAAACAGGTCTGTCAGATATGGACACTGTGCCTATAAATAAAAGATTGGTATCCTGTACTGGTACTGTTTACTCTGGTATTGTATGGCATTGTTAGTGTTGCAGTTGTACAGAATAATAAGGTATTACTTATCACTATCACCCACACTGTACTACATAATACAACTATCTAGGAAATCTTGTATAAGAGTGCTGTAATTACAAGGTCAGAATGTAAAACCACAGGAGTAATATAGACAGAAATCAGACAATAGATACACAGCAATACCTATAGAGCAAAGTCAACTGTGATGGACAGTGTCTTAATTTTAGAAGACACAGCCATGGTTCGTATCCTGGCAGTGGTAGTAAGCTGTATGCAGAATCATATCCCACAAGTGTACAGAAATATCTGGAATGTCCAGTTATTTGGCCCATATCTACTGGCTGTTACTCTGCCCCCTGCCATATCAGTGTGCCAATTTCTGACATGTAGGCAGCATGTCATGTCATATAACTGACTGTCAGACCTGTACATATTTGGAAAATGTCAAATAAAACAAACCTGTCATCATACAAGTCACTAAAGGTTTAAGAGGGCAATAGTGGGAATATGTCCCGGTTCACCTGCATGTGGTGAAGACATGCCTAAAGTGTGTGCAAAAAGAGATGGACAGGTATGTGCATAACATCAACCTGGAATCTGGGGGTATGTGTATAAACAGTTAGGTAGTGTTAACAAAATATAGCTTCACAGGTATACCAGATAAAAGGTTACTGCAGGTAAAACCAGTTCATGTATATAGTTGTCGACATCCAGACCACTGCCCAAACTAATTCAATAGGGTAGTGCACTAATACTTGTAAGGTAGAGACAACAGCACCGACTAGGAAAGTAATGCAAACTACAGGAATATTCTAGCTGTTAACTGACATCCCCCCCCACCATATCTGCAACAATAAAGTAAATGCACAACTCATTGGTATGTGGTGACTTAACTCTAATGTTGGGACATATGTCCTATTGTTTGATAACTATTTAAATCTGTTTCTGTGCATGTGCTATGTTGTAATACGCCCACATTGGTGGCATGCTGCCATCAATGTACATGCATGCTGTTGTAATTACTAATGTGGTCCCATATATGCATGTGTTCTGTTTGCTATGCAACTGTTCCATATCTGGTGTTTGGATTAATGGGAATATCTATGCATGCTGTTATACCTAATCCTATAATGTGTTGACTATTACTAAAACACATATGTTGATAAAACTTAAACATCATAGCATGTATGGGAATGCGAGTCCTGACGGACCCACCTCAGCTGGCCATGGCACTGGGCACCAGCACATCTGGGGTGCAACCCAGGACCCCCTCGGCCATTGGTCCTGCACCACCTTTGGGTAGAATAAACTCAGGGGATAGGGCTCGCCATGCCCTGGGAGCGGGCATGGACAGGAACCTGTTACCTGTCACCAGGTCCAGGTCGTGGTGCATAGTGAGCTCTGCAGGGTGGTCAGATATCTGCTACATCTACTTGAGGGCCGTGTGTCTCAACTAGAGGGCTGGCCTGGCTCTCCTACTCAGCCCTCAGCACAGCCACATTCAGGGCTGTGAAGATGCAGTGGTGATTGCCCATTGGTGGGGACCTCAGTCCCACTGTTTCCACTAGGGGGATCATGGGCTTCCGATTTCCCAACACCCCTCCCCATCAAGGTGTTTACCCCCCCACATGTGTCATATACCGCCCCTGTATGCATCTTGTTTGGCTTGTCTGTTAACCTACCCAACCTACCTCCCCAAATATACCTTCTATTCCTCCCCCAACAACCCACTCTCACCTGAAAAAAAGGGCAATCTGTTCCCAAAAAAAAAATCTCACCCCATACATAGCTGTCCATTTCGCACACATGTCCACTGGACACGTAATCTGGTCTAATTGCCTTAACAACATATTATTTTTGTCCTCACCCTTCTCTCAGGGGTATGAGTGTCCAAATCTATCTCCAAATTTAATGTATATGCACAACTGTTGCTGTAGAAGAAATAGGCAGCTATGGACCTTCTCTACACCCTTCCTGTACACCCCTAGCTATTTTCCCTACTGTCTTTCCCTCTTTGTGCCCCTTTTTCACCACTTTCCTATCAACCATTTTTCATTTCTTTTAAAGAAATTAGTGCAGGGTAAGCAGGTGTAAGCACTTTTAAATAGCAGTAAGCGGGTTTAAGCCTGTTTGCGTGGGCGTAAGCAGGTTAAGCAATTTAGAAGCTAACTGAGTATA
>NC_056727.1:1010721842-1010944342 GCF_019279795.1 Protopterus annectens | reverse complement strand
TGCTTTCACACTCCTCCTCCTCTTCTTGATCACCAACATCATCCTACAGACCGCCATTCTATGCTGCTTAACTAGACTTTCCCCTGTCACCACTTTACAGTCTCCAATCTCCTTCAGACTGGCCCTCCTACATAGGATATAATCCACTTGTGTGCATCTTCCTCCACTCTTGTACGTTACCCTATGCTATATGTTTACCATATGTCCAGAACATGGAGTGGAGTTCTACCTCAGCACCAATAGCCCCAACCTCTTAGAGCAAGGAGATGTCATGTATGTATTGCAGGTATATATGTAGAGTGTTGCTACTATAACAGGGGTTGTCTTAACAGACACGTTGTGTATGGGAGGTCACATCTGCTTTTGACGTGCACCATTGGCTACTGAAAGACATCCTAATGACATCATAGTACAGTACCACTGCTATCACAGTAATGATCCTGTGGATTACAGCAGAGATATGACCAATATATGTGGACAATCTTCCCCCTCTGTGGTCAGTCCAGAGGTGTACTCATATCCCCTTCATGCGAGACATGTGGACCACGCCTCACAATGTGCATGTTAATAGTCGTGTACATGGGTATATCACATAAATACTGGACTACATATGCCCACAAAGTTTATGCATTCACACACGCCAGTCTGTCCTGACATATAATACCTGGTGGAGCAGAGGTCACACGGCCACATGCTACCCAGTAGGTAGTGACATACATCTGTACAGAATCCCACTGCTTTGCCAGAAATACACAACAGTTATGGTGGCCTGGCAGCAGTATGTCTTGCAAATAACTGGACATAATAGCACACTGGAGAATTACACTAGGCTGCTAGGCATGTCACAAATCACTGGGCAAACTACAGGCAGACTGCCACAGCACTGGACTACATTTTTTTATGGGGGAATTCACATATACCTGCAATTATAGCAGGCTCTGCATGCATGTCACAGCACAGAGTAACAGACACCTGTGAGAAAGTGCATGCCCACAACCAATGTGAACACAGCCACAGCCACATATGGTATGCAAGCTTAATGTGACAGTATATAGACTGTCTGATAAACACCACCCTCATATGTGCCACTCACACACTAACTCTACATACACTGGGTCAAGACACGGTGTGGTCCAATGCCTGTCTTTGGTATGGGACACGTATGTGTCTGGCCCTACAGACATGAGAGCCAATAGGGTACCATACACTGGAGCAGCATGTAACATCAGATAGAACAGGACCAAGAACAATGGCATCTACCACAGTCTGTGCTCAGCCCAAGGTATGTATGCGCAATACACATACTGTCGACAATCACCATACATACACAGACCCTAGTACTGTACACACAACTGCAGAATGCCCAAGTTATGTCCACAGAAACAACCCCTACTATACATAACATGTCTAGCAATCTTTCTGACTGGCTTGTTATCAGGTATGATGTCAATAAATAATGGTGTACAGAACATATGCACCTCTTACTGTATGACATATGTACAAAGGTTGACAGACTTGTGGCTGGAGTTAAAACACTGCCCAATATTGGCATGTTGCTGTGATAACCTCATAATTTACTGTCGTACCAGGGTTTGTTGTGACATATGTCCTATGAGGGATATGAAGTCAGTAACTCTCATGGCTATCACCATGTACTGGCTGCAATCCTCACACTATGCTTATGTAGTTCTCAGATAGGTGTTCTGTGTGTAACACAAGAAACAAAAGGCTCAACACACTGCCCAGTCTTCAGATAACCCTACCAATGGGAGTTTCCTCAAACACATAACACTGTCAATGACAGGTATTAAATCATGTAAACTAGCCATATCCACACACACCCTCTTAAACTGACAGTACTCCAAATGCAGAAGAGCAACACTTACATTCTGTAGTCATGTCTGGCACATCTCCCTCCTGTCTGTTGGCCTGTTTCCACAGTGTATGTTGTTAGAGTTAAATCCCAATACCATCTGTGATGCTGTTTGCCAAACACCAAATTTAGGTTCTGCTCACAGTGAATGAAAAGGCCCGACACCAACATGATGTTCCTAGATATTGAAGTCTGTTTCCATGCAATTGGCTATGGGAATGTTACCACAGCTGTTCCACATGCAATCAGCTAGAGGGGGACCCCAATTCATGCAGAGGCCATCAGCTGATCATGGGCATCACTTACAAAACACAAGCTGCTGCCTAAGCAAAGCAGGTGTACTTCTCCACATCCACAACAGAGGGAGTGAGAGAGACAGACAGAGACAAAGTAAGTCAGGGAGGTGGTGGGAGAGTAAAACCTAAGCATGTTTGCATCACACACCTATCAGTACTGGGTTTCAAACCCATGATGGGCTATGTAGTGCTATCGTATGTCATGTGGCACATAGCTTACATGTTGGGGAGTTCTCCAAAGGTAAATCTGATGGTGAGTGATATCTGCAACAGTGATATAGTAGTGATAAGGTAGGTGTAGTACATGTGCCTGTTCACATTAACTAATGTCAACACAGCCACACTCTCTCAGGGACTAAGACACATTGACACACTTGGCAGGGTCAGAAATAGACTTCCTAACTAGCTAGTTTGCCAAAATACAGTAATGCACAGGTATCACATGCACCACAGGGGTTATCTGGATGTTATATGGGCAAAGGGTATGTGAAGGTGTCTGACATCATACAGCATGCTTCAGTAGGCCAATGGGAGTTGTAGTAAGTGTGAATGTGGTCAAACGCATCATACTCCACACACAGACACAGGGTGCCAGTACTGACATGCATGGGTGCATTGTGCCACAGGTGTGTAGTGGATGACTATGCCAGAGGCTGTACAAGGCTAGATGAAGGGTATACCTTGGCATCAGGCCACATGATAATGGTCTACAGTGTGGCTCAGGGCTGTAGTGTCTGGATTGGCCCACACAGGTGGGTATTTGGCTCACACAGATGGGTATTGTATTCACCATCCAGTCATATGGGTTACTATTGTGTGTCGCCAGTGCTGTGCAATGGTTGCCATGTATATGTTCTATAGTCCAGGACATGGATGGTGTCTGGGATGTGCACACATCCCAGATGCATGTTCATTGACATGTGGAACTGTACCTGGGGTATCTGGCCCATGTTGTGTACACAGATTGTTATCATCAAATGTGCTAGTCCTGGCCTCATGTGGCGGGAACTGGTAATGGTCACCAGGTTGACCCTGTACCTACATTGATAGCATGATACAGGTATTCCTTGGTGTTGGTGGCATCTGTCCATACAGGGCATGTGTTTAAGGCATGGTATATCCTTTGTTGGTCACATTTGATGGCACCACAGTTGTTGCAGGCATCCAGTGGGGAAAATAGTGAAGGTGAACTGTCTGCAATTATGTCCCTATTGTAGTGATGGGACAGTGTGCCATGCCCTCTGTAGTCCACTGTAATCACACTATGGTTACTATCTGTGGGCAATATGCACAGAACTACCAACAAAGCAGTTGTTGCCTAGACAAGTGTGTTTGTGTATAAGAAATGGGTTGAGACTGTTCTCTGGGTAAGACAAGGGTTGCTTACTTTGTTCTCCAGGCCTTCATATCACATGTAGGGTTATGGATTGGCACCCCAGCCTCTCGAATATATGACATCTGTTATCCTTGTAAGGTGGACATTGTGACATATAATAGGCTCACCATATAAGAAGTTTGCAAAACCTGCTCCACAGTGAGTCCAGTTGTTACACACACACCACCAACTCCACACAGGATACAAATGACAAACACAGTCACACACACACACAGTTGCCATGTCTGGGATTAAAACTCCTACATAACTAGTATGTCACACTGCAGCATTACACAGTTATAGAACACGCCACAGAAATTATTGGACTACTCATTCCCCAAAGGTGTATTTCAAGATGAATGACATCAGCAGCTTGCTAAAGAAGGGCAATGGAGGTTGTAGTGACTGTGAATGGCCTCAAAAGCATTGCTCCTTACACAGAGAAACAAACATCTACACTTGCCATGTCTGGGAATAGAACACCTACTGAACTACTATATTACACTACAGCATTATGCTGTTATAGGACACACCATGGAGATTATTAGCCTACTCCTTCCCCAAATGTGTATTTCACTTAGAATGACATCAAAAGGGTTGCCAAAGAAGGACAATGGAGGTTGTATTGACTGTGAATCGCCTCAAAAACATTGTTGCCTACACAGACAAACACACACACAAACATCCACACTTACCATGTCTGGGAATAGAACCCCTACAGAATTACTATACCACACTACAGCATTATGCTGTTATAGGATGCATCACAGAGATTACTGGACTACTCTTTCCGCAAAGATGTATTTCACTGGGAATGACATCAGCAGGCTTTCCAAAGAAGGCCATTGGAGGTTGTACTGACTGTGAATGGCCTCAAAAGCATTGCTCCCTACCCAGACAAACAAGCACACAAACATCCGCACTTGCTATGTCTAGGAATACAACTCCTACCTAACTAGTTTATTACACTACAGCATTACACAGGTATAGGATGCACCACAGAGATTACTGGGCTACTCCTTCCCCAAAGGTGTATTTCAAAGTGAATGACATCAACAGGCTTGCCAAAGTAGGGCATTTGAATTGTAATCAGTGTGACTAGCCTAAAAAGCATTGCTCCCCACACACACACAAACACACACACACACACACACACACACACACACACACACACACACACACACACACACACACACACACACACACACACACACACACACACACATTTGCCATGTTTAAGATTAGAACTTCTACCTAACTACTTTATCACACTATAGCATTATAAAGTTATAGGACATGCCACAGAGATTACTAGGTTACTTCTTCCCCAAAGGTGTATTTCAAAGTGAATGACATCAGAAGGCTTGCCTAAGTAGGGCATTTGAATTGTAATGAGTGTGACTAGCCTAAAAAGCATTGGACCCTACACAGACACACACAGTTGCCACAGCTGGGATTAAACTCCTACCTAGCTAGACTATCACACTGCAGCATTACACAGTTATGGGGTGTGCAACAGAGATTACTAGGCTATTTTACCCCCACAGGTGTATTTCACAGTGACTAACATCAGCATGAGTTCCATTTTTTGTCATTGAGCATATAGGTGTAAATAACAGAGGTGGAGATTTTTGTAATAAAACTGAAGAAATAGAACAAAAATGGATTATACGTTTACAGGCTGATAAGCCCCCTCGTCTAAATAGTAAGGTTTTATTAAAACCCTTTCTAAAATCTAGATGCTTGAAACAATAGGTTTCTGATGTGTGGATTCACACAGACATCATTGTGTATATATGTACTCAGGAGGTCTCTGTGGCTTTTATTCTTAATTGATTTTAATTGTTTTAATTATGCTAGCTTGATTGTGCCTATATAAAGGGTATGCTTTGTGTTAGCAACTGAAGTCTGATGAAGCGGTTATGCTGAACCGCAAAAGCGTTTACTTTTGGTCCTTTTAACAATAAACATGCATTTTATTTACCTGCCGTGAGTGACCGAGGTTTCTATTTTTGATTATTCTTATTATGTTTTTACCTTTATTTGTCACTTTCCTTGTGGGAGACTGCTTTTATTTCTTGTCGCCTGGTACCTGTTATTTGAAAAATCTCCCACATTTTACCTTTACACAAAGGAGGTGATGCCACTGAGCTTACTAATTATGATCCAATTGCCATCCTGTCACCCTTATCTAAAATCCTAGAGAGACCTAATTCTTGGACTATCTTCATGCACATAAATATTATCAAACACTCAACATGGTTTTCGCCCCTACGACAGCACCACCACAGCCTTAATGTCCTTTACTAACACAGTCAACCACTATATAAATAACGGACAATCTGTATCTGCCATAGTTTGGGACTTGTCCAAAGCCTTTCATAAGGATTAGAGTGGAGAGCACATTGGTAGCTCCTCTATCACCTGGTTCCAAAGCTACCTATGAGGATGACAGGAGGCCATCCAACAGCAACACCACCTTTCCCTTCTCCCAGTTGCCGTAGGGGTTCCACAAGGCTCCATCCTTGGACCTCTATTATTCTTATAGTTATTTTATCTATAGCTGAAGGCACAAATATCCAACCTTTTCTCAAAACACATAAGTCATTGAAATTTCAATGTTTGTTAGTTAACAATCTTCTACTGATAGTCAAAAACAGTACTTTCTAATTTCTGGTGTTCTTCCTCCTTCCTCTCCACGTTTGGTTGCTAGGTTTGTAGTGTTGTCTTCCCATTTTCCACTTTCTGTTAGTGGCTCCTTTACTTGTATGTCTAAGTTTGTGGTTTATTTGTCAGTTTGTACATTGTGCCCTGCATATTATGTTGGTCAAACAAAAAGAGAACTATTTCTCAGCATTCAAGAACACCTTTATGCTATAGAAAAAATATATAAATAATGCATGAGGCACACATTATACTATCACCAAATGTAAGGGTGCACCAAAGTTCATGGTTTTACAACAAGTGTTTAGTTTTAAGAATAGATTTGATACTGAGGATGATTTGAACTGGAGTGAATATGCTGGCAGTTAAAGTTGGATGCCAGCCATCCCCCAGGTCTGAATAACAATGACATTTTCAAAGTGTTCCTTAAAAGAGAAGGCTTAGACATTAAGCCATTTGATTGGTTTATTGCTTTAATTATTTAATGAATCTGTATTTAAATATGTGGTGTTTTAATTTTACACTCAGTCTGAAGAAGTCTGATATAGACGAACGCGGTTACTGAGTGAAACCTTGTGCAATCAAGGATTTTTTTATGGTTGTTTTATATATATATATATATATATATATATATATATATATATATATATATATTTTTTTTTTTTTACAACCAGTGGATCTGTTTATGTTTTATGATTAAACCCATTCGGATTATTTGTGTTTTGAGATAACTCTACAAAGTCGAGTTTTATGGTTTTGCCATCAGGATTTCCACTTCACAACATACTAAATGGTTCCATAATGCTGAGTCAAGAAGAAAATGTCAGTAGTACAGGCAGAATGGTTTTACCTAATGTGTCTAAATTAGGACAACTGAACCAATCTTTAGAACACAACAAGATGATGTTTTAGCTACTTGTTTAACTGCACCAAGTAACCCCTTCAAAAATGCAGCTTCTCAAACTCAAAACTCTAGTGAAGTAAGTCTTTCTAAATGCTTTATTAAAATAGAGAAAGATTTAACCAAACTCCGAAGGTTGCAATGGGATATATTGTTTTTTTTGAGAGTAGTATTGCAGCAAAAAGAGTGCCAAAGGGGTTATATTAAGTAAGATGCCGGTTGTTGAGAATCTGCCCAAAAAAATGATGGGCAGATGGACTGAGTTAAATCAATATAAAACAGCATGGAATATATAGGCATGCTGATAGATTTTTATAAGTAAAAGTTTATGATCTTAATGAGAATATTAAATCAAGTTTCTTCAAATTAAAAGACAAACTGTCTGTAGACAATTTCGATGCTAAATTCTGTCTTATTCAGGACAGATTGAGTAATAAAATGAAGTATTCAGAAAAAGAAAACTGAAGAAATTTGAAAGGGATTGGAACAATTATGAAATGGGAATGGCTTATTTAGTACATGAAGACATGAACATAATTACACCTGAAACGTCTTAATCAGTACTTGGAGAGTGGGAACCAGAAGAACAGGGATAAGAATTTTTGCAAGATTAGCTAAGAAATTGAATAAAAAAGCAAATAAAATAACAATTTTATTAATAACAATATGATAAATAAAGTTAATAATGAATGTCAGCAGCAGCAGTTTTTTTCAGCCTATAAGCATATACCAAGGGACAGAAATGAGTGAATGCTTATGGTCTCAAGTAGCAGCAACTCCAGTGGCTTCTATGGTGGTCAAGTGGAAAATGGGCAGACAATACAACAAGCTGAGGAACCAGAATTGGAGAGGATGGAGGAAGAACCAGAAATTAGGAAGTACTGTTTTTGGTTATCAGTACAAGATAGAAATTTAAATTTCAATGACAGTGTTTTGAGAAAAGGTTTGACATTTTTGCCTTCATCCAGGGAAAAATTATGGAACGTTATTAACTGCTTGCATGATTATGTAAGAAAACTGAACTTGAGATTTATTTTTAATCAAAACCAGTAAGAAAAAATGTTTTTCTAAACTCAGTCTTTTCAATACCCCTTGAAGACCAGAATTGGAAACATTTCTTTCTGTGACTAAAAGAGAGATAAGAGAATTATTAGGAAATAAGCCTAACTATAGATTTTATAATTTAATTAAAGAAGAAAATGCGGCTTTAAAAAGTTTGAAAAATTATGATAGTATTCTGGTCACAAAAGCTGATAATGGGAATTCTTTAGTAGTTTTGAAGAAAGATTTTTATATAAATAAAATTAAAGAAATATTGGGTGATAATACGTTTCATAAAGTAGTTAGTTTTTCTTATATTGATTATTATTTTAGGTTTATAGACTCTTTAATTAATGAGTGGCTATGTGAGGGAAGAATTGATGGTAAAGTGTCACTTTTTCTAACTAAAGTAAATCCAAAAATTAGCAAACTGTTTGACTTTTCCAAGATCCACAAATCTCTAAATGATCCTCCCTTCAAACTAATAGTGACTAGTGAAGGGAGAAAAACAGAAGCCATGGTTGTATTTGTGGATAAATATTTACAGAACATTGCAGAAAAAAGTGAATCTTATATTCATGACACTTTTGCTTTGCAAATGCAATTAAAGAATTAAAAGTTTTAGAAACAGATTATTTAGTTACTATGGATGTACAATGTGTATATATATATATATATATATATATATATATATATATATATATATATACACTGTAATTCATAATCATGTTGATACAGATTATGTAAGGGCAGAAGTGTTAGAGTCTAGACTTTTTTCAAATGATTTGGTGACATTAATTATGGAAATGCTTGACATCATTTTAACTTATATATTTTTTTAATTCAATGGTTCCTTTTCCCAGCAGATTAATAGTGTAGCTATGAGGGCAGCTATGGCCCCCAGCTATGCACATGTTTTTATGACAGGAGGGGAAAAGGAATTCATTAAGAAAAGTAGATTCTATTGTAATAGTTTATTTTGGGTGCTTTATTGATGACCTTTTATTGGTATGGAGAGGTGATATGACTGCTTGTTATATTTTTTCAATTATGTAAACTCTGTGAATGACTTTTTAAAAATGTCATTTAATTTTGATTTCAATAGTTTATATTGTTTTGGACACTGACGTTTTTAAGGATTCCAATAGGTTAAAAGCAAAAAAATCTATAAGAAGGAAGTGCAAAGTCATACCTACTTGGAATATAACAGTATGCAACCTATAGGTATCACAAATAACATTATAAAGGGGCAGCTATCGAGAGTGAGTAACCTGGCAGACAATGATGAGATGTTTTTTAAAGAACTTGAGTTGTTATCGTGTAAGTTCAAAGTTAGAGGTTGTCCTAACAGATTAAAGAAAAACTTCAGGAAATATACAGTCAAAGGAGGAATAATATATACAGAGATAAAAATAAGAAGTTAGATAATTATGGTATGGGAATGTTGTTGCAATATTCGATGGACACTAAACAAATAAAAAGAAATTATTAAAGGAAAGTGGAAAATTTTGAGTAGTTTTCCTGAAACAAAGAAAATAGTTGGAGATGCCCCTACTTTTGTTAATAAAAGATGCAAAAATTTAAAGAACATTTCCCAATCTGGATTAAATTTTAAAGATGTCCTTTTAAATCTAGTAAAAATGTACTTTTAAATGTTTTGATTGCAAATTGTGTTCATAATAAATACCAATACTGAAGAGTTAGTTATAAATGGAATAAATATTTCTGTTAGTAGCTCCTTTACTTGGAAGTCTAATTTTGTGGTCTATTTGTCAGTTTGCCATTGTATATTATATTGGTTGAACAAAATGAGAATTATTTCTCAGCATTCAATAACACCTTTATGTTATAGAAAAATGATTTAAGTAATGCATGGGGCAAACATTATACTATCACCAAATATAAGGGTAAACTGAAGTTTATGGTTTTGTAAGTGTTTAGTTATAAGACTAGATTTGATGCTGAGGATGATTTCGACTGGAATGAATATTGATGGCAGTTAAAGTTAGATACCAGCCACCCCCAGTTCTGAATAACAAAGAAAACTTCAAAGTGTTCCTTAAACAGAGAAGGCTTGGGCATTAAACCATTTGTTTGGTTAATTGTTTTATTTATTTATTGAATTTGTATTTAAATATGTGGTGTTTTAATTTTGCACTCAGTCTGAAGATGTCTGATATAGACAAAAGTTCTTACAGAATGAAATCTTGTGCAATAAAGGAGTTTTTTTTATTTCCTCACAAAAAGTGTCAAGGAAGTATTACTGCTCCTGTTATTATTTTTTTTGCCATTGCAGGCCACCAACTGGACCATTTAGGCACCTCCATATCTTACAAGCAAGGGATTCAAGGATCCCCACATTTATAGCTGCCATTCTGATAACTTTTGAGAAATTCTTTGACAAAATTGGTTGGGTGTTCATATGCTCAGTCTTTGACCATGGGAGGTTTTCTGACACATGCCTATCTGCTGTTCAAGCCCTTGTATGTATCAACGTATTTTATGGTCTTTACTGACTCTACCTTGCCACAGTCTTTTGAATCTGCTATGGAACCAGGTAAAATTGCCCATGTCCACACATTTTTTCTAGCAAATGAACTATGTAACAGATATTTGAAGTTGCTGGTGGCAAAATCATGTTGATCTATGTTCAAGGTGATTGGAGCACACTTTTTGCTGATGATTGCACTGTCCTTATCTAAATTTTGATGTATTGTCCCTCCACCATTTTACTAATACCTGCTAACCCCAAATCTAACCCACCCCTGTCCCTAACTGTAACCCTGTACTTTACCATTCAAAAGCCCTTTTAATAGCACTACAACTGATATAGACTGCTTGGACACACAAACATTCAAGCACATACCAAAACACACACACTACACTACAACTCTGACTTCACTTAAACCTCCTCTAAAACTGACTTGCCGACATTTGCACAAACAATCTCTCCCTCAATGCCAAAGCTTTTATAGTATCAGTAGGTTTTGACATTAGTTCCCAAATCCACACTTACCTTATTTGAATGCAATTGATATTCCATTCAAATGAAATGTTAAAACTTTGATGAACATTCACTCTATTGACAATGCATATTCCTACATGATACAAGCAAAATAGTACATGTTATTGTGTACTATGCAATAAATAAATAAAAAATAAATAATATAACACACAATGTTGACATTTACTGTTCCTCCTCAGTTGTATTGGTACAGGGTCTGTGGCCATTGTTTTTTGTCTATATATGTGTCTGTTTATTGTTTAGATTGTTGAACTAGTCCAAGCCAGAGACCTTCTTTTATAATTATTTATTCTCAACTGATTTCTTATGATCACAGTACAAAAAAAGAAGATTTACTGCCAGCACACACTTAGGGACCACACATACCAACTACACATATCGTTCAACCTTTTAGTGTAAGAAATCTGGACAAAGCCTGACAAACAAAGGCCCAAAAATAGAGACTGGCTGTAAATATTGCTCTTATAAACTTAGAAACTTGCTAGATTAAAAGGGTTTAGTTTAACATACATTTTTTAAAGGATTTGAAGTCTGAAACTCAAGTGCATGTCATTATTTAGTGACTTCAGTCCTTAGATCATCCCAGTGATTTACCAGAAAACCACAAATTTTATGAGGAACAAACCAAAAATATGAGACAAAAATATGGACATTCTGCTAAAATCTGGACAGTTGAGAGTTATGCAACTGTGATTCCCTATGGAAAACAGTGACTGGGAAGTTCAGCTTCTCTGAGATGAACACAATCATTTATCATCACATCCAATTTAACCCCAATAATGTGTAGTGAAGCTATTTTCCATGTGGGTCACTACTGGTTTATATGGGCATGGTAATTTTTTTTGTGAACCATGAGTAGCCCACGTATATATGACATTCAAAAAATGTGCACTATGCAGCTAGGAAAGGAAGTTCTCAGCAATAGCACTGTTAAGAAGTAAGTCTTTAATGGAGCAGTAACATTTGCATACAATCTCATCTGCTCCTCTACAGTATGTCAAGGTGAAAATTCTCAAACTTCATTTGACTACAGAAAAAAATGAGAGACAGAATGTTAAACAGTGTTCAGCATAGGGAATCACTGCCAGTGAGATTTCTAGGTGTACACAAGCAATGGCACACTTCTTTTGAGAGACTCTTCCTTTTGAGTTTGTGCAATTGTGGAGTTGGTATGTTTAAGTGGAAAATGTAGGGGTGATCCCCCCCTGAAAAAATGCCGAAACATTTAATTTTCACCCTTCTGTGTTGTGGCTCATATTTTAATATTTTGTATCACTGACTTTGTGGAAGTCGATGATTCATAGCTGAAATAATCTGATCAAATTTTAATTTGTCCACATGGACAGAATTTTTTATCATTTCATTGGTTCATATTTTCAGGTTCCTAGGTAAGTACTAGGCTAGCTGCCTTTGAAGGCCATTTTAACCCTAGCCAGTTTCTTTTCTAGCATAAACATCAAAGTATGTACCTTGTATCTGTTAGGTAAACACCTTAACCATTATCCTAACTGCCAAGCCCCAGAATAACACTACATACATTTGTATTGTTAATGACCCTTTGCCACCCTTATCAGCCTGTCTGAAAATATTATTTTCCTGAATATTCACTATAATTATTTGTTCAATGTATGCTAAATTGTCAATATACTGAAATTATCTAGTACAGAATGTTTAATAGCTGCTCAACCATATCAGCAAATAACATAATTGATGACTGTAGTACTGGTGTGAAATCCTTTTCTTTATGAAAACAATCACTGTTTCCTTTAATATGAGACCCTTTCCTAAAACAAACCTTTAAATATAGCTTTCAAATACATAACTGCAGATTTAATATTAGGCATACTGCATTAATTCATAGTTTGAGCATAAGGTTTAAGCCCTTAGCTGATAATCACAATTCAGACTGACTGGGTGTGCTATTAGAATGAATTAAAACTGCATCCTTTTACCTGCATCCTTTTACCTATGTATCCCTTAGAATCCTTTGCTTTCTCTTTCTGTTGTAAGTCTCCCTGCCTGTTTTTCCTTCCTTTGAGTTGAAATCGGTGATGGGGCACTTCATTCCTGTCCCACTTGATCACTGGTAGAACTTCTTCAGGTAAATAAAAAAAAATCATTATAGCTTTGAAATGTATTGCCTTGAACAGAAATGGAGGGAGAGTTCTCATTGTGTAGTAGTTCAACTAGATGTGATAAACTTTATTAGCCTTATCATGATTTACAATTTAATTATTAATCATAAAATTAACAGAACTGTCATTATTTTCTTTAGATCCCAACTTTTCTGAGTTTACCTACAATATCACCATCTCATTAGTCATAAAATTATAACAGTGCACTTCATCCATCTTTCTTGGGAAAGTTGTTTTATTACTGTTCCTTCTTCCCCCTCTATACTTAATACATTTTAATCATTCCTATTAATCTTTCATATTCTCTCAAAGGGCATTTACATTACTAAAAATCACCATTGTGCTAATACATAACCAGCTAATATTTAAACCTAGGGATATGACCTTTTATTCTACTGTTTCAAATCTGCATATCTGGCAGCTAGTTTCATACATTCAGAATCTGTACCTAAGCTAATTTGCTGCCATTCTTTAATAAATGTAAAATTGCCTTTACCAGAAAGAGGTCACCTGGGTATTCTTATCTTTGTCAACATTATTTTTTTGAGAGTAAGGTAATGTATTGTGTATAAACCCCTTATATACATGAAACAAAAATAAACACATCATTAGTTTGGTAGAGTTCCTCTACAGAATAGGTGGTAATAAAGAAATTAAGGTACTTTTTAATATATGCTATTCTTACAGATTTACAATGCTTTGAAAAACATTTACTTTATTTTCTTGATTTTGCATTTTTTGCTCACTGAAAAACCTAATACAAGCATTTAAATGAAGAAATAACTTTGATATAAAGATTACCATATTCATTGTATAAAAGCGTCTGTATCCAAGGCACATCAGTCCAATAAAATGTTACAAATGTTGTTTTGGTACTTGGAATAATCACTGTTGCACTTCCAATCAAGGCAGCAAAACAGAACATCCCACAAACATTGCTTACTACACAGCTGGTGTTATGACAGGAGTTAACACAAGTAAAATCCAAAATGCTAGCTCAAAAGTGGTCAAACAAATTAGTTTTGAAACTGCATGAAAAAGCAGAAACCCAGTAAGGCTACTTTCTCTAAGATGCACTGGCATTTTAATGTTTTTATATTCTTCAGAATAAAAATAACAATAGAAATCCCATACCACTGAAGTTATGCTTCACAGCCCCTTAGATTGCCTTTAATGACATTATGATTTTATAATAAGAACTGATGTAAGAAGAAGGGAATGCTTCATTTATTCCCCAGGCTGATACTCTTCACAATTAGGTTTATTCCTTTAATTAGAAACAGCACAGACACATTGATAGTTATAAGAAAATCTTAACCATCTGTTTTGTCAAATCTTTCTGCAATTGCAAAAAAAAAAAAAAACTCATATTCTAAAATCTTTTTTATTAATTGGAAAATATATACATTTCTAAACCTTGGCTCTAGATGATTGTCACTGTTGAAGTGACACCCTGACCCCATGTGCAAATATTGGGAAAAAAGGATTGTGGATAGATGGATGGATGGAGATACTTTTCTATGCAATAATTTAAGAAAGTTTCATATACTAGACATTTTTTTCTTCAAAATTATAATTATTTAAATAACATTTAGCACCTATAAAATACAGTAGTTTGGTGTGTAATATAAAAGAACAAATTAACTATTGTGACAGATATATGCAGATACCATTACTTAGGTTAAAATCTTATATTTGTGGGAGGACTCCTAAAACTTTGTGTCTAGGGGAAGGTTCAATGTGAACAGGGAATAAAAAAGAACAAAATAATACTGCTTGCAGGAAAAGTAAAATTTCTGATGCTGACACACTAACTAAAGCATTCAACAACTGCAGTCACTGGAAGCTAAAATGCATCATTCTTAGACCTTTGAAAAAGCATCTTCATATCATGAACAGATGCCATTTATCTCTTGAAAAAAAAAACTGTTGTGTAAGGCAATACTTGATGGTTTTAGGAGAGTAACTCACCTGAGGGAGTGCACGTCTAAGAGCAAGCCTCCCTAATCTCATTTCTGCTGTCAGGGAAGCATTGAAGAAGATGGGATAGTAGTTTTGTAGATATAAAGGAAGAAAATATTAAATGGGCATCTGCTTTTGGCTCAAAGTTTGCTAAAAATTTTAAAATGGTTCTAGTGTTTCATGTGATTGCCATGTAGGAATATTCTGTTTATACAATATACAACAGATTGTTGCAAGCTAGATGTATCCAGTATCTTAAAACCCAAGTTAACAAAAAAAAAAAAAAAGAATAAATAAACATATTTTTAGTTTTATTATCTAGTACTTTTAGAGTGATGTACAAGATCATAGCCCTGGCACAAATGAGAAAATAATGGAAACAGTTACTGATCTGATTTTAAATCCATGCTAAATGTAGACATAAACTCATGGAAGCTAGCATGCTTCCTGTTTGATTATACAACAGATGTTTGGAAACAAGAAAACAAATCTAGACACTGATAATATGTAGTAGTCTATATTATTTTGTATTGCAGATTCAGTGTAAACACCTCTAATGAAAGGATGAATGAATACATTTTTATAGTGAACTATGAACAAACACTAAACGTAAATTAGTTTGTTTGTAAACAAATTTCATCTTCCTTGTTTAGTTGATATTTTTATCCAGTTGGGGGTACAACTGAATATTCCCTAGGTGCCATGGTAATAACAGTCTGTGTAAATAATCATGAAACTGTAAAATGATTTACTGAGTACTTTCAGGAAATACACTTGAGAAAGTGAAATGCAATTTGGGATACATTTGTTTCACCTGCATTTTGCTGCAGCCATTTATCTTACCCACTACAGAACTTCAGACAGCATTCGTTCAGTTATAATCTTAGAATATTATTTTTCCTTTCTTTATAAAGAGCATGAATATTAATGTTTCATCATGTCTTTCTTGTGTTGTGAAAAGTACTTAGTTGTTTAGTAATAGCCTGTAAGTTATGGCAAGACAGCTGCACTTAAAGATACTCCAAGTAACAACTTCCTTATTGACACATCTGCAGCACAACCAGAATTAAATTCTTGGGACCCTGGACCTACAATACTTTATTTACTAATGTATTTGATGATTTTTTTTTACAGTAAAAGTCAACTGTGAATGGTGCAAAGTTACCAAATATTACACTTGAGGGAGGCCTTGGATGGCATCCACTGGTGTACATAAGGCAGACAGCTTACCAATAAATTCCAACTAAGCTCAGGCAAAATTGATTAAAGGAAGCCATTTTGTTGGTTCAACAGTTACATGAGGGAGTATCAAATGGACATGGAGAGAAGTGCTAGGAGTTTGCAGACATGAGCAGGACTGATCCAACAACTTAGATCCTGTCAAAATGAATTGATTGATTATTTATTTAATTAAATGATTAACAATCTGACTATAAAAACAAATAAATAAAATAACTTCTGGGAAGTGAGATGATGACTCACTGTTGGAGAAAGAGTCTGAGATTGTGCAGAATTTTTTTTCAATATCCTTTTTGAGACTCAAGTGTTTCCTGACCACTGCCCCTTCATTTCCATGATTGTCTGAAAGTCGTGCATGGATCAGTTGTCACAAGGCAGCTATGAGGGGTGTTTCTTGGCATTGTCCTAACCACACCTCCTCTTTGTTAAAAGGAGTACTGCAACACAATGAGATGTCTAATGACCTACCCCTGATGTATATGTGATGCCACACTTACATGTTCCATGACTGATAGCATCATTACCTTGGGATCACCAAGCTTACATTTCCTGATCCTGCAATCTTTGCAATTGTAGAAGTCTTCACTTGCACATGAGTGAATGGCCAACTTACACCAAGATCCCCCTTACCCAAAATAGGTGAGCTAATATATGCCCGTACTCCAACACTCTACTCCTCCCTCTTCCAGTGCCAAAGCTGAGAATCAAACTTGGATCACCTCCATCATAGTCAGGGCTTTATTTATCTTTGCCATTGAGCTCAGTGTTTTGCAAAAACTTTCAACAGCTATTTATAGTCAAACTTAACTTTATGCAGTCTGGTCTACTCTGTCTGCTACTCTGGAGTTGGTGGTTATGAAAGACCTTTGGCAGTCTTACACATACTCAAAATTCCCTGCTTTAGAACTGTTCCGTTAAAGTTTTATCTTCCGTGAGAAGAATTGTATTAGTGTCACTGCAAGTTGCAGAAGGGTAAACATTCTGATACTGTTTGTGTTCACACATACAGTCATGATGGGTATTCAAACTTCTAAATTGCTATCTCAAGAAACTTAACGGAAGGCTGCAACATTTCTATGAAAAACGATGACTATGCCTTGAGGACATCAGTAGGGATCAGAAGTGTTCTTAATATGAATGGGTGTGATGAGTTCTTCCTGGACTTCCATGACAGACATGGCTTGTCCAGTAAAGAATTGTCTGAAAAGTAGACTTATATGGAAAATAATGAATTATTTGATATTAACTTATATTGTCTGAAAATGTTTGAAATATTATTCAGTTCTAGTGATATTTTACTCTTTTCCCCAAGCCCATGCCTCCTGCATTATGGGTAAATAAGTTAGGGGTTGTGTTGGGCATAATGCCCCAATACAACCATGGTCTCATTTATTATTAGAAAAAAAAAAGAAAAAAGGGAAAAAAAAGAACAGAAATGTATCATTTTGATTGGTGCATTTGTTAAGTGAAGATGTCAGCCTGAAAGAGGAGGACGTCCAGGTAACACTCTTAGACGGTTGTCCTGAGTGAGTTGATAGGTGCAAGCTTATTAAAAAGGCTAAAGAAACAGTGGCTGTTAAAATGAAAGACTGAGAATGGGAGGAAGAAAGGAGAAAACTCTGGTGACCTCGATGTGGTTTTGAAAACCTGTTCACTATACCATTGCTTATGGTAGACAAGATCAAAGAATTATTGATAACCACTGTTGAAATTGTTGTGAGGTGGTAGGAACATCTAGATGCAATTTCTAATCCAATGGTTTTAACATCCTCAAAAAAAGAAAAATCTTATGTCTCTAATGCAGCAGAGTATACTACTGTAACAGAAGACACTGGACAGGTCAGCTGCCTTAACAGTGGTAAGGCAGCAGCAATATATGAAATGTGTCTGGGGAAACAGATGGTTTCTAAAAGTGGCAGGGTATTGTGGTTAATGCACATTTTCAGTGGTGAATTTAGGTGGGGGCAGTAACTGTGGATTATAAGCACACATTTAAGAACTGGGATGAGGAAATGTACTCTTCATATCACTTTCTTTAGCTTCCAGTGAAATGCCTATGCCTGAGGGTTTGAAAGGAGACTACCTGCAGACAAGAGTCCATTTAAAAATGTGGAACAACAGGCCAACTCTTTAGTTATGCAGCTATGTAAGGCTTGTGGGAGTCATCTAATAACATTTACACTTGTTTTGCAGATTTGGAGTACAGTTATGACTGCATCTCAGCATGTGATATAAGATATATTGCAAAGAAAAGTATAGGCAATTAGGGTAATTGCTGTATTCTGTCAAATTAGAGCATAAACACAGGGTTATCTGCAGTCATAGCATTAAATCACATGGTGGGTGTTATGACCCACAAAATGTGCATTGTCCCATGTAGTAGTGTTTTTGGTGTTTTTGAACACTAATTCAAGGCACTACTGAGGTTAGGAGAGTGTCCAGTTTGGGGAAAAAGGGGTAGCAGCTCTCCTGTATAAGGATAACATTCTCCTTTCATCAGCATTTGAACATAACCTTTGATATAAACTCGAAGATTACCCTGCTAAATGTTAAGTGTCTGCGAAATAAATCAACCCCAGCAACTCTGAGGACATTGTACTCCCCCTAAATTGTCTGTGTAGGGCATACACATGTACATGTACATGTGTGTTGGATGGAGAGAAGTTGACATTTGCTTACAGTAAAAACGTTTAAGTGTCCCTGTGGCTTGTTCAAGAGGGACTGCAAAGTTAAGTATGAGTCTGGCAAGTAGCCTGAAGTTGTGGTGTGGGTATTGTGGGAGTGTAACAAACCTGAAGTAGGTAGAGGGTCTCTTATTAGACAATATTTCCAGTTTACCATGCAATCTATGTCCTTACCCTCACCTCTGGTCATGAGCTGTACTCAAAATACAGAGGCAGATACATACATACAAATGTTTCATGCACTGGTGTTCTAACCTGCCAATATACCAGAACAGTATTTCCATAGAATGTGTCCATTTTATTCTTAAAAATATCTAAAATAGTTTTCTTGAATATAATTTGGCAGTCTATTCCAGGCTTCAGTTTATTTCCTGGAGAACCAACGTGTACATCCTTCTTACCTATATTAGTTTTTAAACAGGTTGCCCAATACTTCTCTAATTTCTCCAAAAGGAGCGCTTTCTTTTTTCCTTAGTTGGTTGTGGAGGTTACTTCAGATGTGAGTCAATGATTTTTACCAATGAAAGCAGAACATAAATGAGATAGTTCAGGCATATTATATAAATGCTTCTTGGACTGTTCACAAGGGAGTTTTTTTTTTTTTTTGTCTGAGCATGGTCAAGAAGAAGAGGCCTTGACAAAGCACAGGACAAATCAGAGATAGAGTACATCCCTTAGCTGCCATGGAAATTCTTTGGGATCACATAGAATGACCTTGGAAACATTGGCTTGGAAAAGAGAAGTTTTCCCTGCACTTCTTAAACTACAGGCAGTGCAACCATCACCAGAAAAAGCAGAATAAAAGTCGAGTACTTACTGATTTTGAAAGCTGATGCAATACTCTAGCTTTTCCAAACCGCCAAGATACTAGCAAAACAGTGTAAACAAAGTTCTAGCTATAATATTATTTAGGACTAATGAAAATATCACAATTGGCTAATACTTATTTTTTTTTTCAAATATAATTTTTATTGCATTTCACTTCTATTTAAATACAAAAAAAGAATGACACAGAAAATATACATACAAGCTACTTGGAATATCAAGTTTCAGTCGTCCAAATATGATATACATAACATAAATCATCAATGTTAGGGTAACAATTATACAGAATTGTCTAATAATCAAGCTGCTCTTAATGAGCTGTAAAACAGACATTTACATAAAGATAGTATACAACATATTGAAAATGTGACATTAAAACATTGCAACCAGATATTCTAGTCTACCTAACTAATCATTCTGTCTTGTACTATGTATAATATATACATCGATGTCACCTTAATGTTCATCTTATATGTGCTTGCCATGACCTGTACACTGTTATTGTGGGTATTTCTATAATAATTGCCTTTAGTTTCCCTTAATTATGTAAAGTAATATTGATGGTGAAGTCCCTTGGTCATAAATCAATTTTGTCCTAGGATTGCTAAAAGCATTTTCCAATGTTTTTGATAGTAAGATAGTTTTTTTTTTGGCTTCTTGTAATTAATTTGCTGGCTTATAAGTATTTTATAGCCATTCCTTTAAATTCTTCCCTTGTGATTTTACTTCTAGCTAACCAGTTTTGGGCTATATATGATTTGATCATTGCACACAATGTGACTATGATGTGTTTATTTTCGTATGAGAAATTATTAGGGAATATATGTAAAATTGCCATTTCCCATGACAGGGTAGATTTGGTGTATCCCTTTTTTTCTAACTTGGTTCTTAGCGAACACCACAGCTTGTAAACTTTTTTACAGCTCCAAAAAATATGAAGGGTGTCAGCAACACTGTTTTGGCATATGGTACAATAAGGGGAGTGGGAGGGATTATTTTGCTAAGAAAAAGTGGTGTGTGATGGCCAATACTTATTCTGACACTGAATAATTAATGGTTAAATTAAAAAAGCACAGATGTGCCATTGCACACAAATGCACACATCTATCCATCTATCTATCTATCTATCTATCTATCTATCTATCTATCTATCTATCTATCGATCTATCGATAGATTTATACGTGTGTTGGGTGGGTGATTTTTTTTTTTAGTTAGAGAGACTGAAAATGTAATAAGCCATGCCACTGACAAAATGGGTGGGTCAAAATATTACCCTCACCAATCCCAAGAAGCGTTAGAGCAGAATTTACTTTGTAACAGAATATATGATGCCATCTCTCCATGCTCATTCCCAACAGAATCCTTTCAGATGCATTAAATCAGTTATATCATGTTCTTACAAGTATGCCTTCATTTCACCATTATGGTGTCATCAAATGTCAATAAAAGATTTTGAGCTTCATTAATGTTGTTTTTGGCCACAGTTGCTCTCAAATGATACAGAAACTATCTCTGAACCAATCTCTCATTCTGACATCCTAGCAAAAAAGTATGAATAGCTATGATTGTTGCAGTCTGTAGCTGTATAAAGCTCTTCCTTCCTGAAGTATAAATAAAAGCAAAATATGCTGATATCACTGGATTACTGATTCTTGGCTACTATGTCAAAACTAGCCACTTGGTGTTATAAACACTGGCTCTAGGTTATTTGATCATATTGACGAATGGTCATGTGACAACTCAACTCCATGTAAAACTGGGAAAATGGGATTGTCTATAACAGTGATGACTGAATCTTGGCTGAACTGTGATGGTTTTATCCCTCATTTTATTGAAAACATTTCTATGACGACTAAAAATCAAATGATGCATAAATGGTGGGTAATTGGGTGTCATGACAGGAGATGGAATAAGAAACACACAGAGCCATTTACTCTGGTCTAATAACTCAGGAGATCTATATTCATCCTTAATTCAGACATTAGCCATGATCTAGCTTACATGATAGCTATAAGTATATGTAATTATCTGGAATATTTGTGCACCACATCACATGAAAACTATTGCAGCTATATTACTAACATTAAAGCACTAAAAACAGGTATAATATTTACTCTTGTTTAAAGCTGAAATTAATATTTATAAGGTAACATGCATTACATTAAACTGATCACTGCAAATTATCCTTAGCACTGGACTGAGCATACCACTCATTACTGAATAAAAAAACAAAGCTTGAGCCAAGATAAACCAAATATCCACTTTAATTTGTCACATCTTATATCACTACTTATATCAAAATATAAATTTTAGTACACACTGAAAAAAGCCTTTTTTAAATGAATGAGCATTTTAGTCCATATGGTCTTTTTTAAACAGCTGAATAATTTCTGTATCTGTCTGGTTTCTTTAATAGTAAATAGCTATAAAACATAAACAAAAGGATGCACATCCCAGGACCTCTACAACATTTGTAATACCAAAGATTCACAAGGGTCTTAGTGACCCCCCCCCCTTAGACCCATTGTGGATGCCAAGGTTTTCCAAAACCTTTACAATAGCAAAATATATATAGATTATCATACAAAAGCAGTCTTGGAAGACTATACATACAGTTTCAAAGACTCTTGGGATATTTTGACTAAGGTTTCCGATGATAAATTTAAAGTAGACACAATCTTTGTAAAGATAGACATCAAAGATTTGTTTTCAGTGATACCACACACAATAGGAATAGAATGGTTGTATCTATATTTATGTCAATACAACAACTTAGAACACAACCAGAGTCTGTCACTAAGGACTTTAATGGAAGTGGTGTTAGACAATAATTTTAGCATCTTTGAACACCAACTATTTAGGCAAAAGAAGGGGGTGGCCATGGGGGCCTCTTGTGCCCCCATTTTTGCCAACATTGTACTGGCCTTTTGGGAAATTAATTATGTAATCAATTCTGAATTTGCAAAAAGTTGGACCTTATATGGTCGCTTTCTGGATGGCATCATTATTTTCTGGAATGATACACGTGAAAAATTAGACCATTTTTTTGAGTATATATATATATATATATATATATATATATATATATATATATATATAGATATATATATAGATATATATATATATATAAAAAACACCACCGTCTTCCTAAAGTTTACTATGACTGCATGTGAAGAAAAGGTTAACTATCTTGATGTCACTATTAGGAAAAACAAAACTAAGACCAAATATGAATTTACTATCTACAGGAAACCTACGTACTCCAATACGTTACTACACTTTAGCAGTTGGCATCCCATCCATCAGAAAAACATCTTTAGTGAAAGGGCAGTGTGTATGTTTGGCATGCATGATGTCTGAACATAATGAATTTGAGGTTCAGTGCAACATTTTACATGACATGTTAACTAAAAGAGGGTACCCCACCCCTTCCAGAACATATTCAATGAGGTAAAAGGGAAGAGGACTGAGGGTTACTACCTACCATTATTAGGAATGCACAGGGAACAAATGTCTACAAACAACACAACAATTATTGATGAAAACAAAATGTGTAAGGGATTAATTTAACATATAATAGTGATTTTATTGACATCAAAAAAGTGATATGTAAAAATTGGAGAGTCTTTGACACCGAATCAGAATATAAGAAAATAGTTGGGAAAAGCCCACTCACCTGTATAAAAAATATACTACAGAGAGTGATTAGCTGTAAGCAACTGGGGATGATGAAAAAATGTGGACATTGTTGTTGTTTCTTTTGGCTTTTCCCGGTTAGGGGTCGCCACAGCGGAACTCCAGTCCGCTAATGATTGGTAGATGATTTTTATGTGCCGAGTTACCAGCCCTGTCACACAACCTTCAACGAAGGTACGCCCATTCATGCATGTCTCCACACAGAAGATGCTCTAGCTGAGAATCAAACTGGACAGCGTCTTACTGTGAGCCGACAATGCTACCGCAGCACCACCACCGCGCAAATGAATACTGGAAGGTAGTGAAGTAAGATTAGAATATTATGGTACTATCAAACTTAAAAAGAAATTCAACTGTAACAGTAGGAGCTTTGCTTACCTAAAAGCATGTCAGAAATGCATTCATTTCTATACTGGAAAAATTAAGAATTGTTTAAAAAGCAGAATTTATCAACACAATTATGACATTGCAAAGAAAGAAATGAACAATGCACTATCACTGCAGATTCATAAGTTCACTGACCATTTTTTTCAAATGTATTATTATTGATCAGGTGGCTGGGGGGGGGGGTGCAGAGAGGTGGACCCAGAGATGACTACCTTGAATACAAGGAGCTTCAGTGGCAATTGTGAACACATGCCACTACCTACCCAAGTTTAAATGAGAATATATCAGTCAGTCATGTATTAAGACTAAAAGCAGCCTTACTTTTATAAGTATGTTATGTTTTTAACAATTTGGCATGGTGAAACAAATGTTTGTGTATAAATGGGGAAAGTTTGGGACATAGCCCTTTAAGGTGCTCATTTTTTAACTGCTCAATTAATATCAACAGGATGCTGGACATAAAAGATGGATCTGTGTGTGTTTTCAGTATTCTTATGAATTCCTTTTGCTAAGAACGAAAGCACTAAATAAACAGATTTTATAAAAAGTGGTCAGCTGCCTCCTTTCATCCCGGTGGTATTGTTTTCTAATTTGTGGTTCCTGTTTTATTAGTCATTGTGGAGTGATGGATGGAAGTGAGGTGACCGATCTCCTATCCCCACGGGCATTGTTAACTGCCTACAATGAGTTAAATAAGTCAGTGGGAACTTGACTCTTTTTGTGGAGCAGCTCACCCAGCAGTCTATCGATTTTCATGGAAATGGACGGAATTTTTCCCCTCATACTTTGTGAGGTAACTCAAGATTCTGCAGTTAGCCTTACTAATCCATCTCAAAGGCAACCTGAAGTTCCTGTTAACCAATCACAAGGCAACAATATGCATAGAGGCTCAATTGATGACAACAGAGGGGCGGAGCCTCACACAATGGTGACTTTTCATTCAAACAGTGGCTGGAAAAGGCTTCAGAAAATCGTTTTGACTTTCATTGTGTTAATTTGGACATAGGAACAGTTGATAAACAGCTCAAAACACTAGAAGATACTGTACAAAAATTAAGTAACTGGATCTAGAAAACAGCTATTTTTGTGAATGTATTCGCACTGAGCAAATAAAAGTTTTAAGAATGTGGAATAACCCCACTGATTTACAGAGAGGCTCGGATTTACACACTGAACTCTTAAACTTATTCAACAAGCATGGCTGTGAATTATTACAGGTACTGTTGAAAGCCAATAAATGACAAATGTTTGTTTTACTGATACTATGTTTAGGCTTGATAGCTTACAGTCTGACTTGTTGTTTGAAAGTAAAAAAGGGGAATATCTTGCTTTGTTTGTTAGGGTTGACTGTTTGGTGGATGATCTAAAGGATAGAAAATAAAGAAATTTTTAAGAGACTAAAGACAATATGAAAATGGTATAGAATATCCATTACCTCCATTAAACAAATATGTGAACAATAATAACAATCATATGAGTAATGAACAGCCTAATAATACATTTAGAATATCACCTTCTGAGAAGGTCTGACACACTGATGAACCAGAGAAGGAATCAAACAAACCTACCAAACCAGACCTTTTATGGGACCCATGGTGGGTTCCATCGGGGGGGGGGGTGAGGCAATATGAGAGGGAGAGGCAATTACCATTGGACCAAATGAGTGAACACTGTGGTTGTGACAGTGATTCTTGTGTTATTATTAGTAACAAGAACTGTGATTGTAACGTGTATAATTATAGTGATGTTAGCATTGCTTCCTTTTATGCTGATGTTTTTGAGAAAAGCTTGACTTTCGTTCTAGTTGGGAAGGCAAGAACTGATGAAGTTTTCGTTAATTTGAAGCTATTTACAAGGAAATTGAACTTGGGTTTTCACTTTAAACATTTCAGGGCACCTATGGATATGAATAGTGGCCTTATTCGACCGAGTACTTTTAACCACAACACACACACCCAGTGGTCAGTACTTTTGAAAAATTATGTGAATGGGAAATCAGAGAATTACTAAAACATAATGGGCAAAAGAACACAAGGTTTGATAACAACATCTGCAGAAAGAAATGTACTAAGACAGATTTATGAAAACCCTGAATTAAGGGTGATGTAACCTGACAAAGTTGGGGGACTAGTCATTACGAATACTAATGACTATAACAACAAAATGTTCTCTATCCTTTACAGTGAAACATATGATGAAGTAAGTAAGAATGAACTAAATATAGCATACCACAAGATAGACCTAGTATTAGAAAATTTATTACTGAATGACCAGCTAACCCCACCTGAATAAATTACCTTAAAGTTGCACATCCCAGGACCCCTACAATATTTGTAATACCAAAGATTCACAAGTGTCTTAGTGATACCCCCTTAGACCCATTGTGGATGCCAAGATTTCCTAAACCTTTACAATAGCAAAATATATATAGATTATCTTACAAAAGCAGACTTGGAAGAATATACATACAGTTTCAAAGACTCTTGGGATTTTTTGACTATGGTTTCCGATGATAAATTTAAAGTAGACACAATCTTTGTAAAGATAGACATCAAAGATTTGTTTTCAGTGATACCACACACAATAGGAATATAATGGTTTTATTTATATTTATGTCAATATATCAACTTAGAACACAACCAGAGTCTGACCATAAGGACTTTAATGGAAGTGGTGTTAGACAATAATTTTAGCATCTTTGAACACTGACTATTTAGGCAAAAGAAGGGGGTGGCCATGGCGGCCACTTGTGCCCCCATTTTTGCCAACATTGCACTGGCCTTTTGGGAAATTAATTATGTCATCAATTCTGAATTTGCAAAAAGTTGGACCTTATATGGTCGCTTTCTGGATGACATCATTATTTTCCTGGAATGATACATGTGAAAAATTAGACCATTTTTTGAGTATATATATATATATATATATATATATATATATATATATATATATATATATATAAAACACCACGACTTCCTAAAGTTTACTATAACTCTAATGTGAAGAAAAGGTTAACTATCCTGATGTCACTATTAGGAAAAACTAAGACCAAATTTGACTCTACTATCTACAGATAACCTACGTACTCCAATATGTTACTACACTTTAGCAGTTGGCGTCCCATCCGTCAGAAAAACATTTTTAGTGAAAGGGCAGTGTGTATGTTTGGCATGGATGGTGTCTGAACATAATGAATTTGAGGTTCAGTGCAACATTTTACATGACATGTTAACTAAAAGAGGGTACCCCACCCCTTCCCAAACAATATATTCAATGAGGTAAAAGGGAAGAGGACTGGGGGTTACTACCAACCATTATTAGGAATGCATAGGAAACACATCCCTACAAATAACACAACTGCTATTGATGAAAACAAAAGGTGTAAGGCATTAATTTTAACATTTAATAGTGATTTCACTGATATCAAAAAAGTGATATGGAAAATTGGAGAGTCTATGACAATGAATCAGAATATAAGGAAATAGCTGGGAAAATACCACTTGTTTACAAAAAAGATATCTGCATAAAAAATACGCTAGAGAGAGAGATTATCTGTGAGCTAGTGGGGATGATGAAAAAATCTGGAGTTGTACACTGTAAATGTATGCTGGAAGGTAGTGAAGTAAGATTAGAACAATAAAATGCTATCATACTTAAAAAAAGTTCAATTGTAACAGTAGGAGCATTGTTTACCTAACAGCATCTCAGAAATGCATCTGTTTCTATATTGGAAAAATGAAGAATTGTTTAAAAAGCAGAATTTATCAACACAATTATGACATTGCAAAGAAAGAAATGAACAATGCACTATCACTGCACATTCAGAAGTTCACTGACCATTTTTTCAAATTTATTATTATTGACCAGGTGGATGGGGGGGCAGGGATGCAGACCCACAGATGACTACCTTGAATACAAGGAGCTTCAGTGGCAATTGTGAACAAATATCACTACCTACCCTGGTTTAAATAAGAATATATCAATCAGTCCTGTCTTAAGACTAAAAGCAGCCTTAGTTTTATATGTATGTTATGTTTTTAACAATTTGGCATAGTGAAACAAATGTTTTTGTATATATGGGGAATGTTTGGGACATAGCCCTTTAAGATGTTATTTTTTTAATTGCTTAATTAACATCAACAACATGCTGGGTATAAAAGATGGAGCCATGTGTGTTTTCAGTATTCTGATGAAGCTCTTTTACTAAGGACGAAAGCGCTAAATAAATGGATTTTCTACAAAGTGGTCAGCTGCCTCCTTTCATCCTGGTGGTATTTTTTTCTAGTTTGTGGTTCCTGTTTTATTGGTTGTGATTCTCTGGGATCCATATAGTAACAGGAAGTGCAACTGAGCATTAAATAAAAGGATTATTTTCCATATGGAGTCCTAAAGAGACTGAGGCTGAGGTGAGCACCGACTTGCAGATACAGTTGTTTGTTAATGTTTTATGGTTATTTTTCCTTAATAACACCATAGGTTGAGGGTGGCTTTTAAACAGGAATTAACCAACACTGGCACATTAGTGCATATTTTTCAGATAGTTGTTTTTAGAGAATAGCTTCATTTAGCATAAACCCCTATGTCACAAGATGGGTTGCCAACTGCCTCATGGATAGAACCCACATGGTCAGAGTTGTGGGAGCTAGATCCGACTCTAAACCGATTACAAGTGGAGCTCCCCGGGGCTCAGTCCTAGGACCCCTCCTGTTCAGCATATACTTCTCAGAGGTACAGGCAAGCACAGGAGGACTATGGCTGACCAAGTTCTTAGATGACTGCAAACTAGGGGCTATAATTGACTCTCCAGCTGACACAGACATCCTCCAAAAGGGTCTCACTGAGACGGATGCCTGCTGTCAAAATCATGGTCTCAAGCTAAATGCCAAAAAGTGCATAGTCATCCCCTTTGGAAAAAAACAAAGTACCCACAAACGTCCCCTAAATATGGAAGATGTAAAAAGGGATATGGGGATCCAAGTAGATAGCAATCTCTCTTTTGATAATCACATTGCCAAAGTGGTTAGAAAATCCTTCTATGTGGCCCACCTAATCACAAAAAGGTTTGCATCCAGATCAAAAGAGGTCATTGTGCCCCTCTACTCATCACTCATCACTCATCAGACCCATCAAAGAGTACAATGCCCCATTTGGGATGTACCTTACAAGGCACTTGAAACAGCTGGAAAGACCACAGAAGTTCCTCACCAAGAGGATCACTGGCCCCAAACACATGCCCTATGAAGCTTGACTGAAGAAACTCCAGCTGTACTCGGTTGCATACCGCCTACTCAGAGGTGATCTCTGCCTGACATACAAGGCCATGTCCAACCCAGAATTGATGGGCATGCTTCTCAAGAAGAAAACAATATCCCCTAGAGCCACACACTCTAGGGATCAAAACCTCACCACAACAATAAATAGGACATGCTGGAGAGATAGATTCCTGTCCCAGAGACTTCCCATGCTTTGGAACAAGATTCCAATCTACATTAGGCAGAGCTCCTCACTAACACTTTTCAAGAGAAACCTTGACGAGTGGATGGGAAACAGAAAGTTTACCCTGGGGCTCACTTTAGTGGCTCTGCTGGACAGAGGCACGGGGAACTAATCTAAATGGCCGGCGAAAGTCAGCACATTCTGGCTAGGCTTATAAATGTCTTTGGGCAGACAGCCTAGTACCTGCCTATGAACCTATGAATTTATTTATAGATTCTACACTAGATGTCTGTCTAATGCATTTCTTAGTTATCACAGTATTCACAGTCTCTATCTTCTTGAAATGTGACTGGTTGTGACAATTGTTGTTGTCCATGTTTTCTGGGCTTTGACATACTTATCTTCTTCAAATCTATGTAATTTATAGAGTTATCATCTTCCACATGAACTACATAGGACTTTATTTTATATACTTTGGCAACCACTTCAACATTAGTCTGTAAACTTTTCATTTCATTTTTTATCCTTATATTGCAATCAGCAGATCTGGTACTTTTCTACAGTTTCTGTGAGAGTAGTATTTCTAACAAATTCTTTCAAACATTTTGTTTACCTTATGTTGATTTCCAGGCATCACCTAAGGGGAAAAATAGGCTTTGGCCATTGAAGTTGAGCTTGTTGCAGACTATTTCTCTAAAGTGTAGTATTCCTATGTTATAAAATTAAGGCACAACAGTCCCCATAGCTTTTGTTGCAGGACTTTCCCAAGAGTCTTCATTCTTTGGTTGGTCGGTTCTTGTCATTTGTACATTGAAGTGAGGATAGTTTGGACTAGAAATTCTGTCTTTAAATTGATATTCATGAGTAAATCATCTGAATTCCTCACTACTTTATTATTGAACATTGTTTAATATAAGTAACGTTTGGTATTCCCTGTGTCAAAACTATGGATATTAATGTATCATCCTTGTCTCACTCTTAGTAGTGGGTATCCTACTGTTAATTGCCTTGGATTATTGCGATGACATACATTGCAGATTGCAGAACTCTGAATATGACCTAACATGCCCGGCCACAATATTACTTTTCTCACTATTTCATTCCAATTTACTATTCTCATATATGATTTGGGTACCATCTTGACCATCTGTTTATTTAGTAGATTGACAGCTATTACTTTACAGGATTTGAACTGCAAATACTGGACTCAAATTATTCATTTCTTGAAAGTAAAAGAAGGCAACAGTTTTTGTTTTTTACTAATGACATTATTGCAAGCCACGTTTTCGTTGCAAACATTTTTCCATAGCTATATTTCTAAGTCAGTATCTTTATGCCTCTGAAATTCCTTTAATTGGTTGCTGCAGTTTTTACCCAAAGAATCCCTAGCTCTCTTTCTTGCAGCTATTCTTGCCTGTTACTAAGAATGCTCTATTCATTGTGACTGTTACATATAGTTCATTGCCTAGTCTGTATTTTACTTCCAGGTCAGACTTCTATATATTAGCATCCTCTGCAATCTTGTAAGTACCTTGAAGAAGGAAATTAATTTTAAAGTTGCATGACAGATTTTTTAAAATATGCTTTATATACACTCTTCTTTACCACAGACATGTTCTTGGAGTTGCTCACACCCACATGTATCACTATCAGTTCCTTTTCTATCTGTGCATATTTATTTTATGCAACAGTAAACTCTGGCAATCCTTAGGCAGACATACTATTCTTTTGTACATAGGACATAGAAAAAGGTTCTAACATAAGTGATGAAAATCTAAACTGGGAGATAGCAAAAGGAAAAAAAATAGAATTCTACTGGTCAAAGAGTAGAAGAAAGAAAAAGAAAATTTAAAAGGGACAAGTACAGAAGAAAAAGGAAAGGAATGGATGAAAAGAATATATACAGTTAATGTTTGGGGGTTGATATTGTATAATTGCAGTTCCTAGAGTATCGAGACAGGTGCTGCATGCAATATAAGTGCTTTATTTAAGTCATAGTGCTTTAATGATAAAGCATCAGCAGCTAATTTCTAAACATCTCAACAGTCTTTTCTTGTTCTTACCCTCATTTCTGGATAACATCTTTTTTAAGTATCTTTCTTAGGGGCATAGTTTTCTCAGACATATTTGACCCAAAGTTTGTAAGTTACTGCATCATTCCTAGAAGACTTTACAATGTGTACTCATTTCCTGGCTTTGACATTTGTATAATTGCTGGGAATTTTTTTCTGCATCAGATTTCATATTTTATAATATTAGCATATGACCCACTCTTTTCAAACTGGTCAATCTTATTTTAATTTGCTGTTACACATCTTGGAATTATGAAGTCCTAAGCTACAGTAGTATCTGTTTTGTTTTGTGCCCTTCTCATATCTGACAGACATGTCTGGACAACACTGACATCCAATTTCCAACATGGGCATGCAATTTACAAATCTCTCTGTGGCCATTTGGATGTTTACAACAACTTCCAGACCTACTTGTACAACAGCTTACAAAAACACTCTAATGCTAATAAAGCATCAAGAATGCAGTTCACAGAGCTGCACCCTATTCCAGGGAAAGATTCTGCTCCATAGCAGTGAAACACATTGCAATGAAAGTGTATGTGAATATCTAAATGGTGAAAAAGAGCACATTTGACAATATAGCTGTGCTTTTGTCTAGAACTTAAAGCAAAGATGAAATGTTGCAAGCCACCCATTCTGGAGCAGAGCAACAATTTAGTTGTGGAGGAAGGCAGTAGCCATGTGCCAATGAATTTCACTATTACAGAGAATGCAGATTTCCATGGAGCATACTAGCAAGCAGCAGCAGCAGTTGTAAGTTCCCTGTATTGTACCAAATGTCTAGCCAGAAGTATCTCCCTCACTGTAGGCAGTAGTGCAGCGATTAACATTCTCACCTCAAGGTGAAGAGTTTCTTCGGTTTGATTCTCTCCTGCGGTACTTTCTGTGTGGAGTCTGCATGTCCTTCTTGAATTCATGTAGGTTTCTTCTGTGTACTCTGGTTTCCTCTCACAATACAAAGACATGCATCCGGAGCATTCTCCCTGGGCCCTGGGCCCTGGGCCTCCACTGAAAATAGGCTCTGTCTTAGTTTATTTATTTATTTGAAGTTTGTTAACCAGGAAAGTCCATTGGGATGAGATGAACCCTTTTTCAATGGAGGCCCGGGAGAAAACTCTCCACAGTATATTTTATATATATATATATATATATATATATATATATATATAGAGAGAGAGAGAGAGAGATGTGTAGATATATATATATATATATATATATATATATATATATATATATATATATAGTTATATAGAGATATACAAAAATAAAACAGTTTATCCAGAAATAAGTGCAGTAATCATTTGAAAATTTGCATGCAAGAGATAATACAAGTAAAATTAGTGAAAACAAAAAAAGAGAGCGGATTTGTAGAACTAAACTCCTTTATTGGTAAGTGCTTTCGTTGGCAAAAGATAAGCCAACTTCTTCAGTCCATTGGAAAACATACAAAATACAATCCCATATGAAAAGGAATGCCTTTTATACACAGTGTTAGTCTAATCAAGCAATCAATTAATTAAGTAAAAAACAATCAACAATAAAAAAAACACAAGTAACCATTTGTTTGCTGAACCAGAAATTTGTTTTACATAGGTTTTTCTAAAATCAGTAAACCTTAGACAATAAACTTTCTCAAGCCTAATTTATCTCAGTATTAAAAAACCAAATCACCCAGTCTTGTGATGGTAACATATTTACTTTAAAATTACTAAATTTTTAAAACCATGTATATTAAAAGATCCTAAATGGATCTATTTATTCAAAAAGGCTTGTAATGCTTATCTAGCTAAGGCTTTTATTTTGAGTAAACATTTGATAGATACATATTCATTTAAACCCGGCATAATATAAGCCATGGTACGGATCTGCCATGCCAATTCTATTTCCTCGAGTTTAAGTTGCCATGGGCCACACCTGCTGCTATGGTCTACTTTTTGCAAGACAATAAAACTGAACTTATGGTCATATATATATAGCATCAATATTGCATTGATAGGCAGATCAGTACAAATGCCCTAGCACGGCATATAATAGAACACCCAGACCATAAGTTCAGTGCCACTCAACTACAGCCCATAAGGCATAATGTACCCAACACTCTAGTCATAGGTGACTCTATAGTCAGGCATACTGATGTTCCACTCACCAGGCTAAACAAAGAGAAAGTTACCGTCAGCTGCCTGTCAACTGCCAGGATCTGCCACATAATGCACGCACTCAGGTCACTCCACAACAAGTACAAATATGACACTGTCATTAACCATCTCCAATCTTGTAGCCCAGGCAGGTATGACCCTAGCCCTGAGTAGCATCCTGCCATCACCCAGAATGATACCACAGTACAAGGACAAAATGGTTGACTTTAACAATTGGCTAAGCTTCTGGTGTCATTCTAAGGGAATCCAGTATCTGTCTGCCTAGGATGACATGATCGACAGACCATGCTGCTTTGCCAGAGATGGCCTGCACCTGTCGCCCTTGGGATTCTGGATATTGGCAAAGGCTCTTGCCACCCCTATAGTGACTTTTTTGGCAAGGTTCAAATGACAAACTCACCACCGTAGCAGGTACAAGCAAGCAAAATTTGAGGGTAATGCTACTCAATGCTAGAAGTCTAAACCTCAAAATGCACTTACTCGAGGCACTCCTTAAAATGGAGAACATCAACATCTGTGCAGTGACAGAGACCTGGTTCAAAGCTCCAGAGAGCAGCCCTGCATTAACCGGCTATACATACCACACCTTTTGGCCACCAAACCTGGACCGAAACACTAAAGGTGGAGGTGTGTCCATATTCATTAAGGATATCCACACATCCAAGCTAGTTGATCAGCATAATCCATCCGAGATTATTCAAGTTCAACTTACTCTGGGCAAAACCACTATCCAGATTGTAGCTAGCTACAGACCTCCCACTATGCCCCAGGATTCCCACTCCTCTTTTCTTGATACACTGTAAAATATTAAGGTACAACCCAACACCTTAATCATGGGTGATTTCAACTACCCCACTGTTAACTGGGAAAACTACTCGCATACCAACTCTTTTGCTCAACGTTTTCTGGAAATCATCAATTGCAACACCTTGGATCAACTTATCCACACCCCCACCAGGGATAGCAATATCCTAGACCTGGTCATCACCAATATGGGTGACCAGAGGTCATCTCCTCATTGGTCAGATCCAACCACAAGCTAATCACTCTAGACATTCACATCCTGCTCCCACCCCCCATTAGGAAAACAACTGTAACAAATTTCTCCAATGCCAACTTTACGCTTCTTAAGACAGAAGTAGCAAACTTCATGACACCCATGCAGATGGACAATAGAGGTACGACTACTGAATCCTACACAAATACACTTTATAAGCACTTACATGAGTGCATGGATCATGCTATCCCTAACAGAACCAAAATGCTATCCTCCAAAAAAAAAAGCCAATCTAGTGGTCTTCTGCCATAAACAAACTCTACAACAGAAGAAAGAAACTGTTGCAAAAAAGAGTAAAATCCCATGATTGGAGGAACTCCCTGGTCAGCCTCAGTAAGAAGCTGAGATCCCTCATAAAATCCTCCAAAGCTAGTTATGAAAACAAAATCACCACTGATTCTAAAGACAACCACATGGCATTTTATAGCTATGTCAGGAACACTCAGATCTGCTCTGAGTTACAATACAATGACCCTAAATATACAAAACCAACTGATATTGCCAACATCCTGGCAGATAGGTTCAATGCTAACTTTACCCCCTCTCACCCCCTAAAGGGCCCATCTTTATACCGGAAGAATGCAAAGTTCCTGTAATCATGGCTGCACAGGTAAAAACCTCACTCTCCAAAGCCAAGAACACAGCATCCATGGGAATTGACAACATCCCAGGCTGCCTTCTACACGAACTACAGAATGAACTAGCATCCCACCTAAGTACCATGTTCAATCGTAGCCTCACCTCAGGCTTTGTGCCCATTGAATGGCGCACCTCAACGGTCATCCAACTCCACAAAGAGGGTGCCACAACAGACGCCGGTAACTACCGCCCCATTAGCCTGACGAGCCTGGTCTGCAAGGCCATGGAGCATATCATCATGGAACTCATAACAAAGACATTGGAGATCTCCAGACTCTGGACCCCACACAGTTCAGGTTTGTAAAAGGCAGATCATGTCTCCTAAACCTGATAGACTTCTTTGAAGCAGTCACCAAAGCCATAGATGAAGGTAAGGTGGTTCACAAAGCCTATCTATATCTTGCCAAGGCATTCAACACCATCCCCCACTCTGGAATTATAGATAAACTCACTAAACTAGGTATAAATCCCTATGTCACAAGATGGGTTGCCAACTGGCTCACTGACAGAACCCACACTGTGAAAGTAGCAGACTCCAAATCAGACTTCAGACCAGTGACAAGTGGAGTACCACAGGGTTCAGTCCTGGGTTCTCTCCTGTTTGGCATCTACTTCTCTGAAGTACAGGCTAATACATAAGGTCTTTGGCTAACTAAATTCCCAAATGACTGCAAACTAGGAGCCATAATCGAAACTCCTAATGATGTGGACATCCTACAAAAGGGCCTCACTGAGACAGATGCCTGGTGTCTCAAGCTCAATGCCAAAAAGTGCATTGCAATCCCCTTTGGTAAAGACTCTGTACCCATGAACTACCACATAGGCGGTAGTCTACTTAACACCAAAAGTGTGATAAGAGACCTTGGGACACAGGTGGACAGTAGTCTCTCCTTTGATAATCACATCACCACAGTGGTCAGGAAATCCTTCTACATGGCACACCTCATCACAAAGGTTTCTCATCCAGAAAAAAAAGAGGTCATTGTTCCCCTCTACTCATCACTCATTAGACCCATTATAGAGTATAACATCCCTTTTGGTATGTATCTCACAAGACATCTACAACTGGAAAAGCCGCAAAAATACCTCACAAAGAGGATTACTGGCCTCAAACAGATGCCTTACGCAGACCAACTCAAAAAAATCCAGCTTTACTCCATTGCATATCGCCTACTCAGAGGTGATCTCTGCCTAACATACAAAGCTATGTCAAACCCAGAGCTGTTGGACATGCTCCACTTAAAGAAATCCCAATCCCTCCAAGCTACAAGCTCTAGGGACCTAAACCTTGTCACCACAATAAACAGAACATGCTGGAGGGATAGATTCCTGTCCCAGAGACTTACCATACTCTGGAACAGACTACCTATCTATGTCAAACAGAGCTCCTCATTATCACCCTTCAAGAAAAATCTTGATGTTTGGATGGGTAATAGGAAATTCAGCCCGGGGATCACTTCTGTGTTTCTGCTTGACAGGGGCACAGGAAAATAATTTTTTTGGATGGCAAAAGCCAGGGTACCTTTTTGGCTAGGCTTGTGTAGGCCTTAGGGCAAATAGCCTAGTACCTACCTATGAACTTGTCAGCTGGGACTTCATTGTGCCTCACACAGATGCCTTACTTACCTCTCAACCTATTAGTATAACAAATCTGGACAAAGCTAAAAATAATGGGAGGATGGGGGGACAAAGCCCAGAAAATATGGACAGATTTTAAATATCGCTCTTATAAACTTGGAACATCATTCCAATAAAAGATCTTGTTACTATGCATTTTATGAAGGATATGAAGTATGAAACTCAAATGCTTGCCATTATTTAGTGACTTCAGTACTCACTGATTTGCACAAAAATCTAGAAAACCACAAACAACAGACAAAACAACAGACAAAAAATGTGGCAACAAATCTGGTCATTCTGTTAAAAATCTGGACAGTTGCGAAGTATGTCAGGTTAGACAAGGAGAAGATAAGGGTTAGTTGCCTATCTGAAGCCAGGATCTGCAATATCATGCATGTACTCAGGTCCTTGCACCCCAGGTACCAATATGCTTCTATCATAATCCATGTGGCTGTAAACGACCTGAAACCTACATCACTAGACTAAATGAAAAGAGACATAATAGACCTCTGAAAATATGTGTCACAGATAGGCATGAACTTTGCACTGAGCAGCATTCTACCTTCACCAAGGATGATGGCACAGTATGACCATAAAATGATTGATTTTCATAATTGGCTTACTTTTGATGTCACTCCAGGGGAATCACATATCTGTAAACATGGGACAACATGGTTAAAATACCATGTTGCTTTGCCAAGGATGGGCTGTACCTGTCCCCTCTAGGCTTTTGGATATTGGCTAAAACTGTTTCAACCCCTTAGATCCTTTTTTAGGCAATGCGAAAAAGAAAACTACCAATATAATGAAAAATTCGACAAGTAACCTTAAGGTGTTAGCTGCTCAATGCTATGAGTCCAAGCTAAAGACTCCACACCCTGAAGCCCTCCTCACTCATCTATTCTGTGACTGAGACTTGGTTTAAAGCCATGGAAAGTATTTAAGCAGTGCAAGGCTACAGTGCCTTCCACTGATTTTAACCAACAACAGTACAGGATGGGCTCAAAAGTGAAGGTCTTTTGATCTATGTTAGCAAGAGACATGCCTCCAAGTTGGTTAAAAAAGATGATACCAAGGAGCTCATCCACATGCAAGTCTTCAGAGATAAGGTCCCTCACCATATCATGGCTAGCTTTAGGTCTCTATCTATAACCCTATAGTCTCCCGACTCTTACCTAAACTTACCAGAAGCACTCACCATCCAACCAAACACCTCATTCAAGGGTGACTTTAACTACCCCTCTATAGTCTTGAAAATGTACACTGTCTCAAACTCACAGACAAAATTCTTCCTGGATTTTTATTGACAAAAATATTCTGGAACAGATAATGCACAGTCTGATCAGAGGATCAAGCATACTGGATGTGGCACTCACCAACATGGGAGAGTGCTGCCGCCACACCCCCGACCCTGCGTCAAGTCCTCACTAGTGAGGTCAGATCACAAAGCTGTCTCATTTGAAGTAAAAATTAACCCCCAAAAACCCAGCTAAACCAGTAACAGTTAGGGACTATTCTAAGGCAACCTACATCCTAATAAGTGACAGTCTGTCAAAATTCAAAGTTGTCCCTAACTCCAAGACCATGGTTACATATGAAGAATTATTCACAGAGTAGTTCTACAACATATGAATGGCTGCATAGAGGGTGCTGCACTTACCAGAAATAAACCCAAAACAAACACTAAAAACAAACTCACCAGTTGAATCCTCACCTATACAAGATATATAATAAAATAAGAAAACTCATGACAAAAATCAGGAATAGCAACTCTCATAAAGACAAGTACTCTCTTATACAACTAAACATAGGTTTATAGGTTGATACTAGGCTATCGGCCCTAGGGCCTATACATGCCTAGCCATAACAATTCCCTGGCTATTTCTTCCCACAATACTTATTTCCCTGGATACCGGTCTAGTAGGGTGACTGATGTGATCCCCGGGGTAAATTTCCTATCTCCCATCCAGTCATCAAGGTTCCTTTTGAAGAGGGCCAAGGAGGCGCTCTGCTTGACATGTATGGGCAGTCTATTACAGAGTATGGGGAGTGTCTGGGTCAGGAACCTATTCCTCCAGCATGTTTTGTTCATTGCGATAACAAGGTTTAGGTCCCTCGAGCATGTGGCTCTGATGGATTAGGATTTCTTTAAGTGTAGCATGTCCAACAGCTCTGAGTTTGACATGGCCTTGTATGTTAAGCAGAGATCGCCTCTGAGTAGACGATATGCGACAGAGTATAGCTGGAGTTTTTTTAGTCGGTCAGCATAGGGCATCTGCTTTAGGCCTGTGATTTTTTTAGTGAGGTGTTTCTGCAGCCTTTCCAGTTGTTGCAGATGTCTTGTGAGGTACATACCAAATGGGGAGTTGTACTCTATGACGGGTCTAATGAGGGATGAGTACAGTGGGACAATGACGTCTTTTTTTCTGGATGAAAAGCCCTTAGTGATGAGGTGTGCCATATAGAAGGATTTCCTGACTGTTGTGGCAATGTGGTTATCGAAGGTGAGACCACTGTCCACCTGTATTCCTAAGTCTCTTATCACACTTTTGGTGTTTAGTGCACTGCCACCTATGTGGTAATTCATGGGTACATGGTTTTTCCCAAAGGGGATAACTATACACTTCTTGGCATTGAGCATGAGCCCATGGCTCTGGCACCAAACATCTGTTTCTGTAAGGCTCTTTTGTAGAATATCCACATCATTTGGGGAGTCAATAATGGCTCCCAGTTTGCAGTCATCTTCGAACTTTGTTAGCCAGAGTCCCTCAGTGTTGGCCTGTACTTTAGAGAAGTAGATGCCAAACTAGAGTGGTCCCAGGACTGAACCCTGAGGTACTCCACTTATCACTTGTCTGGAGCTGTATTTGGAGTCGACTACTTTTACAGTGTGGGATCTGTCAGTAAGCCATTTGGCAACCCATCGAGTGATGTAGAGATTTATGCACAGCTTAGTAAGTTTATCTATGACTCCAGAGTGGGGGATGGTGTTGAAGGCCTTACCAAGGTCCAGATAGCCTGTGTGGACTGCCTTTCCCTTGTCCATGGCTCTGGAGACTGATTCAAAGAAGTCAATCAGGTTCAAGAGACATGATTGGCCCTTCATGGACCTAAACTGGGTGTGGTCCAGTGTTTGAAGGTTGCCAATGTCTTTGCTTATTACTTCCATGATAATACATTCCATGGCTTGCAGATCTCGATCATCAGACTGATGTGATGGTAGTTCCTAGGATCCAAGGTGGATCCTCTCTTGTGTAGTGGGATAACTCTAGCTGTGTGCCACTCAGTGGGCATGAAGTCTGAGATGAGGCTATGATTAAACATAACACTTAGGTGAGGTGTCAGTTCATTTTGTAGTTCATCTAATACACAGCCCGGGATGTTGTCTGGTCCCATGGATGCTGTATTCTTAGCTTTGGACAGTGCATTTTTTACCTGTGTGACTGTGATTACTGGAATTTGGCAATCTTTCTGTATTGAGATGGGCCCTTTAAGAGGTGAAGTTGGCACTGAATTGATCTGCCAGGATATTGGCAATGTCCTTGGGATCAGTACTTTTAATGCCATTCTCTTGTAACTCAGAGCAGATCTGAGCATTGTCATTTAGATTCTTGACATAGCTATAGAATGCCTTGTTGTCTTTGGAATCTTTGGCAATTTTATTTTTGTAACTAGCTTTGTAGAATTTTATGAGGGATCTCATCTTCTTACTGAGGCTGGTAAGAGAGCTTTTTGCATCCTGGGATTTTCCTCTTTTCTGCAACAGTTTCTTCCTTCTGTTGTACAGTTTGTTTATGACAGGGGCCCACCAGATTGGCTTCCTTTTTTTGGAGGAGAGCATCTTGGTTCTATTTGGGATGGCACAATTCATGCATGAGTGGATGTGCTCATACAGTGCTTTAGTGTATGATTCAGCAGTCGAACTTTCAGTTCCCGTCTGCATGGGAATCATGAAGTTTGTCACTTCTGACTTCAGTAGCATGAAGCTGGCCTTGGAGAAGTTTTTTATAGATGGTTCCTTACTAGGGGGTGGGGGTGGGATGTGGATGTCAAAGGTGAGTAACTTATTGTCAGACCTAACCAATGAGGTGGGTAACTACTGGTGTGGAGCATTGATTTCCTATGTTGGTAATGACCAGGTGCAAGATATTGGCGCCCCTGGTGGGACTATGGATTAGTTGATCCAGGGTATTGGAATTTATGAATTCCAAGAACCGTTGGGCAAAGGTGTTGGTACATGAGTTGTTTTCCCAGTTAATGGCAGGGTAGTTGAAATCACCCAGTATTAGGGTGTTTGGTTATATCTTAATATTTTCCAGTATTCTTAGAAACATGTAGTGAGAATCTTGAGGCATGGTGGGGGATCTGTAGCAAGCTACAATTTGGATTGCTGTGTTACCTAGTGTTAGTTGCACCTGGAGAATTTTGGATGCATTGTGTTGGGCAACTAGCCTGGATTTGTGAATATGGACACTCCTCTACCTTTAGTGTTTCGGTCCTGGTTTGGTGGCCATAAAGTCTGGTAAGAGTTGTTGCCTGGTATTTTAGGGGTGCTTTCTGGAGTCTTGAACCAGGTCTCAGTTACTGCAGAGATATCGATGTTCTCCATTTTTAGAAGTGCCTTGAGAGAGTGCATTTTGAGGTTTAGACTTTAGCATTGAGTAGCATTACCTTCAAATTTTGCATACTTGTACTTGTTACGGTGGTGGTTTTGTCTTTTGAGCCTTGCCTAAAAAAGGCACTATAGGGGTGGCAAGAGCCTTAGCCAGTAACCTGAATCCCAGAAGCAACAGGTGCAGACCACCTCTGGCAAAGCATCATGGTGTGCCAATCATGTCGTCCCAGGCAGACAGATACTGGATCCCCTTTGAATCACACCAAAAGCTTAGCCAATTGTTGAAGTCATTCATTTTGTCCTTATACTTTGGTATCATTCTGGGCAAAGGCAGTATACTACTCAGGGCTAGGATCATACCTGCCTGGGCCACATGATCCAAGAGCTCTTCCATGTCTCTTTTCATGTAGTCCAGGGAGGTATGTCTCAAGTCATTCACTCCATCATGGACAATGACAGAGTTGTCTTTGTACTTGTTGTGGAGTGACGAGTGCATACGTTATGTGGTGGATCCTGGCACCCAACAAGCAGCTGACTGTAATTTTCTCCTTCTTCAGCCTGGTGAGTGGGACATCAGTGTGCCTGACTATAGAGTCACCTATGACTAAAGCGTTGCGTATGTTGTCTTGCCTTAGGGGCTGTTGTTGGGTGGCACACTGGTGTTGTGAACTATGTGATACTTTGGTTGTGACTGGTGTTTGTTTATCAGCTTCAGAGGTCCTTGTTGCTTGGGCAGGATAATGTTAATGGCCTCCGCATATGGGGTTTACTGTTGCTATGAGTGGGTGTTGGTCGTGAGGGTTTTGAAGGGCTATGTGTTGCTTGTGGTGTAGTGTGGGTGTTAACCTTCTCCTCTTGATTGTCTAGCACAATCTTGGCTGGAGAGAGCTTTGCTTCCAGTTTGACTATGAAAGTGCATTTCTCGCAAGTTGTTGTGTTGGGTGGTAGGAGGAGAGGATTGTCTGTGTACATGAGGCAATTTCTGCATTGTCCCCAGTATGCCCAGATTCACCAAGTGGACAGGAGAAATCACCGGAAGCTGACCCTTGGATATGCCTTGTTAGGTGCTTTTTTTTTGTAAAGTACAAGAGCTGTTTTCCCTTACCTTGGCAAGGTACTTTGCAATTATAGGCTGTTTAGTGCCTACAATTAATTTATCCTTATTAACAAGGAGAGTTGAATGTATGTATTAGTTTAAGGCTTTCTTGCACTTTCCAGCAGGTTTTAGAGCAAGTGCAATTCACAGGGACTCCAACCAGAAAGAGTCAGGAATCAATGCACTCTGCTCCTACTCTCACCATGATCAGAATATAAGCACAGATTCCAAGCTGTCACCTATAAAGCAGTTATTAAGCTTTATGGTGATCAGCAGTCTCCAGGAAATACTGTAACTGCACTCCTTCTCTCACCATGAGAAAACAGCAGCACTAATCCCAAGAAGACTACTGAGAGGCAGAATGTGGGCTCTCCAATAACTGGTGGTCTTGCAATAGATGCTTAAAGGTAAGATGAAAAAATTCTTTATCCTAAACACTGCAGTGTGCACTAGAGGAATTAGATGTGAAAGTAGGTAACTTAAGTTTTACCTGTCTAAAAAGTTAAGTTTTATTGGAGAGTCACTATTTTTAAAACAACAAGATAGAGTGAAAGGGGTGGTCACTTTTGTATTCTGGTACTATGGAATACAGTAGGCTGGCCAATAAATTGAAATAGCTGATGGGGAGTGATGTCACAAAATGATAATTTTGTGCTTACTCACACAAGCCAGTAAAAGCAGAGAGGAAATGAGATATATGGTCAAATTAACATAAGGGACAGGTGACTATAAAGACAGTGGTGTTTAAGAACACAACAGTAACTGGGTAAGAGGGTGGGAAAATTATTTCTGCTTGACTCACAACAGGCAGAGCTGTGGTCTCTTTTCAAGTATTAATATGCAGTTAAAAGCAGAATACAAGTAAAATACAAGGTAAAGAAAACAAATCACGGTATTCAAAATAGAAAAGGGCAATAGTGTACTACAAAATACAACAAATAAAAATAAAACTAACCTTTTCCTCACAGCAAAGTGTAGCAGTGTCTGTGTGAGCCTTTCTAGTAAAGCTCTGAAATGTTTTATTTTACCCCTTAAATAGAAGATTTAGTTCCTAGCTCCACCCCCTCAGTACACAGATGATTAACCTTAACTGACCTCTTCTATCTTATGTGTGAGTCTTTAATTGACCTGTTCTAATTCCCGCCTGACTCACAAAAGATAGAGCTGTGATCTCTTTTCAAGTTTTAATATGCAGTTAAAAGCAGAATACAAGTAAAATTTATTTTATTTTTATTTATTTTACATTTGTTTACCAGGAAAGTCTGACTAGACACAGTCCATTTTCAGTGGAGGCCCAGGGAGAAAAGCTTCACATTTCAATACATTACATGAGAGTAAAAAGAAGTAGAACATACATACATATGGCATATATACACATCAAGACAACATGCTGGTGATTAACAAACATACATATAGTATATATACACACAACAGGATATCATGCTAGTGATTAACATTTGTTACAGTAGACAATCAGAGGTACATTTGTTTTTCTTTTATTGTTATAGGTTTTGTAAGGTAAATGTATACGGGTTTGGAAGCTTTCAGGGGAGAAACTGTTTATACATAGCTGTACCATGACAAATTCTCTTGGTATGAATTAGCCTGGTGAGTGGCATGAGCATAGCCAGCTACTTAGATAGTGGGTTTTCAGGAGTTTTTTGAATTGACTAAAGGAGGTGGTAGAAGTTATTTGGCTTGGTAGTGTGTTCCAGGTTTTGACAATGGTGTTGGCAAAGATGGACTTACCAGCTTTGTTTTTATATTTGATGACAGTTATGAGTTAATGATTACTAGATTGTAAGGCTCTAGAGGGAATCTGGGGATGAATTAGGCGCTGAATTGCTGGAGTTATCTCAGGAAGGTAGTAGAGTTTGTGCACTATCGAGAGTTGATTGAGTAGAAGTATATGAGGCAATTCAAGTCAGTTGAGTTGCTTACGGGATAGACAGTAGTGGGACCTATATGAGGCTTCAGTAGCAAACTTGGCAATCTTGTTGTAGCAAGATTCCATTTTATTTAGGTCAGTTTGGCGGAGATTGGTCAAGTTGGGAGAGGCATAGAGGCAGGTGGATAGAAGATGACTCCTTGCGATGGTTACTTTGGTGCGTTTTGTCATAAACTGTTTGTTCCTGTAGAGGAGACCAAGTTTTTTATTAGCTTTCTTAATGGTTTTTGCTGTGCGGATGTCAAACCTCAAGTTATTGTCTATTTCTATGCCTAGCAGTTTAGTGAGTGTGGTTGAACTGATTTGAATGTTTTCTTTGGAGCTAATGGTGAAATTGTTATTTAGGAGAGGAGCTCTGCCAGGACTGAAAATAATTAGTTTTTATTTTTGGGATTAAGAAGAAGTTTGATGTTAGTGAACCAAGTTTCGGCTAGGGTGAAGTTATTTTGGGTAAGGGTTTGCAGTTCACTAAGGGTAGGGGCAGCACATATGAGGGTGGTGTCATCTGCATATTGTACTATTGAGGCAGTGGGAGAGGATGAAGAGATCTGATTTGTAAACAGAGAGAACAGCAATGGGCTAAGGATGGGTCCTTGAGGGACTCCTATGGTTACTGGTAACGGGGGGGGGGGCAATTGGTTCTGCCATAGTACTGCTTGCTGATGGGCAGATAAGTAGCTGTTGAACCATAATATAGAGGAGGGACTTGTATTTAGGGTGGATATGGTATCATGAAGCAGACTGTGATTTACCATGTCAAAGGCTTTTGATAGGTCTAAGAATATGGAAGAAACAAATAGACCCTTGTTTCTGTGGTGGTTAACTATGTTGGTGAATGATAGTAGTGCTGTCGTGGTGCTATGGGAAGGTCTAAAGTCATGGTGGGATATGGAGAGTAGGTTATTATTCTGGAGGTACTGTATTAGTTGAGTATGAACAACTCTTTCTAATATTTTGGATAAAGGTGATAAGTTTGCTGTTGGGCAATAGTTGGTGAGCTCTAAGGAGTTGCCTCCTTTGTGCATTGGAATTATATATGATGTTTTCCATGAGGTGGGGACTTTGCATTCTGAGAGAGATCTGTTTATGTGAATAAAGGCAGGATAGGCTATAGCTTCAGCTGAGATTCGAAGGAAGTCTGCTGGCAGCTTATCAGCTGCTAGAGTGGTTGGTTTAATTTTACCAAGGAGTTTAGATATTGATTTGGTGGATACAGAGTGGAGGTGAAAATTGGGGCTATTGTTTTGTATATTGGGATGGGTTGAGGTAGTTATTGGTGTGGGGCTGCTAGTACTATTTTGGGTATTGGCAAGGGTCTGGACTGTTTCGGTAAAGAATTTGATAAACTGAGTAGGAATGTTTTCATGGTTATTCGGAAGCAAAGGGGTTGGAGTCATGGACTTTCCTGGATGCAGTATATCATTGATTGAGGCCCAGAAGTTTTGTGGGTTGTGGGCATATTTTTCTTGCATGCTTGTATAGTAGTTGGTTTTGTCTAGTTTGGTTTTTTTTTGGCTTTGTTATGGAGCTCTGCATAGTTTTGTCTCAAAGTAGTGGTTTTGTTTTTCTGATACTGAATCCAGGCCTTGTCCCTTTCTTTCATTATAGTTTTAGTATCTTTTCTTAGCCATGGGGCATAGTTAGTTTTTATTCTAATGGTTCTAGGGGGTGCATGATGGTTTAAGATTTTTATGAAGGTTGTGTTAAAGTACTCAATGGCATTGTCTAGAGGTAGATGTTTTAGGGGGGGTCCAGTTACAGCTTTTTAGAGTATTGATGAGATCAGTAGCTATAAAGTTTTTTTTTGTTTCTAACTACTCCGAGGATAGGTTAGTTGATGGTTTGGGATCTGTTCCAAATTAGGTAGGTTGGGTGATGGTCATTTAGGGTATCTGGAAGACAACCAGATTGCTGTGCAAGAGCAGGGTCAGATACCAGGGTCCAGTCTAAGATGGATTGGCGTTTGGAAGTTTTGTCAATTCAAGTGGGGGTGGTTATAGTTTGGGTAAATCTGTGGAGGTTTATGAAGGCAGAGGGGTTGTGGCTGGAGCAGTGAAGTCAGTCAATATTGAAGTCTCCTAATAGTATGGTTTCATGTGGAAGGGAGTTGGAGATCCAATTAAGCAGGCTTTCCATTACAGTGACATTATTGCCTGGTGGTATATAGCCACCTGCAATAATTTTATGTTTGTTGGAACTTATTTTTAATTTGGCAAGGATTAGTTCTACATCTTTGAATTCATGGGTATTGTAATCTAGTTGTTCTAAGGCAAGATGATTTTGGAATAATATTGCAACACCTCCACCCTTTTCTGTGGTCTGTCTCTTCGGATAATGTTGTAACCTGGGGCAGTAATCTCAATATTGTGATGTTGTGGTTTGAGCCATGTTTCAGTTAACACTGATATCTGGTTTGTATAGAGCTAGTAAGGCATGAAGGTCATGAATTTTGTTAAGTATACTTCTTACATCAATGTTTAAGAAGAGGAGAGCTGAGGTAGTTCTGTGATGTAAGGGATTTAGCTGATTTAAGTTTGGGCTGATTGATGTTCTGGGTCCTGGATTGGGATGTACATCACCACTGCAAGTGAGTTTATGGAGTAGGTGTAGATAGAGTTTGGTCAATTTGAGAATTATTTTTAGTTTGTCTTTGAGAAGAGATGGGGTTAGTTTTAATTTTCAGTTTAATGTGTGAGTAAGAGAAGGGGAGGGAGGTGGTAAGTTCACATGGTGATATAGCGAAGTTTTATAGTTTGGTGGTGTTGGCTGTGGAATCAGTTTGCCAAGAGGATGGGATGTGGTTATGAAGCTGAGTGTGGTAGGAGGACAGATGTAAAGTAGGAGTAGGTGAAGATTATTAATGGGTAGATTGATGTCTTTAGTAGTTGGGCTGGATATGTGTAACCCATGTTATCTAGTTTCAGAAAGAATGTGTTACATGCAAGGGTACTTTCTATGAATGAATGAGATTGATGTTGCATTAAGGGTGCAGTATTAGGTGTATGTGGGAGTTTGTTGTTAAGAGGGGTAAGAGATTTGAAGTGATAGGTGGATGAGAGTGTAAGACTTGCTAATGGGAGTTGTCTGTAGCTACAAGTTGAAGTGATGTTAGGGACTTAGGAGCTATATAAGCATCAGGTAATGCTGGGTATACGCCTACAGAAAAGTGATGGAGAGTATGGCCAGTGCAGGAGCTATCATTTTATGTGTTTGGGAGCTGCAGTATGGGTAAGAAGTATTGATCAGGTAATTGGTATCCTCTAGTTAAGAGAGGGTAGCAGAGATAGTGAGTTAGTAAATAAGGGGGGAGCGGGGGTTACTTGCTACTTTAGCTGTAATGATGTTCTTTACTATGGATAACGTGAATGGGAATTATATATTGTCAGTTTATTTGTACTACATTCAGATATGTGTATTTACTGCAGTTAAAATATTAATTATAGGTAATAGTTAATGGTTATAGGGTGGTGTGCATAGAGAGGTGGTGGAGGAGGTAGGGATTCTATGTTGGAGGCAGGAAGTAGGCTAGAGTGTTTGTGAGGAACAGGAATGGGAGGAGTGTTTGGGTAGGAGGAAACGGGTGGTTAGGTATAAAGGAAATTATATGGGGGTGGAGGGGAGCAAAGTGAGCCCGAGCAGAGCGAGGGCAAACAAATTATCAACGGTGAAACAAATGAAAGGGGTGGGGTGGGGGTGGGCTAAGAGGAAGATGGTTTGCAGCTGTTGCCCCTGGGGTATGCACTCTAGCTGACTGTAACAGATTTTAACAAGGCATAACAGTAGTCACAAAAGCTGGCACCTACACTACGCAAGTGACAACAGCAAGGTTCTTGGAGCTAAACCTGGGGCTGCAGTTTATTTTTGGATGATTTCTGGTTAGAGTTTTCTTTGCTTTTAGCTGGAGTGAGAGGAATCCTTGTTCACACAAGTGGGGGGGGGGACCCAAAGTGATCAGGTGCTCAGTGTCTCTAAACGTTGCAAAGAAGACAAAAGGAAAGAAAGTAAGACTAAAAGCAATAAAATAAGGACAACAAAATAAGCACAACCATCATAAATATTGTACAGAAAGCAGAGCAAGTGAACATAGTTTATTAGAAGTCATCAAAAGAAATACATTCAGACTCTGAAAACCAGTCTTATTTAGCAGCAGTCAGTATAACTAGTTAGAATATCCTGTTATCAGACAATATTGCAACTATGTAGCAGTTTCACAGGTTTACCATAAATATCATTCAGCACTTCACAATGTATGGTTAACTTACAGAAACAGAGTATTCAGAAGCAGCAGTCAGTGTAACTAGGTAGAATATACTATTACCAGACAATATTGCAACAATGTAGCAGTTTCACCAGTTTACCCTACATATCATTCAGCAATTAAAAAAGAAACGAGTATTTCAACCTCAGCACTATTATTTAGAGGAACTCTGAATCAGGTTTATTGAAATTGGGAGGAAGCAAAAACATAAGCTTATAATATCCAAATATAAAATATAATTTTATAAGAATTTAATCCCAGAACAAACAGTAAGCACTTTCACAGCAGCAGCTGCTTCATCAGACAAATAAAGATCCAAACTGTAGTACTTTTAAACAGCAAAGCAGCCAATTAGCATGCAAAAACAATTAGGAATTAACAAGAGCCCTTAAAGCCACACCACAAAATGCAGCTCAAAGCTCATTATATAAACATAAAACATTTCATTCATAAAAACATATAAAGCATTTCATTCAACAGCCAAAGAATGCAGCTCAGAATTCATTATATAAACATGAAAACATTTCATACATAAAAACATATAGAACATTTCATTCATAAAAATCATTATAAAAATGCTGAACATAATTAATATCTATCTGGCTAAAGGCCTATTCATTAAAACTGGTTTAATAGAAAATTTATCATTGAGGCCTTTCCCCATATTAGCTTTCATTCTAATAATCCAGTTCAATTCTTTGCTTTCTACCTTAGTTCTATGTGCCCCCCCCCCTTATACCCACATTGACTGTTTCAACAACCATAAACTTAAAATTATGCTGAGCACCTAGTAACATGATGTGCTTAGAGCATTAGTCTCAGCTCTCCTGGAGATATATTGATGCTCCCTCATCCTGTCTCGTAACCTGCGTGTTGTCATCCCAATGTAGAAACAGTAACAACCCATGCAGTAGGCTAAATAAACTAGATTCACTGTGTTACAGTTAGCTCTGGCTTTGAAAAACATCTTTTTATGCATATCTGGATGTTCAAATGCAGCACTACTGTCAATCAAATGACAGTAGTTACATACCTGACAAGGAAATGTACCAATATTTAGCTGTGTATCAGTATTGGAGTTAAATTCTGGATAACATAACAATTTCTTAAGTGATCTCTTATTCTTATACATATAGCTCAGGGCTTCTCCTACTATTGATTCCACTCTCTCATTAGATCTAAGTATATCCCTGTGTTTAGCATAGATGTCCTTCAACAATCTAATGTTGCTGGCATAAGTAACTGGTACTCTCAGTTTACAATTGGTCACGCTCTGTTTGCAAAATTGAGTGGGTGAAGAGAAATATGTCTTATCCTCCTGAATTCTAGATGTATATGCTCGAGCTATAACCAAGCTAATTTCTTTCTTATTATAACCTCTCTCAAGGAATCGTTGTTCCATATGTTTCAATTCACAAGAGAAGGTGGAGTCATCTGCTGTCAGTCTGGATGTTCTTAACATCTGTGCTGTCACAACATTGTTAAAAATGTGCCCATGATGCATACTCTGTCTGTGGACAAACGTGTTCCTATTGCAACTTTTCCTATAGATTTCAGAAGTAAAAGTGCCATCAAGTCCCCTTGTAATACTAACATCAAGAAAATCCATACTTACAGTAGAGCTACTGGCCGTCAAACTAAGAAAGTCAGTACTACTGTTGAGTTGACCAAGATATTGAGACAGCTCATCACCAGAACCCTCCCACAGGAGGAAAAGATCATCAACAAATCTCCTATAAAAAACAACCTGCCCAGACCTGAGCTGAGGTATGATATGCATCTCCTCCCATTTTGCCATAACAAGGTTGGCGTAGCTATTGGCATAAGAGGTGCCCATAGCTATGCCATCCCTTTGTTTAAATATACCTTCTTCAAACATAAAAATGTTATTGTCAAGAATAATTTCCACAAGCATACACAGTAAATCTATCTTATGGATCTCATAAGTGCCATCTTGCCTTAGATAGTCTCCCAACATCTCTATCCCTGTGTCATTGGGTATGCACGTAAAAAGGGATTTTACATCTAATGCTATCATAATGCCACCAGCAACAAGTGGTTTAACTTGTATGTGAGCAAATAAGTCCCTAAGGAACTGTTCAGCGTCCTTTAAAATATAACAGTTCTTAGCTAGGATTGGTTTCAAATGTTGTTCAACATAGACAGAAAGGGGTTCAGTGTGCCACCCCCTTGCAGCTACTATTGGTCTCATAGGGGGTTTACTGGCATACTTATGTATTTTAGGGAGGCCCTGTATAGTAGGCAAAGTTGGTTCTTGTATAATAAAATAATTAAAGAGATTAAGACTAATATGTCCAAGCTGCAGACATTCAAACAATTCATTATACACTCTACTAATAGACTGTTCAACCTGTTGCATTGTAAATGGAATATAAATTAATGGATCATTGAGCATGGTGTACATTGCATCCTTGTAAAATGTATAATCCATAACTACAAGACATCCACCTTTGTCTGCTGGTCTAAAGCTCAAGGTAGAATCCTGACATAATTGTCCTAGAGTTGACCTCTCATTGACTGACATGTTACAACAAGTCTTTGTATTGCTGTTATTTTCACACAATGCATAAATGTCCCTAATGCATGCTTGTTCAAAAACTTCAATAGCATCAACTGTAGGCGGTATAAAGCAACTAGTTTTCCTAAAAATATTAGCATTATTATTACTAGTGCCATATGAATCATTAAAAAACATCTTTAAACTGACATTTCTAGTCATTTCTAGGATCAGTGAAATCACCTCCACTATGAGACTGTTTCCCAGTGGAGTACCCCAGGGCTCCATGCTGGGCCCACTCATATTTGTCATCTACTTCTTGGAAGTGAAGTCTAATGTTCATGTCCCCCAGTTCACCAAGTTTGCAGATGACTGTAAACTGAAAGCTATTATAGTTTCTCCCCAAGACTCCAACATCTTGCAAGAGTGTTTAACACAGACAAGTGTCTGGTAACAAAGCCACAGCCTAAAACTCAGTACTAAAAATACATTATACATTACAAACAGGCATGGTCTGTTTGTAGAGATAGGGTGCTATGCAGAAAGACAGGCTGGGTAGATGGTGATATTCTTTGTGAGGACTGGTTAAAGTCCTATGTGTATGAAGGAGGTAGATTTGACAACTGATGATGAAGGATAATAGAGTGAACAGGAATAGTAAAATAATCTTAGTTAGGGCCATCTTATTTAACTTGGGTTTTATCTTTGCTGTCTTTGCTGTAAATTAGTATTAGAAGATGTTAGCAGGGTACTGGGTTGATTGTAGAGATGTAATGTTATAGTTATTGTATTGGGGGCAAGGGGTAAGACAGTTTGAGAGATAGTCTTAGGTGGTAAACTGCAGTGTATATATATATATCTATATATATATATATATATCAACACACACAAATATATATATATATATATATATATATATATATATATATATATATATATCTATATCCATATTTATATATGCACACACACACACACACACACACACACACACACACACACACACACACACACACACACACACACACACACATATATATGTTTGTTTGTGTCTTTTGGCTTTTTCCCAGTTAGGGGTCACCACAGCGGAACTGCGGTCCACTAACGATTGGTACTGGATTTTTAGATACCGGGTTACCAGCCCTGACACACAATCTTCAACGAAGGCACGCCCCATTCACATATGCCTCCACACAGAAGACGCTCTAGCTGAGAATTGAATGGGACAATGTCTTGCTATGAGGAGACAATGCTACTGCAGCACCACCACCGCAGTTTTATATATATATATATATATATATATATATATATATATATATATATATATATATATATATATATAGTACATTATATAGAGAGAGACAGAGTTAGAAAATGATATAGAGGGCAAGTGGAGAAGATGCAGAACATTTAAAAGAGGATGAGCTAATTAATTTTTAGTAACATCTACAAAGCCCTTAGTGTGGAACCACTACTTCAGATTGAACAACCTAGAGAAATTTTTAACTTCCTAATCTAGATCAGCCAAAGAGACAGAGGAGGTAGTAATGAAACTTAAAACTTTATTCAGTAATGAAACTACAGCTACAGTAAAAGTATGCCCAGTCAAACTGATAATCACATCATGGCTGATCACAGTTTGTTCTCTAGTTCCTTGAAATTGGTCACAGTTATGGTATTGTTACTTGTACTTGCTGTGCTGGTGGCCACCCTACTTGTACTTATAGTAGTGGTTCTGGTAGGCAAAGAGATTTTTATAAGTTTGTACTTATGGTTAAATTTAGGGTTAGTTTTAGGGTCAGGGTTAGTGAAGGGTTAACGCTCATGAGTAAGGTGAGGCAGGGGGCCTGACTACTACTATGATGATGGCATGAACTAATGTGTGTTTAATACTGCTTGGAAAATTTGAGTTGGGTAGTAAGGCAACTGAAAAAGTTAGTGACTGTTGTTTAACATTTGGCACCATTAGAAGTGGAGACTGCAAGAAGTGTCAATACTTTTGAGAAGAACATTTGAGGAGCACCTCTATTCAGCCAAGTGTAGCTAATTGCACAACCCCTGGGGTGATTTACATAGCTTCATGTCAGAGCTGCATGTCCTTTTATGTTGGGAAGACCGAATGTCCTTTGAGATGTATGAACATTGCCACAATGATTCCAAAAAAATTGAAAATAATGCCCTGTTTAGACATTCACTACTTTGTGATGGGGCAAATTGGTTTGGTTTCAAGTTTACAGTGCTAGAGATGGTTGATAAGAACTGAAGAGGAGGGCCATAGGAGTATACAATACAATTTAAGGAGTTGTTATGGCAACTGAAACTGAATGTTACTGCTCACTCAGGGCTGTATGACCATGTTTCTTTAAATATTGTTTTAAGGATGCCTGCTGAGATGTATACAAACTTTTTTTTTGGATTATATCTGGTGTTTGCTATTTTTAAACAAAATTTTTATATGTAGTATTTTTATATGTAGTGTTTTAAAAGAAGTATTTTACAATAACATTCTTTTATGTTATATTTGGGAAATTAAATTGTTTACTAATTATGGATTTTATTGGTCTGCGGTGGGAGTGATGGATGTGTTTAAGGTGGAGGTGGGATTACATCAAGGATCAGCTCTGAGCCCTTTCTTATTTGCAATGGTGATGGACAGGTTGATAGAAGAGATCAGACAGGAGTCCCCGTGGACTATGATGTTTGCAGACGACATTGTGATCTGTAGTGAGAGTAGGGAACAGGTGGAGGAGATCCTGGAGAGATTGAGATATACTGTAGAGAGAAGAGGAATGAAGGTCAGCATGACTAAGACAGAATATATGCGTGTGAATGAGAGGGAGGATAGATGAATGGTGAGGATGCAAGGAGTAGAGGTGGCGAAGGTGGATGAGTTTAAATACTTGGGATCAATAGTTCAGAGTAATGGTGAGTGTGGAACAGAGGTGAAGAAGAGAGTACAGGCAGGATGGAGTGGGTGGAGAAGAGTATCAGGAGTGATTTGTGACAGACGAGTACCAGTACGAGTGAAAGGGAAGGTCTACAAGATGGTAGTGAGACCAGCTATGTTATATGGATTGGAGACAGTGGCATTGACAAAAAGGCAGGGGTTTGAGCTGGATGTGGCAGAATTAAAGATGTTAAGATTTGCACTGGGTGTGACAAGGGTGGACAGGATTAGGAATAATTATATTAGAGGGTCAGCCCAGGTTGGAAGGTTTGGAGACAAAACCAGAGAGGCAAGATTACATTGGTTTGGACATGTGCTGAGGAGGGATGCTGAGTATATTGGGAAAAAGATGCTAAGGATAAAGCTACCAGGTAACAGGAAAACAGGAAGGCCTAAGATAAGGTTTATGGATGTGGTGAGAGAGGACATGCAGGTGATGTGACAGAGCAAGATGCAGAGGACAGGAAGAAATGGAAACAGATGATCCACTGTGATGACCCCTAACGGGAACAGTCGAAAGAAAGATAATGATGACTGAATATACATTGGCTTCAGTGGTTAAAGTTGTGACATTATTATTTTGATATATTTACTTGTGATGATATTCCAGGGTGGCCACGGTGGTGCAGCATTTAGTGTTGCCCCCTCACATCAAGAGGTTCACTGGTTTGATCCTTGGCTGGGTTGCCTTCTGTTTGGAGTCTGCATGTCCTCCCTGTGGTCATGTGGGTTTCCTCCAGGTGCTCTGGTTTCATCCCAAAGACATGCTGTAGGTGAATTGGACACTCTAAATTGGCACTAGATGTGAGTGTGTGCCTTCTGTGGAAGGTTGTGTGCTGGGCTGGCAACTTGACACCATAAAACTCCACTCCCAATTATGAGAGAACAGTTGATCCACTGTAGTGACCCCTAACTGGGAAAAGCCAAAAGAAGAAGACTTGTGATGATGTTCCTGTTGTGAAAGAAAGAGCTAAACTGAAAGTTATTAAAATTTGTGGTTACACTACATTTGTGGACTTTACATGCTTTTTTTTGGTATTTGTGATATCAGCAACTGCTACTGGCCTTGGAGATTTCCTGTGGACCACTGTCATATTTTGCAATCACCCTAATATTTATGCACATCAGGCTTGTTTATAAGTTCTATGTTCCTAAAGTATGTACAAACAGTCCACTTATACTGTACTGATGACCTCAGGAAAATAGCAAAACATGCACGTATACCATTTTTGAGATTGGCTTTATTGGCCTGAATACACCATACAGAAATAAAAAAAAGTCAAAAATCATGGGTATTCAGAAGCTTTGTAGCTGAAACACTGGTATGTCCTTAAGAGTTGATGGGTCATTTGCATATATCTCATGGGGCACTACTATAGGTGATTTAAGGTGTTACATAGTTAAGCTTCTTGTTTGTCTTGGTCTTTCTTTAGTTTTTAATAATTTGGATTTTTGTCAGAAAGAGAAATACTCATGCTGCTCTGGTGGTGTAGAGGGATAAGGCCCTGACTATTGCCCTAGTGACATGGGTTTGATTACCAGCTCAGGTAACTGATGGAGTGGCAAGGAGGCATGGGTGTTACCATCCCAGGGCGAGGGCAATAAAATGGATGTCTCCTACAGTGATACTTTTCGTAGCCTAGGAGTATTGCACAGTAGGAGGCATGGCCCAATAAGTTGGTGGGGGTTGATATGGTTGAGCTACTGCAGAGGTGGAGTGATATGCCAAATGCCCCCAATCCCCATTGCATCCCCACGCCTCAAATGCAACCACATACATTGTGAGGGAGGGAAAATGGATGTCACATAACTTAAAAAATCTCAACAAATGGAATATCAATGGTCAAGACCCCAAACAATGCCCTTAGATTCCACAACTGGCAACAGGAGGATTATGGAGTAAGTCTAGGAGGTCTGTAGAGGCTGGGAGACCTTTTGGAGATGTGGATTACTGGGTAGCAGTGCTGTAAGGATCACATGTAAGAGTGACACAAAAAAAGGACAGATACTCAGAGAATGGGCTAGACCTTCATATTCATAATGCAAGTTTAGTGTCCAGCTAACTATCCTTTTTAGCACTGAAGATTCTGTGCTTAGCTTAAAATGTGGGAGGCACAAACCTTAGTGAGTATTTGCCTTGTGTTGAAGACCTTGGGAGCTGGAGAAGTGTACCACTTATTGCCACCATACTGATTGCATCCTGAGCTTTTTGTGCTATTCTTTTTTCAAATGTTTGGACAGAGGAGTGGATAACTATCCTAATGTATGACATTAATCCCTTGAGTCAACCAGTCATATGGTGCTTAAAGCAGGAATTCTACTGAGGGCATTGACCCTTAGATCCAAATAATCCAGGAGGCATTAGATGGGCAGACCACATCTTGTCTCATGGCCTAGATGTCATGCCGATATTTAATGTCTGCTGAGACCTTGAGTGTTGAAGAAGAACTACACCATTAGGGAGTTAATTCTGAGGCACATGACTGACCAAACACAGGTGTCGCTCTCTACCTTATACTGCCTTTAGGTTGTATACATACCATATCTCGTTTTTAGTATTCTGGCACTTGCTGCCAGTTGACCTTGTGCTCCGCTGAATGAACACAGTGAACCTAGATAGTGGCAAGCCCTCTACTGTGATTATGTATCTTAACAGCACAACAGGCTAGGGGTATATTTATGAAAGCACAGTGTATAGCTGAAGCAAACTGCAATACGTTTAACTTGTGCCATTGCCCAGGCCCAAATAGCTGTGTTGGAATGGCTAGCAAAGAAATGGATTCTACTACTGCCAGTAATGTACTGGCTCAATACATAGCCATAATGAGAGTGAGTGAGGCATGGAAAGTGGGCAACCAGCTACAAAATAAAAAAAAAAATAGGCTTGTCTTGGACAGACAGATATACAAGATATGCAGACAGATATCTGCAAATATGAGGCTTATCTAGGTGAAATGTAGAGCGAGTGCACTGTTATTTGAATGGTAGTGCAAGAAAAGAGGATAATCTGTGCATAACAGAGTGGACACCTGCAGGACAATAACTGTCCTGCAGGTGTTCACTCTGCAGGACAGTAGCAGGACAGGTGCCCACACTGCAGGACACCTGCAGGACAGCTACTGTCCTGCAGGTGTCCACTCTGCTACTGTCCTGCTACTGTCCTGCAGTTGTCCACTCTGCAGGACAGTAGCAGGAGAGTAGCAGGACAGTAGCAGGACAGTAGCTGCAGAGTGGACACCTGCAGGACAGTAGCTGTCCTGCAGAGTGGACACCTGCAGGACAGTAGCTGCCACCACCACCACCACCACCACCACCAGATTTCTGCTAAACACCTATAATGTAGGGATGCAATCCATAGTTCTGTCATTTAGGTTATCTAAAATCCATGCTATACTGCCATGATATCATGTAAAGGGAGCACTCACACTGCATCTGCCAAGTTAGAATCTCAGAGCGACTTATCCCTGCAATGTGTGCAGCAGTACAACCTCAAGGTTTATTCACTATGAATGACATACATTGACCACATACTATCCACTCACTCATAGAGGCCATGAGTAAAATAGAGAATGTACACCACTGCAGATTTCTTGTGCTTAGAATCCTAAGATGGATACTTGCTATGGTGACTATGATACCTGATAAAGTCTGTACCTCAGCAGTCATATATATGTTACAGGATGTGCATATTATTATGCTTGGAGTGCAGTTATATTATGTATTGATATCAACAGAAAACACTAGTATAGACACACACACACACACACACACACACACACACACACACACACACACACACACACACACACACACACACACACACACACACACAAAGACACACACACACACACACAGCATACACACACACACACACACACACACACACACACACACACACACACACAGACACACACACACACACACACATATATAAGGGCACATATACAAACACACACGCATGCGCTCACACATGCACACACACAGACACAAAGACACACACAGCATATACACCCACACACACACACACACACACACACACACACACACACACACACACACACACACACACACATACACTCAAACACATACACACAAAGACACACACAGCATATACACACACATTCACACACACACACACACTCACACACATGCACAGCATAGACACACAGACACACACAGACACACAGACACACACACATGCATATGTGAGGGCACAAATACAAAAACACACTCACAGACACATGCACACACAGACACACACACATACACACAGACACACACACACACACACACATATATGAGGACACACATACAAACACACACACACAGACACATGCACACACAGACACACACAGATACACACACACACACACACACACACACACACACACACACACACACACACACACACACACACACGCATATGTGAGGGCACACATACAAACACACACACACAGACACAATAACATACACAGACTCAGACACACACACACACACACACACACACACACACACACACACACACACACACACACACACACACACACACACACTCAAGTGCACACACCACAGTTGTCTGGATCAAAGTCATCTTTCTCTGCTGAGGGTATATTAGAATTCTACTGTAAATCATTTGAGCAAGACTTAAAAGTGTCCGTTGTTCTGCTGCTATCATGTTAAGCATAAGACAACTTAACACAGTCTTGAAATACAACTTATCTGCTGCATGCTGTACTGTACCATTGGAGGTATATAAGCAAAGGAAGTGCCTGCTTAGTTCAGTAATGCACTTGGCCTGCTGGTATTATCTATCAACTGCCTTGTGGACCTCAGTCATTGCTGCTGTCTGTATACTCCCTCCACCACTATATTACTTTGTGGTATGCTGCCAGTCTGGAATATACAAGCAAACAAGATCTGTGCATCCTAGGTCCTTCCAGAATGTTGGCAACAGACACTTATTATGTGTTTATGATGTTCTCATTTGACCTACATATCAGTACAGTGAAATCCTCTTCTGATGGGCTGCTGGATCACCTGTGCTGGGAGTCTGGGCAGGCACATGGCTGCAATCAATTTCTCCAATAATGCAAGTATTCCAGTTATGTTCATGAATAACTGCATTACAGGACACTATTAGGGATATACTGTGGCATAGGTATGTGGGATTAAGGAGTCAATGAACTGCTGAAGAATCATGCTAGTGACTGCACAGCAGTATTTCTATCACTCTCTGGAGCATTATTTTAAAAAATTGTTGACAATTGCAACTGTATTTGTTTTCAGCAGTATTGGAACCCCACAGGCAGTTGGCACATTCATACTGCAATACAGAATTCATAGCTAGTCAAGGATAATGCTACTCATGTGACACAGCTCAGCTGCCTCCTAGCTGGAAGAGCTTTATGTTACAGGTGGTTTTAACAGTAATACTAACTGACCGTGTGGTGTCTGCTTCACAGATTTGCCAGAATGCATAACGCATCTGCTGTGGTCACAATCATGATGCTGATGGATGATAGATCACATTGGTAGAACTTTTGCTTTGCAGTACTATAATAACACCTGATCTGACTCGTATCTTACTGTTTGTTTCACAGAATATAAAGTATTATACAATTCTATACTAAAAGATAATAGTGCAGTCACTGCACTACATGTATAACAGAGTCATGTTTTATGTTAATCATGTACAACAGCAACTGAAAATGCTACGACTTGGCGTCTTGTTGGAGGTTTTAGTATGCCTTTTTGAGGAAATGTATATCCATTAAAGAAATTATGACAATGGAAATGACTCATATCTTGTGAAGAAGCTTTCAGCACATTAAATGTTCTTGCTGTATGTTTTGAGGTTTCACTGCCTAATTCTGTATGGACAGGTGATTTTGCAGTCAATGTGCAAAAGAATATGTTAGACAGAAATGTACAACTGCACAGTTTAAGAGACAGTTATTTGATAGTATGCTGAAAATTTAAAATGAAAATGGTAAAATAGTGAAACTATTGTTGCTTTTTTAATTCAATTAAAAAATGGGCTACTTTGTAGCTAAGTGATAAGGGGTAAAAGCATGTGTTTAAGCTTTTCTAAGTATCGCGTGTGCAAAAGGCATATTAACAGTGGATATAGATACAAGATTCTAATTTGTAAGTTTAGTGCATAGTAGAATCATTTTTTTTAAACAAGTTTATTGTTTTTAACATACAAAATAAATATCATAACAATCTTATACAAACAATTAAAATGTAAATAGTTATAACATTTAATAAAACAACCAAAATATTTACAGAGACATCCACTACAAATCAAATCAATTGATTAAACTGTAATGTCTTACTAATGAAACTAAGATTGTTTTAACAGGTTTTGTAAAGTATCCCATATAGTATAGTAAGACGTTTTCCTAGCAGTTCTTGACTTTATTGTCATTAATTCCATATGACACACTTCTGTCATAACATTTTTAAATTCATTAAATGAAGGAGGAGTATCTGAAATCCAGTTTCTGGTTATTATTTTTCTAGCCACTGCTAGAATAGACCATAACAAGGGAAGTTTAACTTTTTTAACACTTTTAGGAACAGGAGTGTTAAATAATATAAGTGATTTAGAGACAATGAAATTATCTGTGAAAAGAGCCTGCAAAAAATCATTGATTAACATCCAATATTCCTTCAATTTTATACAGTCATAAAACATATGTGTCCAACCAGCATTTATTTCTACATTACATCTCTTACATAAGTTGTCTTTATTATTTATTTTATTCTTCATTAAAGGTGTATAGAAAGATCTATGTAAAAATTTCCAAGTAAAAAGTCTCCAATTAATAGAAGAAGTAGTTTTATAAGCATATTCCAATATATATTGTTTATCTTGTTGTTTTGGTGATTCACCATTAATATAAATAAAATAATTCCAATAAGTATCTGAACTGTAATGAGTTTCTTCTCTAATAATTTTATGTATGTGTGAGAGCTTACCTTTATCAGAAACCCTATGTTGTAAATTTAATATCAAGTAATCAATCAGAATTGGGACAGATTCTTTAACTGTTAAAGACATTAAATCAAGTTTATTAATAAGATGTTGTCTAAAAGTCTGAATCTCTAACCAACATGTTTCTCTCAAATCAAATTCTTGCTCTAAGAAGTCTAATTTTTTTACTTTGTTGTCAGACAGCAACTGATACCAATACTTTAAATCATTCTCTGTGACTAAAAGAATTCTTTCAGAGGTGGTTGATAAGAGAATACCTTGTGTATACATTATAGGGAATAGGATAAAATTCCATTCCTTATACTTAGGATGCATAAATATAAAATCACGATATCTAATAATAATATTTAATGGGTAACTAGCTAGATATTTTGGTGTAATAGATGAAGTACAAAATTCCTTCAATAACCATAACATGGGGTTATTTACAAAAGTATTTTTATGTATTAAGGAGATTTTCATGAAGTGAATGCTAATTAGTTCCCAATAATCTTTCCATTTTGCAACATATGACTGATCTATTAACAAAGTAATAACTTTTATAATAGAAGAGACAGTATATAAATTAAAGTCTGGGAATGAAATGCCCCCTTGAGACCAGCTATTAGTATGTTTCTTTAATGCAATCCTAGGTCTATTAGGTGCCCATAAGAAATTTAACATTAGTGAATTCAATTTCTTAATAATTATTTTTGTAGGTGGGAGTATTATTGATTGTATTAAATATAATATCTTAGGGAATATTATCATTTTAATAATTGTGAGTCTCTCTTCCATGGTAAAAAACATATTGTTCCAACTATTGAAAAGATTTTGTATATTATGAAGACAGTTACTATAATTATTATGTATAATAGATTTAATATCTTTAGTTAATATTATACCTAAGTAAGTTATCTGACCTGAGTTGGGTATATATATTTGTGAAAATCATTAGTGAGGACATTTTTTTGCGTGTATATAGGTAATATTTTAGTTTTTTCTTCATTAAATATCAAACCAGAGATATTTTTAAAATCTGTCATTTTATCAAATAATGACTGCATAGAAGAGTTAGTTCCTGCTGATGTAATTAGAACATCATCTGCAAAAAGTTGAATTTTAGATATTGCATTTTCATCTATATCAAATCCTACTATATCAGTGCTGTTTCTAATCAAATTAGCCCAAGGCTCCATTATTAAAGTAAATAATAGTAGAGAGAGTGGACACCCTTGTTTTGTACCTTTTAATATGGGTATTTTTTGTGAGACATATGTTCCTATCTTAATGTAAGCCAATGCTCCTTTATATAAATGTTCAATTAGATTCACAAATGCATCAGAGAAATTTGTACACTTCAATAAGATAAACAAGTAGTCCCAACTTACTGAGTCAAATGCTGAACTTATATCAAGACTAATAAGTGTTAAGTCTTTCTTTTTCCTGTTTGCATAATCAATTAACGTTAAAGTTCTTCTTATATTGTCAAAAGTATTTCTATTTATAATAAAGCCTGTCTGATCTATATCTATTATACCTGGAATGATTGTCTTTAATTTGTCAGCAAAAATACTCATAAACATTTTATAGTTGACATTAAGTAATGAAATAGGTCTATATGAAGTGCATCTGGTTGGGTCTTTATTGGGTTTTAAAATTGGTGAAATAAATGTGTATTGCCAGGATGGGGGAGTTGTTAACTCATTTTGAGCTGAAATAAAAACCCTATGTATTAATGAGTAAGTACTTTTAGGAAGAATTTTATAAATCTCTGGTATAATACCATCATTACCTGGTGCTTTGTTTGATTTAAGTTTGTTTATTTGTGTAATAACCTCTGTATATGAAATATCTTTATCTATTAATTTAGTCTATTTTTTATTAAGTTTTTTGTTCATGTTTGTAGTTATAAATTTCTTTATTTTATCTTTAGAATCCATGTTAATGTTATTGTGATTAATTTTATGAAAGTGATTTCTAAATTCATCTAATATTTCTGGTAAACTAGAAACATTCTTCTTTTTCCCTGGAGAGAAAATTTCTTTGATATGATTTTGTTTATTCAGCCTTTTTGTTTTATTTTTAAGTCTATGTAAGTATTTGGGACTTATTGAGTAAGACAAAAACTTATATTTCTCTAATGTTATTTTGACTTTATGAGTTAAAATTTCTTTGTATTTCTCATTTAATTTATTTATTTCCTCAATGACATTTTTATCCATAATATTTTCTTTATTATTATGTTTATATGAGTCTAATTTGCGTTGAATATCTAGTAATTCTTTGTCCCAGGATTTCCTTTTATTATTATACCATCTGATACTTTGTCCATACAAATATGATTTTAAAGCATCCCAAATGTAAACAATGGAGACATCAGGTGTAGTGTTTAAGTCTAAGAAATGTTGCACCTCTGTAAGTATATAATCTTTATAGTCCTTTAGTTGAGTTAAGTATGCTGGTATTCTTTTGATCTGGACATATAAGTACTCTTTACCATGAATTCAAAGACAATTGAATTATGATCTGATATAGGACATGAAATGATTTTGGAATTAATTAAGTCTGTTACCATTTGGTTAGAAATAAAGACTCTATCTATTCTTGAATAAGTTTTATATCTGTTAGAAAAAAAAGGGTATGGTAATGATTTAGAATCTGATTATTAATATCATTCAAATGATATAAATTAATAAAATCCTTTAAATGTTTTGCATTAGATGTAATTTTCCTCTTTCCTGTAGTAGTAGTATCTTTTTCATGTAGGATACAATTAAAGTCACCTGCTAAAATAATATCTCCTATAGAAAATGATATAATCTTATTGAGATGGTGTTTCACTGTATTAATGTCAATTCCTGGTATCCAATATACATTGATTAATGTATATACTTTCCCATTAATCTGTATTGTAACCATACAAAACATTCCTTTATCATCTTTATAAGACTTAATAGTTTTAGGTATGGGCATATTTTTGTTCCATAAGATAGCCACTCCTCTTTTTTTCTTTGTGTGTTCTAAGCTAACCAAGACTGTATATTTATTAGTGGCTAATTTATCTATATCCTTTTTCAGGAGATGTGTTTCTTGAAGGAATATCAAGTTGGCTCTATGCAAATTATTATATCTCATTAAACTTGCCCTTTTACATGGGTTATTCAATCCATTAATGTTTAAAGAAATTCCTTTTAGAGATAACATTTAACTTCTATGAACATATAAAACATATAATCAGAATAATAATTAACAAAATAAGTATTATTATGTCTCCTCCTTTAGGTGTTCCATTAATTATAGCTGTATTTAATGAAAATCTTATGGAATTTTGTGTAAGTTTTACTTTTATTTGTAGTGACAATGAGTTTATAAAATGTGATGTGGATGTCAAAACTATATACATACAATAATAATCAGGTGAAAATAATGTTTGGATTAAACAGTGCACCCAGCCTGGAGTTGAAAACTCCAACTTCGAGTAGCAAATACCACTCAAGTTATCCCCCTATCCTAAGCAGCAGTACTTCAGCTGCCACCAAATTAATTCAATACTGACTATTATTAACTAAAGTTAACCTCATTTAACTTGATTATCTATTATAACAAAGCTAAACAATTTTTATAACAGCTTCATATAAACATATAAAACATTTAGAAACAACTAATATTGCTATGTACATCTATTCTGTATAATACACTCATAATAAAAATAGCATTCTAACAATCTTAATAAAGGGAGCAAAGAGAGAGAGAGAGAGAGAGAGAGAGAGAGAAAAAGGGGGGGAATATCTATATGGTAGTTTAATAAAAGTTTGTAAGAATACGTTCTTATTATATGTTTATGTTCATTTGAATTCAATGACATATATTATCTTAGGCTATTATGGTTCAGACATTACTTATATTAGGGTATTCCCACTTTCTGCCATAGTAATACAGTTAAAAGCTCTTAAAACTTTAAGTTACTTGTACCAAAAGCTTCCTTCTCATATTTATTATTGCCAATTAAATAAATATTTATTCTCATGCATAAGTTAAAAGAACATACTGCACAGCAATGTTGATTCCTAGTTATACATAAATCATTGTGATGAAAGCCATCTCTTTTTTATATATCTGAACTGCAGCTTTAAAATATGTCACATGACAATTTCTTCTAAAATATAATCATAATGATACATGTACTTGTCTGTTAGTCAAGGCAAATGATTTATAACATTACATATGTTTAAATCATAAGCATTTATATACATTAAAGTGTTGCAGTCATATAAGCTTTCAAAAACAAGTGTACATATGTTTTACCTTCTATGCCTTCTAAGATATCTCATTAGTTTACTATGTCATATTAAGTCATTTAAAATCATTTTAACTTTTATATTTTATAAATTACATCTTAAATAAGTAAGTTATTATAAAGAAAAACTCACATTTAGGTGTCATAAAGTTCGTTTTTCATCACAAAGTCGCATTTACAGCAGTTCTACTTCCTGAAACAGTTTACTTCTTGGATCTGCGATGTGTCAGTGTGAAATCAGGGGTCAAAGTTCAAAATGGCTGCTTTCAGCTTCTCTGCGTGTATTCTGAGTGTTGAAGCTTTTGAAACCACTCGAGGACCCTATTCACGAGGAAACCCACATCCCAGATTGTCTCCCATAACATTCTGGCGGGAATTTTAGTAAAAGCAAGTGACTGACATTCATTTTATAATACAAATGAATCTAAACAGTGCAAAACCTTCTCGGAGCATTTTACAAGTCATTACAGTCTCTATGACAGTGAAACCAAGCCTACAGTTGTTTAACATAAACACAACTTATTTTTATATGCCCCAATTCATTTTCTCATACAGATCTTATTACATACACATATCAGTATTATCAGAAGCATATAATTTTATAGATAAGAGAGAGAGAGAGAGAGAAAAAAAAAAAAAGGAACCTACAAAGAGTATCTACAAAGATATATTACTTGCTGTTTGTTTTTACAAAGATATATTACTTGCTGTTTGTTTTAATAAAGTGTAACATGAGACATATTACTTTCAACTACTTTAGTTCTAGTTAACTGCAATTATATCATGACATATTATTTGAAATCATGTATTAATTAATTAAGTCATGGTATAATATTTAGCAACAGTATTTAAACAGCATAAATAATTTTAAAAAACTAATAAATTATTTTCCCCTTATTTCATATTTTCCATCAAACCTCTCTCCCTGCCCTCCCCCACCCCTCACTGAATGTATAGTTTAAAGAGAATGCCATTATTTAAAACAAGAAGAGAAAGGAAATGTATCAAATTACTAACCTTAGGTCTCTTTATCACAAAGAGAAACAAGCTGATTCATAACAGGTTATTTGTTCCTCAGAAAGATTGGTTATTTATAAAACAAAATCAGTTCTTTGCACACAAAAAAGTAACTTTGAATAAATCCTTAAGATATTTGTGGCTTTCTTGAAAATGTAGTAACTGTAATTAAAGAGTTCAAAGAAATATAGAACATGTCATTTGTTTTTTAATCTTTTTTGCTTCTCTGAAGTCTTCCAAGAAGTTCCTGTCGCCATCCTCTTTAATGAAGGGCTAGCCCATTCCATATCTTCTATTTTATCTAATATTTTATTTCTTTTAATATACAGCAAAGCAGAGTCCAAGTCTTCAAAAATTCTAGGGCCATCTGGTAAAAAGATTTTTAGTTTGGAAGGAAATAAAAGATGAGTTTTGAACTGTGCTTTCTTAAGCTCTCTTATTAATGGTAAAAAAACTTTTCTTTTTGTTATTACCAAGGAAGAATAGTCATTGTCAAAATGCAAAGTTGCCTCATTAATTTTTATAGGAGCTTTAGCCCATGCAGCCTTTAATACCATCTCCTTGTCATAAGATGATAAAAATCTTACAATAACTGATCTAGGATACGTTTTATTTGTATTAGAATTAGATAAAGACCTATGGGCTCTTTCAATACCAAAAGAAAATGCTTCTGACAGATCTAAAGTTTTGGGAAGCCAAGTATTTAAAAAGGAAGTAATGTTGTTACCTTCTATATTTTCTGGCAGTCCAAAAATCCTTATATTATTGCATCTGGATCTGTTTTCAAGGTCATCTATTTTGGATTGAAGGTGTGTGTTCTGTTTCAATAAAAATTCAATGTTAATTTCTTCTTCCTGAATTCTGTTGTCCATATCATTAAGAGTCTCTTCTATACCTGTAATCTGGGCTTTCTGATGTTGTAAGTCTTGATGTAACAAATCCATTTGTTTTGTGGTTTTTCTATAAAGTTATCAATTTTAACATCCAGTCTGTCCATTTTAGTTGTTAGTTGCTGAATAGTTAATAGTAAAGACTGAAGCTCTTTCTTGATGCTGGAATCCTGACTGTTAGCCTTACTGGAACTCATTCTGAACAGAGGTGATGAAAGAGAAATTTCCAAGAAGATTTCTGACAGGAAAATTATTTAAATTTTCTTTCTTTTTTAGATATTATTCAAGATACTAGTATTCCAAATGTTTTTAGAAAGAAAATTATTACATTAGTTGAATTTTAAAGTAATTATTTCCTGTCAGTGTAGTTATGTTGGTGGAGCTGAAGAAATCTGCTGCTATCCTGTGTTCATCCTTGGCCACGCCCCCTAGAATCATTTTTAAGTACCGTCATATTGTCATTATTGTTTTAATTTGGTAGCAGGACATGCGCATTACACTTTATGTAGAGCAGGGTTTCAGTTTTATACTAGGGGAAAGGGCACACGTGGTTGTTAAGGGAGATGAAGTATCATCCTTTTCATGTGTGACCAAGTCAGCTGTTTTAGCCTAGAATTTGTAAGCTGTATTGCATATCAGGAGCATTGTTTTCATTTGAATGGCTTTTCCTACCCTGACTTATATGAATTTTAGCTTGTTTTTTATTTTTATGGCCCACTTGAGTGACTGTGATGAGACTATAGATAGGAACCATTTTAGTATTTGGCTAGTTTGAGCTAAAAAAAGTATTTTTCTGGTTTTATTTAAACCTCGTGTTTGCACTTGTTTGCAAGTAGTTCTCCATTGTGTACGGCCATGTATAGGTGGTTACCACTAGTGGTTATAGAGGTAAACATTTTGTTTGTTAAATTTTTCCTTAGCACTTTGCATGTGGTACTCCAGAGGTTTCTCGCAGCCCTGCTCTACTGTCAGGTAGAACACTAAGCCTAACCTCAGAGGTACCAATGCACCTATCACCCACTAGCCACTCCTAAGCGTAATCCCTTTTACTGATCATATAAATTTACCTATCACTATTGATGGATAATTTCCCACAGTTTCTCCAGCCAGCCTGGTTGACATGGGCATCCTGAGGCAATGTAACAAATGTGTCATGCTCATCAACAACCCTTTACTCCTAGTCCAAACAAACACAATGTGTGAGAGATACAACTATATTAAGAACCTTGAATCCATGCTCTCTCAGATACCAGTCAGTACATAGGACAATGAGTGGGTTACTAGCATGCACACCTCACCTCCTACTCCACCCAGACCTACATCATACATACCTACATATGCAGAGGTCATTACCAGAAACATACCTAAAAACAAGAGACCTCCCAAACACAAACAAAAGCACGCTACACATTATATTTCCTCTGCTGAACTCATTACACAGAAAAGCACATGTACCAGTGTTTCACCTGTCAAACCTTTAAGGTAAAACACAAAATCAAACATATTAGTCATAGGTGATTCCATCATGAGACATACTGATGTCCCTCTCAGCAGGCTGGATAAGGAAAAGGTCACGGTCAGCTGTCTGTCAGGTGTCACGATATGCCATATCTCACATGCACTCAGGTCTTTCAACAGCAAGTACTGTTATGACTCCGTCATAGTCCATGTTGGTGTGAACAATTTGAGATATACCTCTCTGGACTATATGAAAAGAGACTTGACTGAGCTGTCAGACTATGGGTCTAAGGCAGGTATTTCCCTAGCCTTAAGCAGCATTTACCTTCACCTAGGATGGTGCCTCAATATAAACACAAAATTATTGACTTCAATAATTGGCTTAGCTTCTAATGTCATTCTGAGGGGATCCTCTATCTATCAGCCTAGGATGACATGATCGACAGACCTCGATGCTTTGCCAGAGATGGTCTTCATCTGTCACTCCTGGGATTTCGACTACTGGCTAAGGCTCTTGTCACCCCCATAGTGCCTCTTTTAGGTAGTGTCTCAAGGACAAAATTCCCAATGTAAAAACTTCATCTAAAAACAACCTCAAGGTTATGCTGCTAAATGCTAGGAAACTAAACATGAAACTGCACTCACTTGAAACTGCCCTCACCTTGGAAGATGCAGACATTAGTGCAGTCACAGAGACCTGGCTCAAGGCTGTGGAGAGTACCCCAGCCATATACATTTCCTTCCACACATTCAGACCTCAAACTGAAGGCATAAAAACTAAAGGAGGTGGTGTATCAATATCCATTAAAGATAAATACACCTCCAGATTGGTTAAACTGTATGATTTCCTGGTGACACATGCAATTAACTGCTGGTAGGACACCTATTCAAGTCATTGCCAGCTGCAGGACCCTGTCCATGAATTAGGACACCTACTCTGCCTATTTGGGTCTACTTGAGTCTATCAAGATACAGCTAAACACCATGGTTTTGGATGACTTTAACTACCCATCCATTGATTGGGTAAACTACTTGTGCTCAAACTCAATTCCTTAAAGGGTCCTCGACTTTGTTAACTCCAATGCCCTATACCAGCTGGATGACACCCCACAAGGGGTGCCAACGTTCTGGATCTGGTGCTTACCAATTTGGCAGACCACTGTAGCACCCCCATTGTGAGGTCCTCTCTGGTGATATCTGACCATAAACTGGCCTCATTTGAAGGAACTATTGCACCTTCCCCCCAGCAGCAACTAAACTAAAAAACTTCTCCAAAGCAGATTATAACCTTTTATGGGATGGCATAAATAGCTTCACTTCACCTCCACCCTCAGATGGAACTGGCAACTATATCAAGCTCCACACCAATGCTTTATACAAACACCTATATACCTCCTTTGACTCGACTGCCCATGATAGGACCAAAACAAGCTCTTCAAGGAAGAGTAAACCTGCCTGGTGGACAACTGCTATTAACAGGCTTTACAATAAGAGGAAGAAATTGATGTCTGAAGGTAAGAGAGAAAGAGCCTTCCTAAACTGGAAAAACTCCCTACTCAGCTTAAACAAACAAATAAGACTGAAGTCCTCCAAAGCAAACTATAAGTCCAAATTAGCTTCCTCAACAAAGGACAACCAAAAGGCATTCTATAGTTACATCTGTAACCTAAAAGGAAAGGCCCATATTTGTGCCAAACTGGTAGTTAATGAAAACACATATACTGAGCTTGTGAACATAGCTGTTGACCAACAGGTTCTGTGAAAACTTCACTCACCTGTCCTTGATACATGTATCCCATGACATCCCTACCACCTGTCCCCTACATTGTGTCTCTAAAGACCAGGTTGTATATACCCTCTCTAAGGCCATAAACACAGCATCTATGGGACCTGATAACATCCCAGGCTGCATCCTACATGGGCTTCAACATGAATTAGCAACACCATTGGGCACTCTTTTCAATCATAGTCTAAGCACTGGCTTCGTACCAGCTGAATGGAAAACAGCCACTGTTATTCCCTTGCACAAAGGTGCTGCTTCCACAACCCTGGGATCTATAGACATATTACTCTGACTAGCCTTATCTGCAAGGCCATGGAATGAATCATTATGGACCTTATAAACAAAGACATAGGTAATATCCACAAACACCTGACCCTACTCAGTTTGGATTTGCCAATGGGAGATCATGCTGGTTAAACCTGGTGGACTTCTTCAATAAAGTCACGAAGGCTCTGGATGAAGGAAAATCTGTGTATGCAACCAACCTGGACTTAGCCAAGGTGTTTGACACTATACCCCACTTAGGCATCATTGACAAACTTACCTAACTAGGCATCAACCATTACATCATTAGATGGGTCACTAACTGGCTCACTGATAGAACTCATATAGTCAAAATAGGGGAATCCACCTCCAGCAGCAGACCTGTAACAAGTGGTGTTCCACAGGGATCAGTTCTGGGACCTCTACTGTTTTGAATCTATTTCTCCAAAGTGCAAGCAAAAATGAAAGGTCTGTGACTGACAAAGTTTGCTGATGACTGCAAACTGGGAGCGGTCATATAATCTCCAAATTATGTCAACATCCTAACAGAGGATCTTACATAAACAAATGATTCACCCCAAAGTCATGGCCTTAAACTCAATGCAAAAAAATGTATTATCATTCCTTTTGGTAAAGGCGATGTTCCTGTTAAATACTACATCCATAATAACACCTTAAGTATGCAGTCACTGGTGAATGACCTGGCCACACAGGTTGACAGAAACCTTACCTTTGACCATCATGTCTCCACAGTGGTAAGAAGGGCATTTTATGCTGCTCATCTCACAAATTATGGCATTGCCTGCAGAAAAGAAGAAGTCATAAACTCCCTGTGCTCTTCCCTCATCAGGCCAATAATTGAGTACAATGCACCTTTTGGTATGTACCTTCTCAAGCACCTGCAGCAAATGGAGAAACCACAAAGGCTCCTCACAAGGAAATTCATGGTCTTCAGCATCCCTCCCATGGGGGTCATCTAAAATCACTGTCACTTTATTCTATTTCATACAGACTACTCAGAGGTGATCTCTAATGTGCATATAAGGCAATCTCTGACCCTGCTTTATTGGAAATGCTGCATATCTGTAAGTCAAATGGTACACAGGTTACTCACTCTAAAGACCCTAAACTGGTATGTGACATTAATAAAACCTGCTGGAGGGACAGATTTCTCTCCCAGATGTTACCACACTTTTGGAACAGATTCCCACTTCATTTTAAAAAGAGTACCTCTTTGGCCCTCTTCAAACACAATCTGGATGGTTGTATAGGTGACCATAAATTCTCCCCAGATGTTTCCACCTGTGTCCCTCTTAGACAAGGGCAATAGGTGCTGATTGTGGAAATAAGGGTAAGAACTTGTCAAGGCTTGTAATGGCCCTAGAGCCATTAGCCTAATGACTTTCTATGATCCTATATTGGAGTGTTCGCTTGGTGTACCCAAGCTTTTTTTGTGATACAGTTGACATAGTATTATCTATGTATAGTATTAATTTTACCTTTTTCAACCAGGCAAATAATTATTTTTCCTAAGCTCTTTTACTATTATTTCATAATAGGAGTAACTATCATAAGTGCATATTAATGGCAAAATATCAGAATGTTTGTGTTTTGTTGAAATAAAGAAAATGGACACCATGCTGAAAGGTTATGTAGCAGTTGCAAACATTATGTATAATTTCAGACTTTCATATCTTACAAATGGTTCTTATGTATTGCAAAACACATGTTGTCCATACTTTTCACAGTATATTGATGACAGTTGATTTATGTGTACCTGCTTAGTAAGCATACCATGATAACATAAAAATGAGTCACGCATTCTCATTTATTAAGGTTTCTTCCCATACAGCTCATGGTACACAGTTTAGACTTAACTTACAATTAGTGCCAGCTTGAAGGCTGTATCTTCTATCCATGTCACTATGGTTTCTACTATGTAATTCAGATCTCTTCTCCCTCACAATAACATACTGCTGGACTGGTTACTCGAAAGTGTCCATGTATATCGTTTTTATCCTTGCCCTTGTGGAAAGGGTTGAAGCTGAAAATGGCAAAACAAAGACAGGTTCACTTATCTAGTTAAATATACACTTGCTTTGAACTACCATATGCTGGATTACACAGAAAAATACTCAAGCTATGAAAAATAGACTATGGGTTTGAATAACCCTCCTCACTTGTATTTCCATTTTGTTATATTTTGACTATAGATTTCAAAGATTGCTGAAATGCATAAAGTCATACATGACAGCAAATAGGACATTTGGTTGTTGTAGCATGTTTTATTTTTATAAGTTGATTTTAGTGCACTTAAATATTCCAGTAGTGGGTTTATTTTTTGACTGACATAATAATTCTTTGATGTGCAATTGTTCTTTGCGTGTGGCGTCATGACACAAGTATATAAAACTTGCCAGAGGGTCAGTAGATATGAATTTACACATATTTGCTTAGCCACAGAAAGTGCCATGTTGCTTAATGAAATCCAGACTGTTAAGTTGTAAACTGTCAGAGTGCTGTGAATTAACTTGACAGAGTGTATGTTGTGACACTCAGTTGATAAAATAGTGATGAATGAATGGAGTCATTCAGCCTTGTACCTGTTATTCTGAATTTCACTCCTTTACTCACGTACAATGATGTGTTATGGCAGTTTCTGAGATAGTACTACATGTGGTATGAGCACAGCAGTCATGACAAATGGAAACCACCAGCTTGCAATGAAAAGTACAAGTCAGTGATTTGCAAGACTGCACTTCAGAGCATGAAGATCACTGTTATTTTAGTCTCAGATTACACCGTGAATAACTACAGCTGTAGTGTTGCAAAATTAGCTTGCTGGACACTCAATTTCATTGCATTTGAACTGCAGAGTTAACTGTTGAACTGGTTCTCCAATAGGGTTTAGCCTTTAAGCAAATTTTTATCTACCATATTACTGATGTCAACATTTTTAATCATTCATTGATTCATTTATGTATTTATTTAAGTAATACTAAACAGTTCCAGCTACTTTACTGCTGCTACTAGAACACTCACATAAGAATGATTGTGAATATAGTATGGTCACTGAGTTTTACTTTTATTTTGTTTGTTTTCTTTCTATATTGGGATTACCATTAAATATACTACACTGTAGATATTCTTAAGCTGGTGAAGTTTCCTTGATGATATGCTATTCATTTCCCTTTACTTACATTTGTGCCTGGACAAAAAACTCTGTAAGTCTGATATAATGAATGCATATCATTAAAGCTGGAGTGAAGACTTCCTTAAATGCTTTGCTTCAGTAATTTGGTTACATATGTTTTAAAGAAATATACTTAGTGAATAACTTTAAAGAAAATTATTTAGTGATTTGATCATTACATTTTTTCTTGCTATACAAAAAACAGACTAAAGGGAAACCACATTGAAAATATTGTACTTTATGCAGTTATGAAGTTGATGTGCATGCAGATATGCTTGAGTTCAGTTACAAAACAGTACCACATCCTCAAAGGAAGGTACATTAACATGATGTCAAAATCCTTCAAACTCATATGATGATTAGGTCACATGCATGATGCATAATAATTAGTGTAATTATTTTTTTTTCTGTTCTCCCTCCTTGTTACCACTGAATGTTTTACAGAAACTTTGTACAACTGTGTAATTTATTTTAGCACAACTATGAATACCACATTGCTATTGACAGTGAAAGGACTTATATTTTGAAAATGGGCTCATAAATTAAAACATAAATGGTCATTTACAGTTCTAGAGAGGCAAATTAATGTAGCAGGAACATAACTGAAAAGAAAGAGTGCCTACTAATATCACTAAATCAGAGAGCCAGAGAAAATCATTTCATGTAGCAATCACTTTTTACTCAGTAACTGAGTCCATTGCCCAAATCTTCTGAATTTTATTGTGTTCCACATGTCAGTCTAGCCTCATTTTAAGTGACGTATTGTTTTTGTTTGCAATAAACTACTGATTAGCAAGTGCCCAGTTGTCCAACACAGTTTTCCTATGATAGGATTGTTCAGAGAAAGTGGGGCATACAACCAATCGACCTACCATATATAAACTAATGGGGCATACAACCAATCAGCCTACCATATATAAACTAAGGATTGCTACAGTGAACTTAGGTTCACTGACAGAATGCAACTTGGAAGTGGATGACATGATGTTAAGGAGAAGGCTGGATATCTTGTGTATCCAGAAGAAAAGGTAAAAGGGCAGTGCAGCACATCCATTTGGCTTGGGATCCAAAGTCTAACTCTCAGGTGGAGGATAGACATGAGAAGGATAGCCTTCTGAAGCCAATGAAGGATATCATCAGAATTAGTGATACATATAGGAGGACAACATGAGATGATGATGATAATGACAGACCTGGATAATCATGTTGGGACAGACATAACTGGATATGAAGACTGGACTGCCTGGGTCCTCATAGGTGGGGAAGCAGGAATACAGGAGAGACCATTCTAGATTTTGTCAGGCAAATGGGATGATAGTGGCCAACCCATAGTTCAGCAAGACAGCCAGACAAAAGATTACATACAAGAGTGGTCTACATGCAACTTATGTAGACATCTTCTTAGTAAGGAGAGTGCATTGGAGGAGAATCAGAGATTGCAAGACTTCCCCATCAAACATTTGACCTATGGCATAACACCATCAGTGATCACAATCAGTTGCAAGCAGTCATCATAGAACATTCTAAGAACAGCAGAGATTAGGGTAAAGACCTGGAAGTTGATTGGAGAGAAAGAATGAGAGTTCAAAAAAATACTCAGGAAGAAGAAGAAATGGTGTGGAAGAACAATAGCATCATCCCAAAGCAGAATGTATGAAGACTATAGAACATACATGTGGCTGAACCAGGTATGAAAATAAAGTACATAAGGAAAGTTGGTGGTGGACTGCAGGAGTCCAAGACGATATCAAAAGAAACAAGGAAAGAAAGAAGAAAAATGAGAGAGACAAAAGATAGATCAGGCTAAGAAAGATTAAACGTAACAGGGAAGCAAACAATAGCAAACAACAAAACATCACAGGCACTCTAGTAACTTCTGGAAAGTGACTCAGCAGATGGTACAAAGAATCTCTATCAGGGTGAAGGACAAGGACAAAAAGATAAATAAGATAGTCATCAGATGTCATTCATAAGAGATGCCAGCAAAAAAAAAATGCTCACTAGTCCACATGACATCAAAAGTAGATGGAAGAAGTACTTCCAAGCTTCTGAATGAAGAAAACCCTACAGTACCTATACTTCCCCATACACAACCTATGATGAATGAGGAAGACAAAAAAACACTTTAGAAGAGGTAAGAACAGCACTAAAGAAATTGAAATCATAAAAAAACAGCAGGATCAGCTCTGGTTACAGCAGATATGATCAAGGTGTTGTATGAGTTACAGGAGAAGTAGCTCCTAAGGGTTCTCAAAGCAGTATGGACATAAAGGTGTATCCCACATGGCTGAAGAATAAGCATTCTAGTGCCAGCAGTGTGGGCAGTATAGAAGTAACAAACTTTAAAACTATTTGAATGTGCTGGAGAGAGTGACTGATAAATAGATGTGCAGAACAGTAGAAAGTAACGTTAATCTAAAATACTTTTGTCCCACATATTGAAATCACTTGAATATACAGAGCAGTAGAAGTTATGAATGGAGATGAGCAGTTTGGATTTAAATCAGGATGTAGTACAACAGACTCAATGTTTGCAGTGAGAGAGATATTTGAAAAGAAAGTAAATATGTTTAAAGAGTCCAACTGGTATTTCAAGCCTTGGAGAAAGCATGTCGTAAGGTCCAAACAAAGCTCATCTGGGCAGTCTTGGGATGGATCAAAGTCCCAGAAGCAATGTTAAAATTAATACAGTCTATACACATGGACCAAATGACACAAGTACAGACTGACAGTGGGGGTGAATGTGCATCAAGGTTCATTCATGAAATGTTCAAAATGGTTTTGGACTATATTAGATAACATGTCAGAGGGGGTAGATCAACAAAGTTACTGTGTGCTGACGGTGTGGCATAAAATGCAGACTCCATATAGGAATTTCAGTAAATGACGGAGGAATGGAAAGCAAAACTGAAAACGCATGGGATGAAACTAAGTACAGACAGGAAAGTTGAGAAATCAGACCACGCTAAAAATTGAGACAGAATGGAAAATAGTCTAACAAGATAACAGCTTCAGGTATCTGTGAGGTGTATCTGAAGATAAGGGGATTCTAAAAAAAGAGGTCAAAGCTACACCAAAATGGTGCAGAGCATCAGGGGTAGTGACTGACAGAAGAATGCCAAAGAAGCTAAAAAGTAGAATGTGCAAAACAGTGATGCAACCAGTACTTATGTATGGCACATAATCCTTGATAAGGAAGGTATAGCAGTTGAAGAAGCTAAAAGGAACAGAGATGAAGTATCTCAGATGGGTTGCGGGATTCACTCAATGGGACAGACAAAGGGATGAAGACATTAAAGCAGATGCCAAAAAAGCTTCAGTTGCAGGTTATAGAAAAAGTCAAAGAAAACAGATTATAGTGGTTTGAGCACATGTGCCAGAAAGTAGAAGACATTTTGGTGAATAAGATTTAAGAATGACATGAAGATGAAACCATAATGTCCAACAAAAAGATGGATGAATTGTTTGAGAGAAAATGTGATAGTCAGGAATGACTGTCAAAAAAAGTAGGAGACTGGCATTGAATCGAAAGAGGTGGTGACAACTGACTTGAAATCCCAACCTCATATAGAAAATGAAAAAAAAGGGGTTGATGATGATAATTAAAATAAATTGTAATTCCCAGGTAGTTCAACAGTATCTTCATAATTGCATTGTAAGCTGATACTGTACTGTTAGAGAAAGTTGCTATGTGACATTGTTGCAATGTTTGTTGTGAAATAATAGTAACATTTCACATGTATGTATACACATGTGCATGCACACATATGCTCTCACACACACTCAGAATAAAAACATCTGATTTATTCATTTAATATACGTTGACAACGAAATGAAGTACGCCTATGTCCCCAGTACTGCATTCAGCCTATTCAAAGAACACTTTTGATGGCACATAATCAGGATCATTGTCTTTAACACTGCTTTGCCAAAGAGGTTAAAGCAGAGGTGAGGGGTTGATATAAATTTCTGTAAATGGGTCTAAAAACAAAACCAGAGGAGAGTGCATTTACTGTCTCATGTACTAAAAGTAATACAAGAGATCTGTGAATGATCTTCAAGCCATGCTCAGAGCAGATTTATTCTGAGATACTATACCTGAAATAGAAAACTTATTCTTGTTAAAACCAGGTCAGGCTACTAAAATTGCATATAAAGAAAGGAAAAGGGGTATGAATTCTGTGATGCAGTGTCTGCCTAGATTCTGGAAGAATCTGCCAGTCCTGTTTAAACAAAATATGTCTCTGTTTACCTTTAATAAAGCACTTCATGATTTTATGGCAAATAATAAACACAGTCATGGGTTTTATTAGCCATGTTTTAAGAATATCAAAAACTTGTAGGCATGGTATTTACATTTAGAAATATGAACCATGAATTATACTGCCAATATGTTAACTTATAGGGAAATAAGCAAATCATAATACCAAAGTCACTAGTTAATGACAATGCTTTTACAGTGTAAGAAAATATAATTGCATACATCTAAAAATGTCTTAAATTTATTTTTATTGCAACAGAAAGCTACCATTCCTGATTAGAGGTAATATAACTTGCTTGCCATTTTTGTTAATTATAGCTATGAGTATCAAAATCTTCCATTATTGCTTTCTTCACAACATCACATTTAATAGTCAAACAGTAAAACTTAGAACTTTGATTTAAATAAGAAACACACGTGCGCGCACACACACACACACACACACACACACACACACACACACACACACACACACACACACACACACAGACACACACACACACAAGCTTTTTTCTTATAATGAACAGTTAAAGAAATGCATTTCAGAGTAAAATTCATGTCCCGTTTACTCAGATGCATTTTTAATGTGGTTATGGAAATAAGGGATCTGTGAATATATGCTGGAAAAAACGTTCAGCTCTGGATTCAATAAACTCCATGTAGGTTCTGCACAGCACCTACACAGAGTGTATTGCCATATGTGATACTGTTCATTGAGCAGCATCATGCAGCCTCGTGCCATGAATATTAGTGGTTTGTGGCTCACGTAAGCAAGGTTTTGCAGCTCACCCTAGTGTTACTAGCTACAAAACTGTATAGTGAATGTGGATCATTCAACACAACCTTTTAGTGTCAGTAATGTAGTCAAACAGTTATGAAAGATATGAAGTATTGAACAGAAAGGTGTGTCATTATATACTGACTGCAGTCTTCAGTGATTTCATAATAAACCACAAATGTTACAAGAAACAGGCCAAAAATGTGATGCAAATATGTGGACATTTTGAAAAACTGTGGGCAGTCTTCCTTTTGTGTTTTAATTTTTTTGTTTTCTTTTTTTTTTTCTTGCCAGTGTTTGCACAATGCACCTCTTGGCATAAACATGTTTAACTGCACTTACCTGGTTAACGCAAAGCACAGCAGCATGCAAACTGGAGAAATGAGCCACCCAGGTTGTAGACAAGACCCAGACAGCCACACACATGAACCAAATGCATTCAATTAATAATACTGTGCAGTGTGCAAATATGGTAAGCATCATTGCACCATGATGAACAGTGAGAACCTTACAATAACTTCTAAGATAGCAGATATAATTCCATTAATCCCATGGCACAGGTTTATAGGTTCATAGGTTGGTACTAGGCTATTGGCCCTAGGGCCTATACAAGGCTAGCCATAACAATTCCCTGGATATTTCCTCCCACAATATTTACTTCTCTGGACCCCTGTCTAGCAGGGTGACTGACATGATCCCTGGGGTGAATTTCCTATCTCCCATCTAATCATCAAGGTTCCTTTTGAAGAGGGCCAAGGAGGTGCTCTGCTTGACATGCATGGGCAGTCTATTCCAGAGTATGGGGAGTCTCTGGGTCAAGAACCTATCCCTCCAGCATGTTTTGTTCATTGTGATGACAAGGTTTAGATCCCTGGAGAGTGTGGCTCTGAGGGATTGGGATTTCTTACCCCACACATTGAGCTTGAACTATGGCAGACATGTCTGGAGTTGCTGGAGAGGGTGTGTGCTTTCAGGCACAGCACTGAGGTATTCAGGATTCCAAAATTTGTGTTGGACTCCTAGTTAAACAGCTTGGTCCAACAGCTCAGGATTTGACATGGCCTTATATGTTAAGCAGAGATTGCCTCTGAGTAGACAATATGCCACAGAGTATAGCTGGAGCTTTTTTTAGACGGCAGCACGTGTTAAGTGTAGGTGTGGAGTGTAGATGGTCCAGGGTTCTAGTACAGTGTGTATGGATTTTGTTTTACTCTTGTGAGAGTGCAAATTATAGCAATTAAGTGCAACATACACAGCTGTTTTCACAACCTACTTGTGGCCATAACTGTAAGTGCAGGAGAACCATAAACATAGTCCATTTGAGTAGCACATTTACAGATGTGCCTGTCAATCAAATAATCTGGAAATTGCAGTTCTTGCCACTGTTGTGCATCACTTAACATCATGCAAACACCGTGCACAACAATGTGCATCCTCAACTACCATGTTTGCACGATGGTAAGCAATGTGCAATGTTTTCAAATGTTGCAAAACCAAAATGTGTACACTCTCAATAAGAGCAAGAAGTGCAATAGGTGGGAAATAGCAGCATATAAAATGCAATCAGTGGGAAATGATCCTTAGACATTGAGCTTGAACTATGGCAGACATGTTTGGAGTTGCTGGAGAGGGTGTGTGCTTTCAGGCACAGCACTGAGGTATTCAGGATTCCAAAATTTGTGCTGGACTCCTAGTTAAACAGCTTGGGCCTAGGTTGCTGCAGCACAGCTATTCAAGCTCAGAATATAAATCTGAAGCCTGTAATAGTGATACCATGGTCTTAACCAGTATGACTGGTATCCACTGCACAGGTGAGCAATGCAGACATCATTTTGATAACCTCCAGAGGAGGAAATGGGATATCCTTGACCTTTGAATTGGGGAATGTCAGGCAGGAGACACCCCACAGATGTGTAAGTATCAATTTCAGTGAGTAATTGTAAGACTTAAAAGTTGAACATAGACAAGATATGTATTCATAATGGTGTTCGGTTCTGTTTTTTCCACAGCTGCTAAGGAGAGAGGCTTGAAAGTTTGGTCCCTTGCTGTTTGTCTAGTAGGTTTTTGGAATTCATAAATTCCAATGCCCTGGATCAACTAATCCATAGTCCCACTAGGGGCTCCAATATCCTAGACCTGGTCATTATCAACATGGGAAATCGATGCTCCACAAGTATGGTCACTCCCTCATTGGTCAGGACAGACCATAAGCTCATCACTCTTAACATTCACATCACACCCCCACCCCCAAGTAAGAAAGCCTCCATAAAAAACTTCTCCAAAGCCAACTTCATGCTACTCAAGTCAGAAGTTACAAACTTCATGACACCCATGCAGACAAGAACTGAAAGTTTGACTGCTGAATCCTACACTAAGGCACTGTACGAGCACATCCACTCATGCATGAATCGTGTCATCCCAAATAGAACCAAGATGCTCTCCTCCAAAAAAAGGAAGCCGATCTGGTGGTCCCCTGCCATAAACAAACTTTACAACAAAAGGAAGAAACTGTTGCAGAAAAGAGGAAAATCCAAGCATGCAAAACACTCCCTTACCAGCCTCAGTAAGAAGCTGAGATCCCTCATAAAATCCTCCAAAGCTAGTTACAAAAATAAAATTGCCAAAGATTCCAAAGACAACCACAAGGCATTCTATAACTATGTCAAGAATCTAAAAGGCAATGCTCAGATCTGCTCTGAGCTACAACAGAATGGCATTAAATGTACTGATCCCAAGGATATTGCCAATATCTTGGCAGAACGATTCAGTGCCAAATTTACCCCCCTCTCACCCCCTAAATGGCCCATCTCAGTACCGGAAGATTGTCAAATTTCGGTAATAATGGCCACACAGGTAAAACACACACTCTCCAAAGCTAAGAATACAGCATCCATGGGACGAGATGACATCCTAGGCTGTGTACTACATGAACAACAAAATGAACTGGCACCTCACCTAAGTGTCATGTTTAATCACACCCTCACCTCAGGCTTCATGCCCACTGAGTGGTGCACAGCTATGGTTATCCCACTCCACAAGGGGGTATCCACCTTGGATCCAGGGAACTACCACCCCATCAGTCTGATGAGCCTGATCTGCAAGGCCATGGAACGTATTATCATGGAACTTATAACCAAAGACATTGGCAACCTTAAAACACTGGACCCCACCCAGTTTGGGTTCAGGAAGGGCCAATCTTGTCTCCTGAACCTGATTGACTTCTTCGAATAAGTCTCCAGAACCGTGGATGAGAGTAAGGCAGTCCACACAGCCTATCTGAACCTCGCAAAGGCCTTTGACACCATCCCCCACTCTGGAATCATAGATAAACTTACTAAGCTGGGCATTAATCCCTACATCACTCGATGCATTGTCAACTGGCTTACTGACAGAACCCACACTGTAAAAGTAGCTGACTCCAAATCCAGCTCCAGACAAGTGACAAGTGGAGTACCTCAAGGTTCAGTCCTGAGACCTCACTTGTTTGGCATCTACTTCTCTGAAGTACAGGCCAACACTGAGGGACTATGTTTAACAAAGTTTGCAGATGACTGCAAACTGGGAGCCATTACTGAATCCCCAAATGATGTTGATTATCTACAAAATGGCCTTACAGAAACAGATGCTTGGTGCCAGAGCCATGGGCTCAAGCTCAATGCCAAGAAATTTATAGTTATCCCCTTTGGGAAAAAAACATGTACCCATGAATTACCACATAGGTGGCAGTACACTAAACACCGAAAGTGTAATAAGAGACTTAGGGGCACAGGTGGACAGTGGTCTCACCTTCAATAACCGCATCACCACAACAGTCAGGAAATCCTTCTATGTGTCACACCTCATCACTAAGGGCTTTTCATCCAGAAAAAAGGAGGTCATTGTCCCACTGTACTCATCCCTCATTAGACCCATTATAGAATACAATGCCCCATTTGGTATGTACCTCTCAAGACAACTGCAACAACTGGAAAGGCCACAGAAATACCTCACTAAAAGAATCACAGGCCTAAAGCAGATGCCCTATGCTGACCGCCTTAAAACACTCCAGCTATACTCTGTCACATATTGTCTACTCCGAGGTGATCTCTGCTTAACATACAAGGCCATGTCAAACCAAAAGCTGTTGGACATGCTACACTTAAAGAAATCCCAATTCCTCAGAGCCGCACTCTCCAGGGATCTAAACCTTGTCATCACAATAAACAAAACAAACTATGGTAGAACAACAAATGTAAAAGCATAGTATCAACAGAATCTTCCGTACGTTTGTTAAAAGAAAAGCAATTTATTGCATAATAAAGATATGTTAAGCGCTTTCACCCACCACAATGTGGGCTTCTTCAGAACATTGTAACTTAAAACACTGCGGCTTAAATTTAAAAGTTGGTGCCCAAACTTTAAAGCAGCTTTAAAGGAAAAAGTTTGGGCACCAACTTTTAAATTTAAGCCGTAGTGTTTTAAGTTACAATGTTCTGAAGAAGCCCACATTGTGGTGGGTGAAAGCGCTTAACATATCTTTATTATGCAATAAATAGCTTTTCTTTTAACAAAAGTATGGAGGATTTTGTTCACTTATTGGTGATACCTTGGTGTTTAAGTACAATAAACAAAACATGCTGGAGGGATAGGTTCCTGACCCAGAGACTCCCCAGACTCTGGCATAGACTGCCCATACATGTCAAGCAGAACACCTCTTTGGCCCTCTTCAAAAGGAACCTTGATGACTGGATGGGAGAAAGGAAATTCACCCCAGGGATCAAGACAGTCACCCTGCTAGACAGGGGTCCAGTAAAGTAAATAGTGTGGGAAGAAATTGCCAGGGAATTGTTATGGTTAGGCTTGTATAGGCCCTAGGGCCGATAGCCTAGTACCAACCTATGAACCTATAAGGATGCAAGCAGCACATGGTATGTATGCATCAGAACAGTACTGTCTAAATAGTATTTTAATAATCATAATGTATATAGTAATTTTATAGCATTAAACATTAAGTAACACTTAGTTGGTATTTAATAGAGTTGCATCAAATTGAGCATACATATCCCAACTGTAAAATAATCTATGCATGTCACAGTCTGTAGCACAAAGCAATGTTGCCATATTCTCAAATAACAGTAAGCATGCAGCTGTAAACTGTAAAAGGAAACTATGCATGGAATAGTCTGTAGTACAAAAGAACAATACAGTATTTTAGTGTCATCATTAATTATGGCTTCCAAAGACACACTTCCCAAATATACAATACTGTTAGCTTTTCATAATTGTTGGAATGTAACTTCATACCTCTGCACCAGTGGCACAAATGCCCTTCTGTAAACTGTTATCATTATAATTGGAACATGCATATGTGCAAAATATGCACACATTGAGAATTGGTGGCTACAGTCTGTACTTAGTGTGTCTCTATTATAAACTGTGTAGTCTTAAAAGTATGGCAGAAATTTGTTAGGAACTTGTAGTGTTAAAATCAAAGGTAACAGAATAGAGTCAAATAATTGTATCAATGCTTTGTATGTCACATATGAAGTTACTAATGTTCTCTCATTTTTCTCTTACCCTAACCCTTTTCTCTCTTTTTTGAGTTTATTATGCTTATTCTTTTTTTGTTTCTTCTATTTATTTGTTTATTTTTTTGTTTTTCCCACAGCACAGTGGGGTCAGACTGTCCCACAGGATTCATCTGCCCCCACTCCACCATCTACTGCACCACTGCCTAACATTTCTGGTGCAGTACCTGGTAGCATCTCCTCTGCTGCCCCAGAACTACCCAGCCCCCTCAGGTAGTTCTGTCCTGGGAGATAGGCCTGTGGCTCCCTCATGGAGCAGTGGTGGAGGGGGTGAGTTAATCACCTGTGATGAATTGCCATGGACGGTGCTTAGGATTTTGTGCCACACTGTTGGCACATGCCTATGCTGGATGTGGTGCCTGCTCTCCATCCTTGAGCAAGCACCCATAGGAGGTGCAGACAGTAGACACTCCAGCAAGCAGAGCAGTAAAGTGACAGTGATGACAGTCCACTGAGTGATGACTATATTCTCACTATCAACAGTCTCAATGTGCATGGGACTTGAGATTTCCCACCCTCTCCCCATCCATGCTGTTCACCCACCTCATGTATCCTTCACTCTCCCTGTCTCTTGTCTTGTTTGTCTTGTCTGTCTACAACTGCTTCCTCCCCTGCCCAGCGTACCTCACCTAGACTTTCCTACAGCCCTTCCCCAACATTCCTCATCCTCAAAAAAAGGGCACCTGTCCCACAAAAATATATATCTCATACATTGCTCTCCATTTCACATATGTGCCTTCATGACACACACAATTCTTTCCAATTCACTATACAAAAGATTGTGTTGTGGTCAGCCCTCTCTTTGAAGGTGAGAGTTCAAATTCAGGTAAATTTGTATGTTTTAGTCTGGAAGAAATGGATAGCTATGGTTCTTTCCTACATCCTTCCTGCACATTCCTGCCTTGTTTTCACTTTGTCCATTCCACTGCTTGGTCCCCATTTTACCACTTTCTTGTCTTCCCCATTTCTTTTCTTTAAGGAATTATTGCACCATGTTGCACCGTGTGCACCAGCGTAAAGCAATGGTAAAACACAGCAATGTAAGTATATATATTTAAAGTATCATACATGCTTGCAAAATTATTACTTCCACCCATTTTCAAACCCAGTACCATCTGACTCCAACAATGCATTAACACCTGCTGCCACTGGGTCATTTACCTAGCAGATGTATTTAATACATTCAATAGTAAGTGCCACAGTTTAGGAAAGATTTCCCTTTGTACTTCCCCGTGCTTACTCCCCATATCACTAATGTCTTATCTTCTTCAATAAATTTCTGTGAAGCAGCATTGCATGATCCCCTGTATTGTTTTATAAAGTATGATTGTGAGATACACATTTAGTTTTGTGCAGCAGTAGTCTTCAATGCTGTGCAATGCTATACATTACACAGCATCGATAAGCAATGCTACTATGAAAATAATTTAATGTATTACCTATAGGTAAACCATTTGCACCAAAAATAAACTTACTGCATTTTATGCATTAATTCCCACAGCTAGAGATTCAGTTAACTAGGAGGTGTATACAACAGTAGTAAGTCTGCCATTGGATACACAGTCTGTAAAATACACCTGCTAATCAACTGAGTTTGTAGCACCACCTGTTAATGCAGTGATACATGCATTTTTTGTTCAGATTGCATTTGGTTTGGATCCAGGTGCATGTTAACAGTGTCAAATAATTTTATGTGTAAATCCAAATTCTGAAGTGTAATAGTTGGTTTGGAGTGTCTAAAATATGGCTAGATAGTACTGGTTTCCAATCCTACTATACAATGCTTAGAACTGGTTTTACAGTAGCTGTGCATTAGTGCTGGATGCACACCGTCATGCAATTATGCTTTAAAGAAAAGAAATGAGAAGACAGGAAAGTGGTGAAATAGGGAGCAGGCAGGGAGATGAACAAAGTTAGATCAAGGAAGGAATATGCATCAATGATGTAAAAAAGAACCATAGCTATCCATTTCTTCCAGAATAAAACATGAACATATATGCACAGATTTTACTGAGTTTGGACTGTCACCTCCAGAGCCAGGGGTGACCAGAACACAATCTGTTGTATAGAGAATTTGCGGAATCATATATGTCATGAAGACACATGTGCAAAATGGAGAGTTATTTATAGGACAATATTTTTTGTTGGACAGGTGCCCATTTTTTTGACAGATATAGAGAAAGAGAATGGCTGGGCAAACACTGTAGGAATATTTGGGTGTGGCCAGTTGGGTAGGTGAGGAAGCAATTGCAGACAAACAAGACAAGAATGGGGATGGTGAAGGATACATGAGGTGGGTGAACACCATGGTTGGGGGTATTGTGAACCCATGGATGTCAAGTTGGGTGACAGTGAGAATCGAGTCCTCACCCACTGGACTATCATCACTGTCACCTCACTGCATTGATGACTGCAATGTATGACATCTGTGTCTCCTTGTTTTATTTAATACAATGATGGAGAGAAGTATCTCCATCCAGAGTAGGAGTGCACCAGCAGTGTGGCACACAATCCTATGCACCATCCCTGGCAGCTCATCACAGATGATAAACTCACCCCCTCTGCCACTGCTCCCTGAGGGAACCACAAGGCTATCCTCTGGGGAAGAGCTACCTTTAGGGGCTAGCTACCACAGAGCCAGCAGAGGGGGTGCTACCAGGTTCTGCACCAGACATGTTGGGCAGCAGTGCTGTAGCCAGTGGAGTGAGGGCAAGTGGATACTGTCAGACAGTCCTATATCACTGTGCTGTGCAAAAAAAAAAATAAAAAAAAAATAACCCCCCAAAAAAAGAAAACAATCAACACAAAAAAATCAGAGAAAAGGGTTGGGGTGAGAGAGAAAAAAGGGAGAACATTAGTAACTTCATATGTAACATACAAAGCATTGATAACATTGTTTTACTCTCTTCTGTTACCTTTACTTTTAACATTACAAACTCCTGACAAATACCTTTGTTTTGTGTTAAGATTACCCAGCTCCTAACAGATGCACAATATATTACAGATTGCAGTAAGCAATCCTTCATATGTGCATACATTGCTCATACGCATGGTCAAAATATACTGACTGCAGTTTACAGCAAGCCAGTGTTGAAACTACTTTAAGCCTCTGAAGTTATATTGCAATATCAATGGAACCTTAACAGAATTGTATATTTGGAAAGTGTGGATTTTGAAGGCACAATCTATGACTATTAATAATGAACTGTTGTTTTGACCTCCAGAGTAATGCATGCATTCTTCACTATTACAGTTAAGAAACGAATGCTCAATTTGATGCAACTCTATAACTAACAAATAAATGCATCAACATTTTTAATTCTAAAATAACCCCACTGTTGGGATGCATGCATACCACATGACGCTCACATCCATGCTAATCTACTGGCATGGGTTCGTACATTTAGTTCCCAGTCTGTGACTACTATGGAAAGAACAGAACACAACAGAATACTATTAAGCATACCAATCCTGACTATATCCAGCTTTTAACTCTGACAATTAGTCTCTGTAAGTGATACTTACACATCCCCACTCCTACATTCCTCGGTCCAACTGTTGAGGGTATCCCTCTTTCTCATCCTGAGGTCTATGTATTGATTCCTACACTGTTCATCAGTGTGGGGGATACAGTAACACTGATCAGAGCCTGGGCCAGACTATTCCATGCCTCTGCCTTGAAATTTGAGCCATGATAGTCCCTCTGCAACAGCCTGGGCCCGTGTACACTCACTATGTATCCAACAAACACTTTTGACTCCTGGACATCCCCTCTTTGAGCATGGAATCACAAAAACTCTGCAGGAATGCCAGCCATGCCTATCACAGATCAAGACCAATGTAAAATGATGTGTTCCCATCAATTGCAGCTATTGAGCTTACTGGGGGTGCACACTTTCTGGATTTGCAACATTTGAAGGTGATACGCATCACTTACCTTTGCACAAACATGTTGCTCGAGAGTGCGCACTGCCAGGAAATATGCTTGTGTGATGGAAAATAATATTACTTAAATGTATCCAGTGTATCCAATATTAATTGAATGTATCCAGTGTATGTTTCTGGCTGTTTGGTTCCTATCTGTTACCTGAGTGGCTCTTTTGTCTGGTTTGTACAGTGCCGTTCTACACAAAAACAAAATGCACATAGCCAAAGCTATTTGTGCTAAGCAGCACATTGCACAAACAGTGCCCCTCCCAGAAACAAAAAGAAAGGAAAAAGGTATAAAATGAATTAGTTAAAATGCAGAAAATCAGGCTATGACATACACAGTAGAAATTGTTAGTACACGTGAGTTATGACTTCATAGGTCTGGATCACAAAACAGGAGGGGAGACTTATCCATCTTTTACCCAATACACCTTTGCAGCAAATACATGACATGATTCCTCAGACAACTAAGTGCAACTGAATATACACTGATATTAAGACATGACCTGTTATTTGTAAATGTATTCTATGTAATATATTTGGATGTAGTACGCCTACTGATCACACAACTTGCTATGCTTATTCCTTGCAAACATACAGCTGCATCCTTATTTTCTGTATTTCTTGGTCATTCATCAGTTATCTGACCAGTAATCAGTGACATGCAGTGTGTAATCCAGTCTATATCATTTACCTTAAAATGTGTGGGGATATTCACTGGGGACAATATGATAAGCAGTTGCCATCAAATTAATGAAAGATTAGATGTCACAAACAAGCATACACAGCTGTTTTGGGGGTGGAGATGGGTTGCTGTCATGAAACATGCAAGGATACAATGTTCTTTCAAGGGGGTGGAGCCAGTCTGAGCTACTGTTATGGCACACACATTTGATCTTGTGAGGATGGTAAAGCTGGAAACTGTTATGTGTCTCATTTCTTTTGAAACTGTCTGGTATGAGTTCCAATTTCAAATGTATGGTGCTAAACTGGTGGCATCCAGTGATCATCGGAACTTTGGGAGGTATCAATGTGTGAATCTTTAAGGCATGAGGCCTACAACTTGCTACTGGGCACATAAAAGTCAAATAATTCTCTGCTGTCACATTTGACATTAATTTCTGTACAAATCTCCCACCTTTTAGTTGCTTACTGTACCAAGTGATGAAATACAGGGACACATAATATTATGATATAATACAGTACATGTTCAGGATTTACCTTATAAATGCAGCAGTTGACACAGTGTCAGTTCAGGGCTGACTATGATGCAGATAGTACACAGCCAAAATATGGGAAGGTAAAGGCTGTGGCTCTGAGTTGAGGCTGGGCGGGTGGAATTTGGGGGCAGGGTAGGGGAGCGGAGTGAACCCGCAGGGTGAATGGAGTGGGTAGAGCCACAGAAGGAGTGAGCCCTAGGAGAACAATCAGTAGAGAGCTGTTTGTTAAGGTAAGTGTAAGGTGGAGAAAGGTGGGAGATGTTAGCCTTGATAGTAGGGATAGAGGGAGTATAGCTAACTGATACAGAGTAAGAAGATATAGGGATAGAGTCGGACTATAACTCTACGAGCTGGAGATACTATGTTCCTGAGAGAAGAGTTTCAAGACAGAAAGATAGTTTTAGGACAAAGGCGCCACCTAGTGGCCAATGTCGATTTAGCTACAATAGTTCCCTTTAGGAGGTAGTAGGTATTGGAATTGGAATTTGAGGAGGAGGGAAGAATATTATGTATTTACAAGGGTATAGCAGCGAAAGTGGGCTAGGAAGGAGGAAAGGATGGTAGTGGCTGCTGGACGCCCTAGCAGGGGAGTATACTTTAAGAGCTACAATAAATTATACAATGTTACTTCTGTTGTCAAAATTTGTATAACACATACTTTCTTCAGTTGTATTGTCCTTGAGGGGCTGTTTCACAGGGCGAGAGAAGAGGCAAATCCTTGGTTTGCGGTGAAGATGGCAGTTAGTGGTAAAAGGTTGCTGGCCAACAGGACAGGGCAGTTCCACAGTTTTAGTGCCTTACTAGGGCAATCTCTTCAGTTGTATTGTTCTTGAGGGGCTGTGTCACAGGGCGAGAGAAGAGGCAAATCTGGTGGCCTAATGGTTAAGGTGTTTGCCTTAGAAACACAAGGTGCAGGGTTTGAGTCTCACAAGGGATAATTGGCTATGCTTAAAATGGCTCACAAGGGCAGTTAGCTTAGTACCAATCTATGAACCTATGAACCTATGGTTTGGGGTGAAGACGTCAGTTAGTGGTAAAAGGTTGCTGGCCAAAAGGACTGGGCAGTTCCACAGTTTTAGTGCCTTACAAGCAGGTAGGGCAAATAAAATGTGTACATCTGAGCTGGGAACGCACAGCAGCCAAGGGATAGACCGGGATATGTGTGTTGTATGAGATGAAACAGAAAACTGACACAAAAAGGAATTTGCAATACACCAACAGGATGGTTGTGAACTCAGTTATGTATGAATATATGTAACCTTCATGCACACAACAATGGAAAAGGAAATGTTTCCTATACACACAAGTTAAGACAGCCCCTTCCAAAAATTCATAAAATAATAACAATTATAACATTTTGTAATGCCGACAACAGTTGTATAACTGTGTAATACATTCCAGCATTAATAATAATAATTCACAATGTACAAATAGAAATGGAGAAAAACTTTTATAGTGCCATCCCCACTTATGTGCAGTGCAAGCAGGTAGTTATCACAACCATAACACATTCTTTGGGCTACACATGTAAAAGTACCCGAGCTTGTTAAGAGGTTATAATTCATTCTTCTGCAATAACTGTTCAAATTTCCAGAATATAAAACCTGCACAATTATGTCAGGTAGCATTCTTTACAAACAATACACATCAATTTTGCCAACAGTAAATGGTAAATAAAATGCAGACTGATATACCAATGGCTATATTTGACATTGCAATTCATCCTTAAAAAAACATTATGTAAAAACTAGCAGCATGTCTTTGCAAGCAAGCAGTTTAAAAAGTAGATAAATCTAATCAAAATGTATATTGCTTTTTGGATCCAGTCTCCCCACTATGATACAAGTTCCTTAGCTAAACAATCTTCAACATTTGCATGTCACTTGGCAGTGTGCAGTCAAGTTTCATGACTTAAGGAAAAACATGATATCATTTGGTTTTCCTTCAGTAGTGCAAATAAGCCTGGCTTTTTGAACAGCCATCAGCATCCTGGCTAGTAATGAGTGCAGAAAATGCACCAGCGAGATGTCCATCTCTGTGATACAAGATATAAATGAAGTGAGCTTAGACGAACAGGGCAGGTGATGCAGGGCTCAAATTCTGTTTACAGATCATTTTACTGAGAGAGGTCATAATAAATATTGACACTCATTTTGGTGAATGTGCTGCTGTTGGAAAACCATAACTTCCCAGTAGTAAGAACAAAATGGGATATGCATCAGTTTAAAATGAAAGTTAAAGTCCAAATAATCTGTCTCAGAAATGAATTTACTGGTGTGGCAAGATCATGTGTAGAGTATGGATGCGTCATTGTAACGCACTTTCTACATATACCCTTTTATTGTTTAAACTTTCCTTTCAATTATTCTCAATGTGTATTTCTTTTTATTTGTTTTTAATGTGTCATTTGCATGTGAGTGCTGCTTGGCAGCATGCAACTAGGGCTTGCTACTGAAGGAAAACAATTGAAAAAAAATAATTTAGATTGCAATCAGTATTGCAAATGAGCCTGGAGTTGGTGTATGATACCTGTTATCCACATGTCTCAGTAGCACACGCTATAAATACAGTGACAGTGGAGAAAACACATAGTTACTGGGGTGCTCAAATCAGTACTAAGGATGGTTTTGATGATGGTGTCACCTACAAGGATAGAATCATATTTTGGTATATGAATTACACACCCAAATGTGAGTGATAAATGCTGAATATGTTACCTGTAGTCCTTGTGACTTTATGTTTCCAGTGTATTGTAGAAGTATAATCATCTTCAGTTCTTGCTAATGACAACATTTGCTATGCATGATGTCAAAAACTGTTTCTAACATGTGAGAACAGATATTTAGGAACAGCATGACTGTTGCCATTACCTAAACCAGTCATGAGGTATGATACAAGTTATGTTTCAAATCAATGTTGAAAGTAGTATCCATATTCAATTTTTACTTTCATTACAATTTCATATAATTTTTATTTTGTTGCCTTTTGCATTTGTGCACTGCCATGCTGCGTATAAATATGTTTCACTGCCAAAGGAAAAAAGTGAAAAATTTAATTTGGGCTGCTTTGTGTAACACAAACACATCTGGCAAAGGTGTGTAGATATCAGCACTCTGGATAGTACTGAGTGAATAAACTCCACTTCTCAGATAACTATCCTTGTGGCACAGGGTGGCATAAGTGAAGTAAATTGAGAGAAATATGATAATGCAGGGTTCAAATATAGTTAATAGTGAATTTTACAGACAGAGTCTGAATACATGTTTAGACACTTTCTTATCACTGTGTTGGGTTAAATATTCTCAGTACTGCTAACAGCATGACTTACACTTGTATGACAGGCACAATAGTCTTGTTATAATCTTTGTGATGCATCACATATCCTAACTGTTTTTCTGACAGCATGCCTAGTGAAGTATGCATGTAACATACCCAACCTGTATTACTCAGGTCATTTAACACCATCCATCTGAAATATATTTGCAAACAGAGATACTGTCTTTTACATAGGAATGCAGTTCCAGAACTATTTAAAATCACGCACTTACAGGCTTCACCGAAGTATGTCTCCATTCATTCTGAAATTAGTATAACAACATGCCTTGACAAGAAAGCAGTTTAAAAAGTATATAAATCTCCTCAAAGTGTATATTGCAGTATTGAGCTCACTGGACCAGTGTCCCCACTACAGTATAAGTTGAAGTTTTCCTGTGGCAATGAGAATTAGTAAGCTATGTTTTGGTCTTTGCAATCTTTTTCCCATGTGTTCAGTTCCCAGCTAATAAAACATAATTTAAAAAATCCCAACATCAGATATGTCACAGTTCATCCTACATCATTCCAAACACCAAGGAATACAAGCTAAGCCATTAAGCATTTCATTGTTGAACACTAAAGTCTGTGTCAGTAGGTTGATCATCTCACAGGGAAATTTCAGTGTCATATTTCACATCTTTATTTCTATTTAAGTACTGCAATAAGTCTGCCAAGGAATTCATATGCTTGCAATTGTGAAAATGCAGTTGGCAAGGCTGTGCATCCTTGTGCAGAACCTGTTACATGTGAGCTCTTAAGTGGTATCCAATTCAGACATATATTGTTAGTTTGACATGGCTGGTGATGGAGAGGATGGCACTAAATTTAGAACACAAAGGTAGGATGTTGAGGAGCTCAGACATTTTGTGGCACTCCCTGTGAACTGCTGTAGATAGATTATACCAGGTCTCAGTACAAGGCTGAGGCTAGGCATAGCTTGGCTAAGGCTGCCTCCAGTGCAACTGGCATTCAGAACACTGGGGAGCAACATCATCACTATAGTGACCTGTAAAAGAACAAGCAGGACATCTTAAGCTGATGGGAGGATGAATTTAAACTGCAAGCACCCCTCAGATGTTACTTATACTAACTCATCAACAATGGCCCATCAACAATTAATGATATAGACAGCCAAGTAAGTTATTCATTATGCTTTCATGTCTGTTATTTTCCTTTCTAATACTGTACATCTGAACACCAAGTTAGACTAACAGACCTCAGAGAGGCATGTCATAAAACTACTGTGATATGCCATGGATTTAATTCTCTCTATTTATGACCCCCCCCCCCCCCCCACACACACACACCTTATCTCTCTCTCTCTCTTTTTTACTATTTTTTTAATTCTGTTGTTTGCACACCTTGCTGTTGAATACAGAATGACTAACAGCACAGAGAGATTGTGGTGCAGTGGTACCCTCTGGGAGCAGCACAAGTAGAGGTTGGGATTATGTCACCTGGCAAGAGCTGACAGGGCTGGAGGAGGATATAATGAATATGGACCTCACTGCCTAAACTGGAAGGTTTGAAAAGGTCCTGTCTTGCATTGTTAAATAAATGCCATGTCTGGCAGTGACCAAAAAACTGACATAGAAATCAGCGAGTAAAGTTCTATGGGTGAGGACTAGATTTTCACTGTTCACAAACTAAATGTGGGTGTGCTTCAAATGTCCCCTACCTATCTACAATCATGTTGTCCCCCAGCCTATTGTCTCTATCACAATCCCTGTCTGTCTTTTATGCCCTGAATATCTATGCCTGCTTCCTAACCTATCCTACCAACCTGACCCTGAAATATAGAAAATGGGCACCTGTCCCACAAAAAATATGCCACATACATAGTTCTCCAGTTCAAATATGTTTCATCTTAACACACTTGATTTGGTCCAATTGGATGTACAACATTATTCTATTGTTTTACCCATCTCTGGTGTGGTAGCTCTCCAAAGTCATGAAATTCTTTGTACAATTTTACATTTATGTTGTGAAGAACTAGATAGCAATGGTGCTCACCCACCACCCTAATGCAAATTCCTGTATTCTTTCCCCGTGAGTCCTACGCTGTGATTGTCACTGCAATTTTAACCACTGTCCTTTCATCCCCTTTTTCACATGTTTAATCTAGTCAAAAATGCAATCTTACACACACACACACACACACACACACACACACACACACACACACACACACACACACACACACACACATGTCCAGAATAACTCATGGAAAATACCTCACTTTTTTTCCTCGTCATAAGTGTGGCGGTTTGCATAGAACACTAATGCTGCGTAATGAAGATCACTGTTTAACTTCCTATTGCAAAAACTGAAGATTTTAATTTCAGCCACAATAGTCTGGTTAGTTTTATGCAACTGTGCTTAAATCCACTGCACAATGAAAATCCAGATAAGGCAGTCCAAAGGCAGTACTGTGAAGCAGTAACTGCGACATTTTTAGACTACTGCATGCAATGAATTGGAAGCTGCTATTTGATGTCTTTAGATAATTCCTGTGTTTATAGATTGATATTTTGCATAGTGCCATGGGTCCAATTACAAGTGTAGGTCAAATTATTATTTCATGTTATTTCTTATTCCTATCATATAGTTAACTGCAGATGGCTGTGTTTCTCTCCATTTACAACAATTTATTAACATACCATTTGAGTATTGCAGAAAGATATCATTTGCAAAAACATTACAGCCTCTACAGGAAGTCATAGTACGCCACCTTTATCCTGCTTATTTCTTAATGTTTGTTGCCCTCCCTTCCCCTTATTGCTTCATACAGCAAGCAGTTTACTAGCCCAGCATGACAGCTTAATAATGAGGTAATAAGTAAGAATAACACACAATACAGATACTCCCACAAATAATGTTGTTGATATTCCTCTATTTGTCTGTATCTCTCTCTGTTCACCCCTATTGCTTCAATAAGTTAGCACTTCAAATGTGTTATTCAAATGGTGGAAAGTAGAAATTTCTTTGCAGTATGGCTCAGATCTATAGATAGCTTTTTTTGACTATTTCAGGGATTCTAATCCAGACATTGGCTAAGTGTTACTATTTTTAATACACTATTTTATGTGTAGCTGATGCATACATATATTGTTAGGAGCCATCATTACCCTTCTTCTGCCATAAGCTACTTGGTACGTGCCTTTTTCCACTGCTTTGGGAGAATATCTGGTGATGACCACTAACTGCAACTGACCCTAAATGGAAGTATATAGCTTATAGCAAAATCTTGTGAATTTTTTAATTCAGCTGCATTACATTGGTGTCCTTCATGCTGCTTTGCTTAGCTATGTATGTCCAGCTAATCTACTTTTCAACAAGGTGAAGAGTTGTATGTACAGCTTTCAGTTATCAAGATGGTAATGAAGAGTTATATATACATTCTTGTTTTCTGCAATCTCTTGTTACATGGGAACTTGGTAAAGTATGACTTCCTATGTATGTATTTCGATAATACTCAGGTCTGTAGGTTTTTCTTGGAATGCTGTCAAGGTTCGAATCCAGATATATGTAAAACTGTTTTGTATGACTCCTGTGGGTGTAAATGTCAGCTACACCTTCCTTAACATACCATTATCTTGCTGCGATATTAACATGCTTGCTCCCTGTTGTGGAGCCATCTTGTACAGATCTTGCCTGAATAATTATGCTAATAAAGCAAACAGTAGCACACTATAAATATGTGCAGAAATTAAACACATGATCCATTACTGCTATTTTGCAGTGCTCTGTCCTATGTAGGAAGTGTCTTGTTTATCTTGTCAGTGCTCATTGTGCAAGCATGAGACAAGACAAGTGTGGAATCATCCCAGAATTAAGTGATAGGGATGCTAGATTGATAATCCATTGGTTTATAATTGGGATTGGCATTTGCATCCCATACTGTGAAACATGTATATGTCTTTCACAGTAATGAATTGCATCTGTGAGGTGAGGTGGTGAAGGCCTTATTCATTATGCTAATCATGCCTTAAATTAGGACTGTGCTAGATTAGAACCCTGGATCACCTGTATTGTGAGCATTAACTTATACCAGCTGCCATGAAGGACAGTATATGACTGTTAGTACAGAAGTATGTAATTACATGGGACAGTCACAGGGCTGTTATGTTGTCCTGTGCACACATATGCATTTGTCTCAAAACTTGTGATGCACAGTACCAGCTGCTTCAAACAGTAATTTTTTTTACCAATTACAACTGTGCTTTTTCACAATAAATCCTGCCTTCTTCTGTGGCACTTGTGATTAATACTGTGCTATCTAGATTGTGCAACAAGCTAGGCAAAAGGTACAGTTCTCATTGTGGAAAACGTGTGCATGTCTGGCTGGGGTACAATGACAGGTAAGTAACACTTCACTGTCAAAAGTGCTGTTCCCACATCCCCTGAAGAGAATATATTTAACTTTGCACACAGCTCCTTCTGTTCTTTAGCCTACTTTTAACACAAACATCTATGCAACACAATGATGAGGTAATACTGTCAAAACTGCACTCTCTCACCTTAAGAGTCAGACTTCGATTCTGGCACTTGCGAATAATAATGATCCCTCTACTTTGTGTAGATAGATATGCAGGAGGCTCTTTCCTGAATATGGGAAACTTCTGTGTATAATGTGGATGGTGTATTTTTTCAGGTGAACATGTCATCAAACACAGCTGTGCTCAATCAACTTCCACTCAGAAGAGACATTCTAAACTGCATAAGGAGTCCATCATCCTCTTATCCCACCTTTCACAACAACATATTTTCTACAACACACTGACAAGGTCATTCTTTTGAAAATACACTCTCACTCTATGGAAGTCAGGCTTCTCCTGTGGCATGTGTGGTTCATACAGTGATCTCCAAGATGTGCACCTAGATAGGTAGGTGGTTCAGATAGAGCAATGACTCCCATGTCTGTGTAGAGCTCATGATACACTGAAATGTTTTCATTCACATGTGCAATTTGTAAAATTCCACTCAAGTGACAAGGTTTACCTAGAACCGTCATTCATCTTCAATGTATTAAATTTTAACCAAAGCAGTGTTTCTATAATGAAGTTGTGATGTCATCTTCTCAAAGATGATGTATGACTCACTTGTAATCAGACGTCTGCTGCACTGTGTGTGCTTAATGCAATGACCTGCAGATTATCTAATTAAATAGGTGGGACGTTCAACTCTCACAGTTATGAACTTGTCTTTGTGGGGCTGTACTCAATCCACTTCCACATGAGGGACCTTTGGACAGGTAGATTAGTCCCTGATCCTCTTATCCCTCTTTTCATAACTACATATTGTCTGCATCATTCTGATAAGGTCACTCTTTCTAAAGTTCACTCTTGTTCTTTAAACATCTGACTTCTCATCTGACACTTGTGGTTTCTGCACTGCTCTGTACAATGTGTAACTAGATAGCGAAGAGGTTTGAATACAGCAATTATTGCCTTCTAATAGTTTGCACTTGACTGTAAATGGACTCAGGACAGGCTTGCATACATTTCTAGTGACAACATTTGCACCACAGATGGCTGCAAAAGTAAGTGTTAACGCACACATCACCTTGGCAATATACTGCTGATGCCATCCCTTCATAGATGCTGAATGACTCACTTGTATTCAACATTCTCTTGTGGAGTTACCTGCTGATATTGTGCTTTATAGAGTGTGCAGGTAAAGAGTTAAGTGGTCCAAGTCCATAATGTGACTGATTATTGTCATATACAGTTGGCTGACTCACAGCCACTGCTATGTACAGTTCCACTTACAAGATGTATTTTCTGTGGCACAGTGTTAAACTAGCAAATTCTACTATCCTCAGGGAAAATAATTTTTTGGCAACACAATGATTAAATATAGCTTATATAACTGCAATATCTCATAGTTGTAGTACAACTTTTCCAATGGTGCATGGCTTTGATACTGTGCTTTGTAGACTGTGTACCTACCTATGCAGGAGGTTTGAGTGCAGCTGTGAGTGTCTTTCACTTTCCTACTTTGTAGACTGCTCTGTAAATATGTATATGATGTGTAGCTGTACACTGTTATTGTGCCCTTGGACCACATTTTAGCATAAACATCTAGCTAATAAACAATAGTAATGTCACCCATTCAACTGTGCACTATCACAATTGTACATCAATATGTCATATGGCACTTGCGATTCAGGTACTGATCTCTAGCTTGTGATCTTAGATTGCAATTTCAGATATATCCATTATTGCTCAGACTATTTATGTCAGTTTTATTATAACTGTACATTTCATAGCACTGTTGTCAAAGACATCTGCTGTGTACACTTACAGATAGGTTCACAGGAGGTTATTAGGCTAGCAGACCTAGAGCTTTTACAAGCCTAACCATGTTAATCCCAAGTATTTCCATTTGCTCTTTTTGGGTAGTTCACAGAACAAATTTATGAACAGTGTGGGTTTGTGATCAACACTCACCACCCATATCCATAAGGGACTTGGGTGTCACCCCAGTAGTGAATTTGCAGTCTGCCATCCAATTATCTAGGTTGCATTTGAATAGGTTCAGTGAGGAGCTCTGTTTTATATGAATAAGAAGTCTATTCCAGAGAAGCATCAGTCTCTGGGAGACATATCTGTCTCTCCAGCATGTTCTGTTAATGCCACAGGTGAGGTTGAGATCCCTAAAGTGAGTGACTCTTGTGCCATTTAACTTGTGAAACATTTCCATTAGGAAGGAGTTGGAGATTGTCCTATAGGCCAGGCATAAGTCACCTCTCAGCAGCCTATAAGATACAAGGTAAAGTGACAGGGCTTTCAGCCTGTCCACATATATCATGATTTGGAGTCCGTGTATTTTCTTAGTGAGAAATCTCTGAGGTCTCTCCAGCTGCTGCAGGTGTCTGGTGAAGTACATGCAAAAGAGTGCATTATAGGTTTATAGATTCATAGGTAGGTACTAGGCTATCTACCTGAAGGCATTTATAAGCTTAGCCAGAATGTTCTGTCTTTCGCCACCCCCTTCGATTAGATCCCTGTGCCTCTGTCCAGCAGAGCCATTGAAGTGATCCCTGGGGTAAACTTTCTGTTTCCCATCCACTCTTCAAGGTTTCTCTTGAAGACGGTTCATAGGTAGGTACTAGGCTATTGGCTTTTGTCACCCAAGAAAATTATTTTCCTGTGGCCCTGTCAAGCAGAGCCACAGAAGTGATCCCCAGGGTGAATTTCCTATCTCCCATCCAATCATCAAAATTTTTCTTGAACAGTGCTAATGAGGAGCTTTGTTTGATATAGATAGGTAGTTTGTTCCAGAGTATGTTCTATTTAGTGGTCTAATGAGGGTCGAGTACAGTGGAGTTATAACATCCCTTGACCTTGATGCTATGGCCTTGCTTATGAGGTGCGCAATATAGAATACTTTCCTTACCATGATGGAAACTTGGTGGTTGAAGTTCAGATTGTTATCAACCTGTGTTGGAACTCAGGGGGGTGCTGTCAATACTGTAATTTGTAGGGAATTCCATTTTGCCAAAGCAAATAATAATGCATTTTTCTTTGCATTTACTTTTAGACCATGTCTTTGTTAGCAATCATTCATTTGTGTTTGATTATGTTGATTCATGTTACAGAAAGGCTATAATAATTTCTCACATAACAATGCTTTTATTCAGAGTAATGATGACATGTGATTTCATATTCCTTACATAACAGTTGTATTAAGGGTTCGCCTTTGGCATGAGGAAATGAGACAACATTCTGTATGTTGTTGCCTTACTAGAGCAATTACAGGCACTTATATCCCTTGCAGCAATAACATGATGTAATTCCTTGAAATCCAACATATCTCACAACTGTAGTGACACTTGTGTGTTGCATTTATTCTCTACAGTATCATGTATTTTCTTTAGTCAAATGCTCAGGAGTTCAAACCCACATTCTGTGACTGTTAGCTTTGTGTGACATTCTACTGTAAAGCATGAACTGTATCCACAATGTGCACATTTACATTGGGAGAGGCCTCCCCATCCATTTTATCTGCTAGAAATTGTTTATGACACAATCATATGATGCAATGACTTTGCATACGTTGAGCATAAAGACTTCTACTATGGAACTTGTGTTTCTTCCACATGTCATAAATCAGTGCACTTCCATAGCTTGCTGTTCAATTCTAGGAAAGAACAACATTATATGAATGTATTGGCATTACACAAAAACATTCTAATTAGTTACTCATTTTCATTTTGTTTTGTGTTGGACAATGATATATAATAACATGCTGTCATTGCAATGAAGAGAAATAGTTACTTGAGGGATGTTGTGCTGTGTGTACTCATAGGTTTCATAGGTTCATAGGTTCATACTAGGCGGGGCAATTACAAGCCTAGCCCGATTTTGTTTGGCTTATGCCACCCCTTGATTTGAGTATACTGTGCCCTTTTTAAGGTTTAATTTACTGTGCCTCTGTCTAATAGTGACACGGAAGTAATCCCCGGGACAAATCTACGATCCCCCATCCACTCATCAAGATTCTTCTTGAAGAGATTCAGTGAGGTGCTCTGCCTAACATGAATTGGAATTCTATTCCAGAGCGAAGGGACCCTCTGGGTTATGAATCGGTCCCTCCAGCAAGTTTTATTTATTTCTGTGCTGAGGTTCATGTCCCTCGAGCGTGTGGCTCTAAGGGATTTAGATTTACTGAGGTGGAGCATGTCCATTAATTCTGGATTGGACATAGCTTAATATGTCAGAAATAGATCGCCTCGAAGTAAGTGGTATGCAACTGAGTAGAGCTGGAGTTTTTTTAACCGAGCAGCATATGTCATCTGCTTGAGTCCCTTGATCCTCTTGGTGAGGTACTTTTGGGGTCTTTCTAATTGCTGCAGGTGTTGGGTAAGGTACATCCCAAAAGGGGCATTATATTCTATGATAGGTCTGATGAGGGATGAATAAAAGGGCACAATTACCTCTCTTGATCTAGATGTGAATCCTTTCATGATGAGGTGGGCTATGTAGAAGGTCTTTCTAACCACTTTGGCAATGTGGTTGTCAAAGGAGAGATTGCTATCAACTTGGGTCCCTAGATCCCTAATTACTTTCTCTGTACTTAATGGGTTACTGCCTATGTGGTAATTTGTGGGCACATTGTTTTTGCCAAAGGGTATGACTATACACTTTTTGGCATTTAGCTTTAGACCATGGCTCTGGCAGCAGTTATCCATCTCTGTGAGACCTTTTTGAAGGATGTTTGTGTCAGCTGAAGAGTCGATTATGGCACCCAATTTGCAGTCATCTGCGAACTTGGTGAGCCATAGTCCTCCCACGTTGGCCTGTACCTCGGAAAAGTATATACCGAACAAGAGCGGTCCTAGGACAGAACCTTGTGGGACTCCACTTTTGACCAGTTTCAAGTCTGACATGGCTCCAGCAACTCTCACTCTGTGGGTTCTGTCTTTGAGCCAGTTTGCGACCCATCTTCTGACATAGGGGTTTATATATAAGGTGGATAGCTTATCTATGATGCCCGAGTGGGGTATTGTGTCAAATGCCTTTGCTAGGTCCAGATAGGCTGTGTGGACTACCTTCCCTTCATCTATGGCTTTGGTGACTATTTCAAAGAAGTTGACCAGGTTCAAAAGGAAGGATCTGCCCTTGATGAAGCCGAATTGGGTAGGAACTAGTGTCAGTAGGTCCCCAATGTCTTTGTTTATGAGCTCCATGATGATCCTCTCCATAGCCTTGCAGACTAGGCTAGTCAGGATTATGGGCCGATAGTTTCCAGGGTCCGTAGAGGCTCCACCTTTGTGGAGTGGGACCACTGTTGCTGTACGCCATTCTGTGGGCACATATCCTGTAGTGAGGCTGAGATTGTACAGCTGTTTTATTTGAGGGGTTAGTTCTTCTTGGAGTTCATGTAGGATGCAACCCGGGATGTCATCTGGCCCCATGGAAGCAGTGTTTTTTGCTTTGGAGAGGGCAGCCTTCACCTGAGCATCAGAGATGTTTGGGAGGCAGCCCTCTGCCAGGATAGATACTTGCTCTTTTGGGGGGGAGGGGGGGGAGAAGTTTGCACTGAGCCTGTCTGCCAGGATATTGGTGATGTCTGTGGGTTCAGTGTATTTTTTGTCATTTAGAATCAACTCAGAACAAGTCTGGGAGTTGCATCCCAGGTTCCTAACATAACAGAAAAAAGCCTTATGATTGTCTTTAGTGTCCTGTGCAATTTTTCTCTCGAAGCTGGCCTTGGAGGATTTTATGAGGGATCATAATTTTTTGCTAGTACTGATCAGAGCTGCCTTCCCTATTAGGGATTTTGCTCTATCATGTAGTAGCTTCCTCCTTCTGTTGTACAGTTTATTTATGGCTGGGGTCCACCAGACCGGACGCCTGCCTTTGGATGATCGGGTCTTGGTTTTGTTTGGGATAGCATGATCCATGCATTCCTGGAGATGCCCGTAGAATGCGTTTAAATAGGATTCTGCAGTTTGGGCCGTAGTTTCCACTGGCCCTGGGGCCTTGAAGGATTCCACTTCAGTTTTGAGAAGTGAGAAGTTCACTTTTGAGAAGTTTTTCACTGTGGTTTTCTGGGTTGGGGATGGGGTCAGGATGTGGATATCCAGTGAAATTAATTTATGGTTTGATCTTACCAATGAGGGATATACTTCTGATATGGAGCATAGAGTACCCATGTTGGTAATGATCAGGTCTAGTATGTTATCCCCTCTTGTGGGAGTGGTGACTAGTTGTTCCATAGCATTTGAGTTTATAATTTCCAGGAACCTTTGGGCTAAGGTGCTGGGGCTTGAGTAGTGCTCCCAGTCTATGTTTGGGTAGTTGAAGTCACCCAATATAATGGTGTTCAGAGAGATCTTCATGTTCTCCAATGTTTTCAGGAAAGCCGAGTGGGATTCCTGACTTTGAGAGGGTGGTCTGTAGGATGCTATAAACTGAAAAGCAGTCTTGTCCACTGTTAGTTGCACGTGGATGATCTCCAATACTTCGTGCAATGCCACTAACCTGGAGGTGTGGATATCCTTGATAAGTATGGAAACTCCCCCTCCTTTTGTGGTTCAGTCAGAGTTTTAGGGCCGAAAAGCATGATATGAGGCATAATCTGGTAGTGCTAGGGTGCTCTATGGAGCCTTGAACCAAGTTTCTGTCACTGCAGAGATATCGATGTGCTCCATACTGAGGAGAGCTTCGAGTGTGTGCATCTTGAGGTTAAGACTTCTGGCATTTAGCAGCATTATCCTTAGTTTCTTGGCCCTTGTGCTGTCTAGGGAGGTGGGTTTGACTTTTGAGCCTTGCCTAAAAAAGGCACTATGGGGGTGGCAAGAGCCTTTGCCAATATCCGAAAGCCCAGTGGTGACAGGTGCAAGCCGTCCCTAGCGAAGCAACGTGGCTTGTCGAGCATGTGATCCCAGGCTGACAGACACTGGTTCCCCTTTGAATGACACCAAAGTTTTAGCCAATTGTTAAAATCGATCATTTTGTCTTTGTACTGTGGCATTATTCTAGGTGAGGGTAAGATGTTGCTCAAGGTCAGGGTCATACCGGCCTGGGCTACATGATCAGAGAGCTCCTCTATGTCTCTTTTCATGTAGTCCAGGGAGGCACGTCTCAGGTCATTCACACCAGCATGTACGATGACTGAGTCATATTTGTATTTGCTTTGGAGTGACCTGAGTGCTTGCGTTATGTGGCGGATCCTAGCGCCCGACAGGCGGCTCACTGTGACCTTCTCTTTGTTCAGCCTGGTGAGCAGGACGTCAGTGTGTCTGAAAATAGAGTCACCTATTACAAGAGTCTCAGGTGTGTTATTCAGCCTTAAGGGCTGTGGCTGCTTAGCACACTGACTTTGTGAGCTATGTGTTGTGCGTGTTTTGTTTTGGGGTAGCGTTTGCTTGGATGTCTGCTTTGGAGGTCTCTGTTGCTTAGGTAGATTTTTATTTAGAGCCACTGAGTATGTTTTTGTGTATTTATGTGTTTGGTTTGCTGATGTGGTGGGACTATGTGATACTGGAATTGTGTTGTGTGAGGTTACCTTCTCCTCCTGACTGGTTTCACCAGTTTTGAGATGAGAGAGCTCAGCCTCCAGTTTGGCTATATGGTTGCATCTCTCACATATATTTGAACCTGTTTGGAGGAGGAGAGGGTTATCCATGTACATGAGACAGTTGTAACATTGCCTCAAAATTCCCAGATTCACCAGCTGAACTGGAGAGGAAACCATTGACTGACCTTTGGACATGCTAGAGTAATATAGGGAAACTGAATTAAGATGGACCAATAGGGGTCAAGGTAATCGTAGAGAGTATAAGAGTAAGTAGTGCTTATGGCTTAATAGTGCTAACTTGTAAGATTACTTATTTGGACCAGTGAAGGGCCTTAGAATGAGAATATGGTGTTTAATTTGAGAGATAGAGCAGTTCTAAGGGAAAAAGTGAAGAGCAGACTTTGTGGAGCCAGGAATAGTTTAAACCCAATTAGGCGGCGCTGCCCATTGTTGTGCTATGCACAAAAAGGCACAAAACTGCGCAAAAGAGGGTTTTAAGAGAGGGAGATCAAGGAGTTTGGAATTGACCCAAAATAGCCAATAAAACTACAGTTTCAAGGCAGTAACCACTCCCACAGGGGCAGGCAGGCTGCTCAATGTTTATCACTGCCACTGATGAACAGAGAGACTTCCCTTTAGCCCAAGCAAAAAATGGCCTCCAAGAAACTTACAAACAGTTCAGAACAGCAAGCCTGTAACTGAACAATTTTAAATCTCAGAAAAGTGGGAAAAAAGCAAGTTGTTTTGTTTTTTTGTTTTTTTTTTAAAGATAGCAGAGGTTCACAAGTATCAACAAGTTATAACAGTGCAGTAAATGACCCCACACTTGAGTGCTAGGCCAGAGACAGATAAAATGCAAGTTTTAAGAAAAAAACGATTTTAAAAATAAGTGCAAACAGGATTGGGGTTTGTATAGCATACTTGCAGATAGAATGTGGTTAATTTCTGGGACAATGGGTGTAGTACATGAGGGAACAGCTTCGTTGGCAAAGAAGCATTGATATTATACTGCTCACTGTTGTGTGGACAGTACCATCTGTAGCTCCTTTTCAGCATTCTGACTAAATCAGATTGTTCAAATTATATCTGTAACTTTTTTCTTACTTCACACATTGATTTTAGTTATTTGTGACTACCTCAACTTCTATCTTCTGTGGCACAGTACAGAAGTTTGTAGCCAGCCTAGTATCAAAGGCAGGGAGTTTAAATCTGTTAACATTTGTCTTTCAGACAGACGTAGCTTATACACAAGCAGTAATTACAGCACAGTCAGAGGGCCACTTTTTTCAGTTCTTGTCCTACATGGCAGTCCATCCATACTCCTTATGATATTAAAGTGGTGTAAGCCCTTCAAGTGTGTTCTTCATGACACAACAGATGTGTGCATTTCTTTGGTGTCCATGATCAATATGGTTCTCCCTCATATCTGTCTTGACATGTGTTCTTAAATGATAACATGTGAATGTTTAGTATGTTGTTCTCTGCTCACAGGCATTACATATTTTCAAAATAATTATGCTCTTCATTGCATACCTTCATCCAAACATTTCTTTATACTTTACAGCTTTATAGCAGAGAGAGCTTACATACAATATTTCTTATTGGCATGATGTCAGATCAACTGACAGTGTGTTTGGAACTCGTTTATTACACTTTCTTGTGTGTTGGGGCTGTTGAATTGCTGTTATGTTACTGTTCTTTGTAATTTTTTTGTAAGCATGCCCAGTATAATGATGTATGATATGTGTGCCATTCAACAATGGAACATATGAAATCATGACATGTCCTCAGATATGTGGTGTCATTTGACACTTATGTATGTTGAGTTTTATTATATTACCATTTAGCATTTACATGACTATACAACACATGCTTGTTTATTACATGTTTATAGATTCATAGGTTCATAGGAGTTTACTAGGCTAATGGCCCTAGGGTCTTTACAAGCCTAGGCATGTTATATCTGTGTTCGTTCCTTAATTAACCTTGGTTAGATGCTCGTTTTTTGCAGAGCAAGTCTATTAACAGCACTGAATGCCCCTGTCCATGAGAGACATAGGTGTCATACCCAGGATGAATTTATAGCCACCTATCTAATTGCTAGGTTGCACTTGAACAGAATCATTGAGGAGCTCTGCTTCTTGTGAATTGGGAGTTTATTCCAGAGAAGTGGCAATCTCTGGGAGACAAATCTGTCTCTCCAGCATGTTCTGTTAATGTCTGAGGTTAGGTTAAGATCTCTGGAGGAAGTGACTATTGTCCCATTTAATTTGTGGACGTGAAGCATTTCCATTAGGGCAGTGTCAGAGAGTACTTGGGAGGCCAGGCACAAGTCACCTCTCAGCAGCCTATAGGATACAGAATTCAGTGACATGGCTTTCAGTCTTTCCATGTAGTTCATGCTTTGGAGGCCCTGAATTTTCTTGGTGAGAAACATCTATGGTCTCTCCAGCTGCTGCAGGTGTCTGGTGAGGTGCATGCAAAAGGGAGCATTGTACTCTATTAGTGGTGTGATGAGGGTCGAGTACAGAGGAGTTATAACATCCTTAGTCTTGGATGTGATGCCCTTACTTATGAGATTACAAAGTAGAAGGCTTTCCTTACCACTGTGGACACATGATCATTGAAGTTTACATTGCTATCAACCTGTGTTCCCAAATCTCGCACAACTGGGTTTGAGCTTAGGGCGAATGCTGTCAATACTGTAATTTGCAGGGACTTCCTCTTTGCCAAAGGGAATTATCATGCACTTTTTTACATTTAGTTTTAGTCCATGGATTTGGCACCAATCATTTGTCTGTGTTAGCCCCTTTTGTAATATAACACCATTTCAGGACTCAATGATTGCTCCCAGTTTGGAATCATCACCAGACTTAGTAAGCCACATGCCATCTACTTTTGCCTGGACTTCCAAGAAATAGATTCCAAACAGTAGAGGGCCCAGCACAGATTTTTGTGGTAGAGGTGAAATCCCCAACTTCCACAGTATGAGTTCTGTTGATGAGACACTTGGCTATCCATCTAGTGACTTAGGGGTTAATCACCAGCTGGGAGAATTTCTCAGTGATACCTTAGTGGAAGATTGTGTCAAAAGACTTGACTAAGTCAAGATAGGTGGTATGTACTGTTTTGCTTTCATCCAGGGCTTTGGTGACATTCTCAAAGAAGTCCACTAGGTTCAATAATCATGATCTACTCTTAATGAAGCCAAACTGGGTCAGGTCAAGAGTCTGATAGTCACCTATGTCATTGTTGATAAGGTCCATGATGATTCTTTACATGCCTTTGCAGAAAAGGCTGGTTAGCCTTATAGGTCTATAGTTCCTATGGTTGATTGATGGATCCCCTTTGTGCAAGGAGATTATGGTTGCTGTTCTCCACTCTGCTGGTACAAAGCCAGTGCTCAGGCTGTGGTTAAAGAGAGGGATGAATAGTTCCACTAGGTTTTGTTTTAGATTGTTTAGTAAGCAGCCTGGAATGTTATCTGGTCCCATAGAGGCCATGTTTTTGGCCTTGGAGAGTGTGTATATGACCTGTTCTTAGGAGATACTAAGCAGAGGACTGCTGTCAGGTATGCTTTGGGGTATGGCTGATGGGGAGGGGGGTGAAGTTTGCACCAGATTTGTCAGCTAGCAGGTTGGCAATTTCCTCAGGTTCAGTATGAGTGGTACCTTTCACTATAACTTCAGCACATAGTTGGGAATTCCCTGTTACATTTCAGACTTAGCTAAAGAATGCCTTATGATTATCCTTAGCTAGGGATGTTAATTTAGCTTCATAACTAGCTTTAGAGGACTTTTTAAGATATTTGATTTGCTTGTTCAAGCTATGTATTCTACTCCTGCTGAGTAAGTTCCCTCTTGTTCTTAGACATCAGTTTCTTCTTTTTGTTATATAACCTATTTATACTTGAGGTCCACCAGGGTGGCCTGTTTTTTTCAGGAGGACCTGGTTTTAATCCGGTCAGGTACAGCCAAGTCTATACAGTGGTTTAGGTGGTTATACAGGACATTTGTGCATTCCTCTTTATAGGAGACATTGTTGGCTGTGTTAGCAGGGGGGTTGAAACTTTTTATACCATTGCCTAGTAGGCTGAAGTTTGCATTGTTTTTTTCTGCTCCTGAGGGTGTGTCAGGTCTATTCGTTATTTCAAATGAGACAGATTTATGATATGACTTTACCAGTGAGCATAACATACATGGGGTAGTGCAGTAACCCTCCCCCATGTCAATGATTACTAAGTCTAGGACATTTGAGCCCCATGTGGGGGTGCAGACCAGCTGTGCCAAGTCAATTTGTATTGACAACATCCAGGAACCTCATGGTGAACATGTTTGTGCTCATGTATGTTGCCCAGTCAATAAAAGGATAGTTGAAATCTCCCATGACCAAAGTTTTTGGCTGTATAGTGAGTGACTCTAGTAAGTCCAGGTAGGTGATATGCTTCTCTTGCTTTATGGTGTATGTAGTAATGATGTGGTAGGGTGTTTTGCCTATAGTTAGTTGGACCTAGAGTAGCTCAAGACAGTCAAACTGTTAACCAGTTTCAAGGCGTATTTGGCTTTAATGAAGATGGATACATCTTCACCTTTGGTTCTTTCACACTCATTTTGGGGACTGAACATGTGGAAGGCATTATAGCCTTGCATGGCCAGGGTGTTCTCCATGGCCTTGAACCATGTTTCAATGACTGCCCAGACATCAGCATCTTCCAAGGTGAGGAGTGCTCCAGGGAGTGCAGTTTCCTCTTTAGACTTCTAGCATTAAGCAGCATTACCTTGAGTTTGTCTTGAGTAGATTTATTTAAGTAAAACTTTTTGTTGTTTTGACATTGCCTAAAAAAGGCACTATGGGGAAGGCAAGCACCTTTGCCAGAATCCAAAAGCCTAGAGGAGACAGGTGAAGACAATCTCTGGCAAAGCAACATAGTCTGTCAACCATGTCTTCCTAGGTTGAAAGATACTGGATCCCCATGGACTGACAGCAGAAGCTAATCCAATTTTTGAAGTCATTCATTTTTGTCTATATTGTGATATCATCCTGGGCAAATGTAGAATGCTGCTTAGGGCTAGGGTCATATTTGCCTGGAACGCATAATGTAAGAGTTCAGTCATGTCTCTCATCATATAGTCCAGAGACATTCATCTCAAGTCATTCACTCCAACATGTACTATGATAAAGTCGTAATGATTGAGTGACTTGAGTGCATTCATGATTTGATGGATCCTAGCACCTGACAGGCAACTGACAATTACCTTCTCCTTGTCCTGCCTGGTGAGTCACCTATGACCAGGACATTTGGTTTTGAAGTGCTTTGCCTTACAGGCTTATTTGCTGATACACTGGTGTGTGTGCTGTGTAGTGGAATCTATTTGCTTTGCAGTGTATGCACGTGGTTTGTACTTGGGAGGTCTCTGATCTTTTGGTAGGCTTTAATTGACTATCTCCAAGTATGTGGCTTTATATGTTGTGACCTTGTTTTGAGCGAGAAGTGATGCGTGTGTGCTGACAACCTGTTTGATGTCTGGTTTGTTGTTTTGTGAGGGGATTGATTCCAAATTCATAGTGTAATTACATCTCTCACATATTGTATTTGTTTGTTTTAGGAGTAAGTGGTTGTCAGTGTACATGAGACAATTACTACATTGCCTCAAGATGTCCATGTCAATCAAGTTGGCCAGAGAAATGACTGGAAACTCATTGTCCATTATGACAGGATTTTACCACAACTACTAGGGTCTATATTAGAACATCGAGGTTTCAAACCTTCGAATGTTCTAATATCGAACCCTATGCAGTGAAAGCTTAAAATATCGAAGCAACAGAAACCCAAATTTTTTCCTAGGGAAAGAATTTGGTTGTCCGTTTCTGTTGCTTTGGTATTTTCAGCGCTGTGCAGAAAGTTACGGGTTTGGTTCAGGTAAGTGTGGGATTGTGTGGATGTGAGTGTTAGGGCAGGTTAGGTGAGTTAGGGCGTGGGTTAGGTATGTGTCCAACTGTGTGGATGTGAGGGTTAGGGCGGGTTAGGTGAGTTAGGGCTAGGGAGCGGGTGAGGTGAGTGTGCGATAGTGACTGACCTTAGGGTTAGGGTTTGGGTTAAGGTAAGTGGATAGTTAGTGGTGTGTGCATAGTTTAGTGTAGGGTTAGGTGTAAGATTTTAGGTGTATGTGTGTGGATTGCTGTTTATTTGGTGTGCTTGTGCTGTATGTATGTGTTTTGGAACAGCGATTTTTTCCCTAGGAAAAAAAATCACTGTTCTGACAGTTCAAGATTGTAAGCTTTCACTTACATAGGGTCGATTAATCATCGTTCGCTTTTTTTTAGTGGTTGGTGATCTAATATAGACCCAACTACTATTAGGTAGTGGGCTAGTTTGACCAGATTTTGTTCTAGGATTAACAAAGGGGCTTTATTCTGTTGAAGGCTAGGGGTGAAAATAATGGCAATGCTTCTCAATGCGCAACGAAGTTTCCCACAATGCAGAAGTGAAGCTTGGATGGGTTCACTAAAAGATGTCTAGGAAAAAATACTCTTTCAAGGCATTTTTGTCTATACTAGGATTGACAAAAGGGGCTTTACTCTATTGAAGGCTAGGAGTAAAAACAATGGCAAGGCTTCTCAATGTGCACCTGAGTATTCTACAATGCAGCAGGGAAGCTTGGGATGGTTCACTAACAGATGTCTAGGCGAAAATTGTATTTCAAGGCATCTGTGTCTACACAGGGCACCACTGAACCCCACTGCACAGTGTGTAGCTATGCACAAATGCAAGGCTTAAATACAGATGAAATTAAACACTTCAAGACTAAATTACCAATGGGAAAGCACACAATGACCTTTCCTCTAGTAATCTCTAACTCAAATGAGGCTCAGACGGCACACTTCTACCACAAGGGTGCAGATAGGATCCTCCTTATGTAAGCTGGCTAGAATAGTACTCAAATGTAATAATACAGTCTAGATTCAGCATATCTGAATCTAGTCTATGCCACTTACTAGCTACTTAAAGCAATGGAACAGCTTTTTTAGAGTTCATAAAAATACAGTAAAATTCAGCAAAATGATAACATATAGTCAACACAGTACAAAGGAAATTTGCAAGGTACTTATTTTTTCAATTTTAACAGTGGGTGCTTTAGATTTAAGCAGAATCTCTCCAGACCTCTGGCAAAAGTTGTCAAATGCTGAGCAGCTCCAGTTAAAGGAGTACACATCTGCACAGACACAATGCTTATATACAGGTGAAATAAAATACTTTTAAGCTAAACTACCAATGGGAAAGCACACAATGAGCTTTCCTCCAATAGAGTCCAACTCATGTGAGGCTCAGTCTACACAATTTTGCCACAAGGGTACTGGCAGGGCCCCCCTAATGTAAGATGGATGGAATAGTGCTCAAGTATAACAATACAATCTAGATTCAGCAGATTTGAATCTAGCCTATGCTATGTACTAACTACTTAAAGCAAAAGATCAGCTTTTTCAAAGTGCAGAAAAATAAAGTAAAAATCAGCAAAGTGATAAAATACAGTCAGCAAAGTGCAAAGAAAACTCAAAAAGTACTTTTTGTTTCAATTGTAGCAGTGGCTGCTTTGGATTTCAGCAGAATCTCTGCAGGCCTCTGGCAAAAGTCACCAAATGCTGAGAAGCTTTGGTTAGACCTGCAGTGGTACTGTTCTCTGCACAAACTGGCAGCTCATCGAGCAGCTGTGAAGAGTGGAAGACTATGGAGAGCATTTCCTTTAGAGGATTTTAAACTGGAGAGGTTTGCTTATAAACAAGCCACTGGGAACCAAGTTTGCACATTGCACATCATGCAAAAGTGAGGGTTTATACCAGCAGGATGAAAGACTTTTACACAGTTAGTCCCTCAGGCCAATTAGATAAATACATAATAAACTTTCCACCAGCAGTTACCAACTTGGATGGGTTGAATTCACCAGAGTGAAAAAGAACCCTTTTAATGTAAAATGAACTGGTTTTGAGCTCAGGTGCATTAAGAAAAGCTTTACAGCAAAAGTCAGAATTCCTGCAGAATCACAATCCTTAGAAATAAGTTCACTAACCCTGAGAAATATTCAACAAAATACAGAACAAAGTACACAATGTAAGAGAACTACAACACAGAACAATTTTGCAAAATGTAGAAATCTTTTGGCAGACTGAGGAGCACTTTGGCAAACTCAGAACAGCTTTTGCAGTACCAAAGGAGGTTAGGAAATATTAGAATACTGTTAGAAAACCTAAGAGCAGTACAGTAACAAACATATGATGTATCTTTAACAAGTGCAGGCCAAATAACAGTGATAAATTCAATGAAATCAATAAATGCAGCACAAAAGTGTTAACAGCAGTGATGCAGTTAGAGCAAGTGCAAAAAAAAATACTTATATTAGATTTGTAGGTCTAGATGGTCTTTAGCAGCAATCCAAGTCACAGCTGTCCAATCCAGGCTCAGGGAAACTCTGAATAAATGAACAATCATAGGTGATAATCTCCTCACTTATGGGTATCAATAACAGTTATTGTCAAAAACATGTCTCTTTCTGTTATACATGACAGAACAGCAGTAGGGTTCATTTCTTCTTGTGCATACTCGTTGAAATGTCGAATACAGATATGCCCCAGGATTCATGAAGCTCGGCGCAAGGATGGTTTTAGCCTTGCGCCGAGCGTCCTCATTACAGATGGTGCAGCAACGCCATATGAATATTTATGAGAGCGCGCTGCCGCACCATCGACGTGCACAGGAAAAGTGTGCGAGTGCAGGGGGCGTGTTTAAGTGCTCTACAGAGGTGGAAACATGCCCCCACAGTTGCACAACCTACTATGCTTACTATTAGAGCTCGCCTTTAATAGTAAGCAATTCATTCAGTGCCCGTAGATACTGAAATGTATGCTAAGCAGTCAAGAGTGTCCATGAACACTGAAATAAAATCAAAGTAGTAAACACACAAGTATGTAGCGGAATGTTGAGCCCCGTCACTAGAACTTCCACAATTAGATTCCCTGTGTCCCTTTTTTACATTTGTATTGCTTCAATATTGAAAGTATAAGCGAAGCACAGCGTGTTTGCATGTCGCTGCCCCCTGCTTAATGTACTTACACATCAAAATCATCCAAATAGAGAAAAACATGCAGAATCAATGTTAACATCAATAGTGTAGTGGTTAGAGCATCCGCCTAACGAACATGCATGCAGGGTTCGAACCCAACTATAGCACATATCATTTTCCATGTGGAATGTCGTTTTGATGTATAACCTACATAATAACATGTAAATCTGAACTGGAGTACATCATGAAATGTTTAACTAATGTCATTCAATCAAAGTGGTAGTGTCATAATGAATAAGGCACTAGTAAGCAGGTGTAAGCACAAATAAGCAGTAGTAAACATATATAAGTACCAGTAAGCAAGTCTGAGTGCGCTTGCGTGGGTGTAAGCAGTGCCCAGCATGGGAAATGTATACAATTATGTAGATGTATGTGCATGTGTATGTACAAATATTTTATATATATATATATATATATATATATATATATATATATATATATATATATATATGAATGAAGAATGAACTTCATAACAATAAAGCATACAAAAAGAATGAGAAGGGAATCAACAGCAACTCCAGTATTATTTAGTGCTGTCAGTGTATGTCATACCAAGCTGGGAAGTGGTGAGCACAGCACTGCTACTCACACCACAGGCAGGATACCACCAGTGAGTGTAACATTGCCGATCTGCTAAGTCTACTTTACAAACAATCACAGGGTAGTCCCTGGTGGGACCATCCAAAAATTGCTCGGATGAGTGGACCTCCGACCATTACACAAGAAGGGCAGGTATGTTCAAGGACTAAATGGTGAAAGAGCCTGATAATACATGGGCTGGGACAACATACGTGTAGGGCCCCTAATGCTGGGGAGAGGGCAATGTGTGGAGATGTGTCATGGCTGTGGTAGCAAATGGAAAATGGATGGTTTGAGTGTATGTCAAACACGGGTGGGGTGGAGGAACTACGGGTATGAAATTATGGATCCAGGTGTGTCAGATTTGGATGGTCTGGTTCTAATTGGACCACTTCATGGAGATCAGCGAGTTTGTTCTAAGTATATATGCATACACACATGCATACATCTATATGTAGAAGTACATTCCCTGTAACACATTAATTCCTTTTGCGGACATAAATAACATGAAAGTGCCCCTACAAACCTCAACAGTAGATAAAATAATAGGTTGTGCATAAGAAGGAAGGGACGAAACTGCTAAAATGCAGAAGTGTGTACAATGTCCAAAGTCAGTGCTGTTCTCATAAAATCCAATGTGAGGGCTTTCTCACACATGGAATCATTCCTGTGATCTGCCTGCTATGGCAACACCAATCACTAAACCAATCCTATTTGTAAAATAATTTCGTCAAACTCGTACATTATTAGCTCTCATGTGTAACGTTTGCGTTACCACATAGTCATACCTATTCATTTATTGTAGTGTCATGTTAACGGGAGTAATAATGTAATGAAGTATAGAGTCTAATCTTGAAATAAAGACATGCATGTGCCAGGTGGGACAAGCAAAAAATTGTGAATAGTGTCCTATTGGTCACTCATTTCACCAATATTTGTGGACTAAAAATCTGGGATGTCTGAGGATATGTGGAGTGAGTCAATCCATGGGATGGGTCTACAGGAGTAGGGAGTGGCCAATGTGTAGTGGTGTGGATACACTGTGTATCCAACTGGAGAATGGATGACTGCTGTGTTAGTGTAGTGTTGGGGTGGGTGTTTGGGGAACTAGGAGTCATGGGCATATGGGTATATATGCAAATGAAGCAGCACAATAATAATGTAGTGGTTAGAGCATCCACCTAACAAACAGACATTACCGGTCCAAATCCCACTGCAGCACATACCATTTTCCATTAGTAATCTGTATATGAACATATTACGACATCTGTCTGCTGTATAACCTGCATAATAACAATTAAAAGTGAAGAGTCAGTGTCATAATGAATACGGCAGTAGTAAGCAGGTTTATGCATAAATAAGCACCAGTAAGTGTGTTTAAGTGCATTTGTGCGGGGGTATGCATTGCCCTACAGATATATATATCTATCTATATATATATATATATATATATATATATATATATATAGTTGCAGACATATATATATATATATATATATATATATATATATATATATATATATATATATATATATATATATATATATATGTATATATATAGGTTCATAGGTTCGTACTAGGCTGTCTGCCCTAGGGCATTTATAAGCCTAGCCAGAGTGTGTGTGCCTTTCACCACCCCTTAGGATGAGAATACTATGCCCTTTTAGGGTTTAGTTTACTATGCCTCTGTCTAGTAGTGACACAGAGATGACCCCCAGGGTAAACCTACGATCTCCCATCCACTCGTCAAGATTTCTCTTGAATAGAGTCAGTGAGGGGCTCTGCCTAACATGGACTGGGATTCTGTTCCAGAGTGTAGGGAGCCTCTGGGTTATGAATCTGTCCCTCCAGCACATCCTATTTATTTCTGTGTTGAGGTTTAAGTCTCTTGCTCTCGTGGCTCTGATGGATTTGGTTTTTCTGAAGTGGAGCATGTCCATTAATTCCGGATTGGACATGGCCTTGTACGTCAGGCACAGATCACCTCTGAATAGGCGGTATGCGACTGAATAGAGCTGGAGTTTTTTTCAGTTGGGCAGCATATGACATATGTTTAAGACCCTTTATCCTCTTGGTGAGGAACTTTTGGGGTCTTTCCAACTGCTGCAGGTGTCGGGTAAGATACATCCCAAATGGGGCATTGTACTCAATCATTGGCCTGATAAGAGAAGAGTACAGGGGCACAATGACCTCTCTTGATCTAGATGTGAAACCCTTCATGATAAGGTGGGCAATATAGAAGGTCTTCCTAACCACTTTGGCAATGTGAGTGTCAAATGAGAGGTTACTGTCAACCTGGGTCCCTAGGTCCCTGATTACCTCTTCCGTGCCAATGGATTACCAGCTATGTGGTAATTTGTGGGTACCTTGTTTTTCCCAAAGGGTATGACTATACATTTTTGGCGTTCAGCTTAAGGCCATGGCTCTGGCACCAATAATCCATTTCTATGAGGCCTCTCTGAAGGATGTTTGTGTCTGCTGGAGTATCAATTATGGCCCAGTTTGCAGTCATCTGAACTTTGTCAGCCACAATCCTCCTATGTTTGCCTGTACCTCGGAAAAATAAATGCCGAACAAGAGGGTCCCAGGACTGAGCCCTGTGGGACACCGCTTGTGACTGGCTTAGAGTCTGACATAGCTCCAGCAACTCTGACCCTGTGGGTTCTGTCCTTGAGCCAGTTTGCAACCCATCTTGTGACATATGGGTTTACATTTAAGCTGGTGAGTTTGTCTATGATGCCCGATTGGGGTATTGTGTCAAAGGCTTTTGCAAGGTCAAGGTAGGCTGTGTGAACTGCCTTACCCTCATCAATGGCCTTAGTGACTGTTTCAAAAAATTCGACCAAGTTCAAAAGGCAGGATCTGCCCTGGACAAAGCCAAATTGGGTAGGATCCAATGTCTGTAGGTCCCCAATGTCTTTGTTTATGAGTTCCATAATGATCCTCTCCATAGCTTTGCAGACCAGGCTCGTCAAGCTTATGGGGTGGTAATTTCCAGGGTCCGTAGAAGCACCACCTTTGTGAAGTGGGACCACTGTTGCCGTACGCCACTCTTTGGGTACGTATCCTGTAGTAAGGCTAAGATTAAACAGCAGCCTTATGTGTGGGTTTAGTTCCTCTTGGAGTCCATATAGCACACAGCCCGGGACACTGTCCAGTCCCATTGATGCTGTGTTTTTAGCTTTAGAGAGGGCGGCTCTCACCTGGGCATCTGAGATGTTAGGGAGGCTACACTCTGCTGGGATAGTTATTTCTCCTTTTGGGGGGAGGAGAAATTTGCACTGAACCTGTCTGCCAGAATGTTGGCAATGTCAGTGGGTTCAGTGTATTTTGTGTCATTTTGGACTAACTCTGAGCATATCTGGGAGTTTCCACCCAGGTTTCTAACATAGCTAAAGAAGGCCTTGTGATTGTCTTTTGTGTCTTTGATTTTTCTCTCAAAGTTGGCCTTGGATGATTTTATGAGTGATCGTAGTTTTTGCTAGTACTGATCAGAGATGCCTTCCCTTTTAGGGATTTTGCTTTGTCATGTAGTAGCTTCCTCCTCCTGTTGTAAAGTTTGTTTATGGCTGGGGTCCACCAGACCGGCCTGCCTTTGGGGAATGGGTCTTGGTTTTATTTGGGATTGCATGATCCATGCATTCTTGAAGGTGCCCGTAGAAGGCATTTGCAAAGGATTCAGCAGTGTGGGTTGTGGTTTCCACTGGCCCAGGGCCTTGAAGGATACCACTTCAGTCTTAAGAAGTGTGAAGTTGGCTTTTGAGAAGTTCTTCACTGTGGTCTTTTGTGCAGGGGTGGGCGGGATGTGGATTTCCAGTGAGATTAATTTATGGTCTGATCTTACCAAAGAGGGATATACTTCCGGTGTGGAGCATTTTGTCCCCATGTTTGTGATGATCAGGTCTAGTATATTGTCTCCTCTTGTGGGAATGGTGACTAGTTGTTCCATTGCATTTGAGTTTATGAATTCTAGGAACCTTTGGGCTAGGGTGTTAGGGCTTGAGTAATGTTCCCAGTCTATGTTTGGGTAGTTGAAGTCTCCCAAAATGATGGTATTTGGAGAGACATTCCTACCCTCCAGTGTCTTCAGGAAGGCTGTGTGGGGTTCCTGAGTTTGAGAGGGTGGTCTGTAGCATGCTACAAACTGTAAGGCAGTTTTTCCTATGGTTAGTTGCACCTGGATGGTCTCTGATGCTTCGTGCGTTGCCACTAACCTGGAGGTGTGGGTATCTTCGATGAATATGGATACTCCCCCTCCTTTTGTGGTTCGGTCCAAGTTTTGGGGAAGGAAAGCATGATATGAGGTAAAACCTGATAGCGCTGGGGTGCTCTCAGAAGCCTTGAACCAGGTTTCAGTCACTGCACAGACATCGATGTTCTCCATACTGATGAGGGCTTGCATCTTGAGGTTTAGACTTCTGGCATTGAGCAGCATTACCCTTAGTTTTTTTCCACTTGTGTTTTCTAGGGAGGTAGGTTTGTCATTTAAGCCTTGCCTAAAAAAGGCACTATGGGGGTGGCAAGAGCCTTGGCCAATATCCGGAAGCCCAGGGGTGACAGGTGCAAGCCATCCCTTGCAAAGCAGCGTGGCTTGTCAAGCATGTCATCCCAAGCAGACAGACATTGGATCCCCTTAGAATGACACCAGTAATTAAGCCAATTGTTAAAACTGATCATTTTGTCTTTGTACTGTGGCATCATTCTTGGTGAGGGTAAGATGCTGCTCAGGGTCAGGGTCATACCGGCCTGGGCTACATAATCAGAGAGCTCCTCTATGTCTCTTTTCATGTAGTCCAGGGAGGTACATCTCAGGTCGTTCACACCGGCATGTACAATGACTGAGTCATATTTGTACTTGCTGTGGAGTGACCTGAGTGCTTGTGTTATGTGGCGGATTCTAGCTCCCGACAGGCAGCTTACTGTGACCTTTTCCTTGTTTAGTCTGGTGAGCGGACGTCAGTGTGTCTGACTATGGAGTCACCTATTACAAGTGTGTCTGGCATGTTGTTTGGCCTTAAGGGCTGTGACTGTTTAGCACACTGACTTTGTGAACTATGTGTTGCATGTGCTATGTCTTGAGGTGGCAGTTGCTTGGTGTCTGCTTTGGAGGCCTCTGTTGTTTTGGTAGATTTTAATCAGCGCCTCGAATATGTTTTGTGTGTTTATGTGTTTGGTTTGCAGTTGTGATAGTTCTATGTGAGACTGGGTTTGTGGTGTGCGTGGTTACCTTCTCCTCCTGACTGGTCTTGCCAGTACTGAATTGAGAGAGCTCAGCCTCCAGTTTGGCTATATAGTTGCATCTCTACATATATTTGTATTTGTTGGGAGGAGGAGAGGGTTGTCTGTGTACATGAGGCAATTGTAACATTGCCTCAAGATTCAGATTCACCAGCTGAACAGGAGAGGATGCCAGCAACTGACCCTTTGACATGCTAGAAATAGTGAAAAAGATTGCTGTGTAACTGAGTCAGAAAGGACCTATAGGGAAATGGGTACTCAAGGGAATTTAGGTGAATGAAGTACTTTCTTTTGTTTAAGAGTGCTTTACCTGTATAAAAAATGCTTTAGGAGCAAGTGCTGAGCTTTTCAGATAGAGTATAGGCTGTTTAGATTGCAAGTAGAACAGTTCTAAGGGAAAAATTGAAGAGCAGACTTTACGGAGCCAGAAATAGTCTAAACTTGATTAACCAGCAACTTCGCACTAATTCGCGCTAAAGCGTGCAAAAGCGGGCTTTATAGCAGTGGGTTGAAAACAGCCAGGAATTGACCCAAAATGGCCAATAAACTGCAAGTTGCTGGGCTGGAACCAATCCACTAGGGACAAATAGGTTGCTCAGTGCTCCCCACTCCCACTGGTGAACAAAGAAGCTTCCTCTTATCCAAATAAGGATATGGATAGCACAGGAACTAAGACAATGCCCAGAGATCAGCAAAATCTGACGACTGGAATATTCTAGTTCAGAAAAGCGGGAAAACAAGGATTTTTTTTGTTTTTTTTTCTTTTTTTACAGAGAAAGGAGAAAAAGATACAGTAACAAACAGTAAATGCTATAAATGCTAGCACTTGAGTGTGTTAGCCTAACAATTAAATTAAACAAAAAATAACTTTTTAAAGTGCTAACAGTATAAATTCAACACAAGTACAGTTAAAACAATATGCAGAGCTGTTTTTTAAGCGAAATGCAGTCGAGATGCAGTAATTTAAGCGAAAGCCAGAAAAATACTTATAAATCCAGGAAAGTCACTCTTTCACTCTCTGCTGCTGTAGAACTCTGCAGGACACACGAGGAGCTGTGCTGAGTCTTTTACAAGTAAAAAGCGGCTTTATAGCAGGGGGTTGAAAAGAGCCAGGAATTGACCCAAAATGGCCAATAAACTACAAGTTGCTGGGCTGGAACCAATCCTCTAGGGACAAATAGGTTGCTCAGTGCTCCCCACTCCCACTGGTGAACAAAGAAGCTTCCTCTTATCCAAATAAGTATATGGATAGCACAGGAACTAAGACAAAGCCCAGAGATCAGCAAAATCTGAAGACTGGACTATTCTAGTTCAAGCGGAAAACAAGGATTTTTGTGTTTTTTTCTTTTTTTTACAGGGAAAGGAGATAAAGATACAGTAGCAAACAGTAAATGCTATAAAATGGCTAGAGCACATGAGTGTATTAGCCTAACAATTAAATTAAACAAAAAATAACTTTTTAAAGTGCTAACAGTATAAATTCAACACAAGTACAGTAAAAAACAATATGCAGAGCTGTTTTTAAGCGATATATATATATATATATATATATATATATATATATATATATATATATATATATATATATATGTGTGTGTGTGTGTGTGTGTGTGTGTGTGCGTAAATATACACATGTAAATAGCTAGGATATGATACAGCAGTTACGAATTACATATGTTCACAGGCTGTGCAAATGGGGGTGAGGGGTTCAATCAACAAACGTGTAACACGTAGCATCAACCACTCCCACCTAGACAGGTGAAACATACAAACACACGATACAAGTACACACACCACTGCTTCCCAGACCACCTGCAGGATGCTACCAGTGAGAGACACCTGCCAGGTCTAATCTTGAAACAAAGACATCAATGTCCCTTGTGGGATACCCAAAAATTACTGATCATTGGAGTCAGTCCTTGTAATGATTCATCAAACCAGGCTGTAGATGTACATGGACCAGTAGGTTGTGCAAGCCTGATAACCCATGGGTCAACACAATGTACGACATGGGTCCTGACACATGGAGAGTGGGCAGTGTGTAGTGGTGTGGCTAGACTCCACCTGCACCCATAGTAAGGATGAGTGCTGTAGAGGAGGGGCAGGTGGGGGAAATATGGGTATGCAATTATGGGCCTAGGCGTGCAGGTGTTGGCTGGTGCAGTTGTATTAGGACCACCCCGGGGATGTAAGTAATATTCTGAAATGGGTAGAACGTATGCCCATACCTCTCAACCCCTAAGAGCAAAACCACTGGACAGAACATAAACTGTTGCGGGAACAAATAGGGACAGAAGGCACATATTCCGATTACTACCTTAGAAAACTGATAGCATAATAGGTATGCATTAGCATGACTCGGCTGAAGGATGTGGGGTCCTAAACCCAATTACTTGCCTGTATTTAATGGTGTCATTTCCCAGGTATTTGCCAGACAGGTGCAGATTGTAAGAGGAACACACCAATAGTATGAAGCAAACTCTGGACAGGCTGCGGATTCTGTACAGTCGACCAGCATGCTTACACCTAATGGGCAGCCATTCCCGATATGGGTCCCACGGCAGCACATTCCAGTTTAAATGGATAAGTATGGTATGACCATATGTGTCATTGTATAACCCACTACACAACATCTATGAACACATGGTCGCACCACCCCACTGTAGGCATGTAAGCCGATGTAATAGGCATCGCAAGGTATTATTGTAGTCCTCACCCCCACCCAGGGGTGTGAGTGTCAGATGCAAACGCCAAATGCAGTACATTTGCAAGTGCGGGAGCAAGCAGGTGTAAGCCTGTTTGGCCGCCGGTATACAAGTATCGCACTGGTGAAGTAATACAGAGGCTAACTGAGTGTAAGAAACTGTAACCAGAGGTTAGCATTGCTTAGCTGCGCACAAACCCGTGCACACCCGCTCACAACTGCTTTAAAGTGCCTTAATTACTCTGTACCCAACAGCTCGTGTTCGGGCCAGCAACAAAATGAACAGCCTCTGCAAGCTAGAACTCAGGACCCTGTTCATCACAGTCACAGTAGTTAACCACTACACCATGATAGCAATACATATAAAAGAGGTATCAGCAAACTAATCCTCACAACAGAGAAATGAAATCATACATGTGAACTGAATCTATGTACAGTGTAATGTTCTATAACCTGCCACAGACCATATATATGTGAAGTTGAGTACTGCAGTAAACATAGAGTTGAGGTGTCACTGTAATAAAGTTATAAAGTCCCCAGGACCCCATACAGTGTATGTACACATGAATGACAGATACCAGCCACATATATAACCTGTAATGAATAAGACATAGCTTAGCCTTTTCGAAACCAAACAATTACGGAAAAGTGTGGGAATCCGTCCCTACTTAAACTGAAGAGGCAGGAATACGTCTCATAACTGGTTGTAGCATCCCACTGCAGGCAGAATGGCTGGAGTGGGAGAAGGCACTCGCTTTAGAGTGTAGCGCTGGGGCATCCAGGAGCCCAAATTCATGGTATGGCTCCTGGTAAAGCACCATGACAAGAGACTACAGCAGGGCCATTACCAGGGCTCGCAGTACAAAATGGAGGCCTGGGACAGTCTCGCCCATGACCTCACTAGTGCCAAAGGTATCCTACAGACTGGTGAGCAGGTCAGGCACCACCATGCAGGCCTGAAGCGATGGAGGGGGGATGTCCTGGAACAGTGGATCCAGGAAGCAAGGCAGATGCAGAATGCCCCAGAACTGAGTAAGTACTCCTTCCACTATGTAGTTAATAATTGCCTAGCTTGTGTATACTATGGATAGGTATGGCTAAATATCAATGTACTTCTCTGACAGCTGCAGATGAGCGTGCTGTGAACCAGCAAGCCTATGATGCTAGGCTGCAAAGGATGCGTTGTGAGGTAGGTTAGTAAATAGCCTGCATGTACTGTAATAACAAATAAATGTAAGAGCCTCAGAAAGTGTTGTACCAGTATACAGATTTGTGTAATATGCTGCAAATAAAGGTGTAACCCATGCATTGCTTCTGTTTACTCTGCAGTCATATGTTGTTATACTGTTGCAGTTATTAAATAGTACTATTGTAGTAAGCAGTGTTACCCACACTGTGGTATGCAGATAAAATGTGCATGAAGTGCTGTAAAACAATGTTGGAAGTGCAAACAGGTCAGTCATATTAGACAGACAACCCTCTCCTCCTCCAAACAAATTCCAACACATGTGAGAAATGCAACCATATAGCCAAACTGGAGGCTAAGCTCTCTCAACTCAGTACTGGCATAACCAGTCAGGAGGAGAAGGAAACCACACTTACTACAATTCCAGTCTCACATAGACCTACCACGACAGCAAACCAAACACATAATCACACAAAATCATACTCGGAGGCTCTAAATAAAGATCTGCCTAAGCAGCAGAGACCTCCAAAGCAGACACCCAAGCAACCACTACCCCAAAACAAAACACGTGCAACACATATCTCACAAAGCCAGTGTGCCGAACAGTCACAGCCCTTAAGAATAAACAACACACCTGATACACTTGTAATAGGTGACTCTATCGTCAGGCACACTGATGTCCCGCTCACCAGGCTGAACAAGGAGAAGGTCACGGTGAGCAGCCTGTCAGGCGCTAGGATCCGCCACATAACACAAGCACTCAGGTCACTCCAAGACAAGTACAAATATGACTCAGTCATTGTCCATGCTGGTGTGAATGACCTGAGATGTACCTCCCTGGACTACATGAAAAGAGACATAAAGGAGCTCTCTGAGCATGTAGCCCAGGCTGGTATGACCCTGACCTTGAGTAGCATCTTACCCTCACCAAGAATGATGCCACAATATGAAGACAAGATGATCAATTTCAACAATTGGCTTAAGTACTGGTGTCATTCAAAGGGGATCCAATGTCTGTCAGCTTGGGATGATATGCTCGACAAGCCACGATGCTTCGCTAGGGACGGCTTGCACCTGTCACCCCTGGGCTTTCAGATATTGGCAAAGGCTCTTGCTACCCCCATAGTGCCTTTTTAGGCAAGGCTCAAAAGACAAACCCACCTCCATAGGTATCACAAGGGATAAGAAACTAAGAGTAATGCTACTCAACGCCAGAAGTCTAAACCTCAAGACGCACCCACTTGAAACTCTACTTAGCATGGAGAACATTGATATCTGTGCAGTAACAGAAACCTGGTTCAGGGCTCCCGAGAGCACCCCAGCACTACCAGGTTATACCTCATACCATGCTTTTCAGCCCCAAAACTTGGACCGAACTACAAAAGGAGGGGGAATATCTTTATTCATCAAAGATACCCACACCTCCAGGTTGGTGGCAAAGCACGAAGCATCAGAGACTATCCATGTGCAAATAACAGTGGGTAAAACTGCCTTCCAGTTTATAGCCTGCTACAGACCACCCTCCCAAACCCAGGAACCCCACTCAGCCTTCCTGAGAACACTGGAAAATATGAAGGTCTCTCCAAACACCATTATATAATGGGCGACTTCAACTACCCTAACATAGACTGGGAGCATTACTCTAGCTCCAACACCCTAGCCCAAAGATTCCTAGAATTTATAAACTCCAGTGCTATGGAACAACTTGTTACCACTCCCACAAGAGGGGAAAACATACAGGACCTGATCATCACCAACATGGGGACTCTATGCTCCAGACCAGAAGTGTATCCCTCACTGGTAAGATCAGACCATAAACTAATCTCACTGGATATTCACATCCCGACCACCCCTGCCCAGAAAACCACAGTGAAAAACTTCTCTAAAGCAAATTTCACACTCCTCAAAACCGAGGTGGAATCCTTCAATGCCCCTGAGCCTGTGGAAAATACGGCCCAGACTGCAGAATCCTTTATAAACGCATTCTATGAACACCTTCAGGAATGCATGGATCATGCGATCCCAAATAAAACCAAGACCCAATCCTCCAAAGGCAGATGTCCTGTCTGGTTGCCCCCAGCCATAAACAAACTATACAATAGAAGGAGGAAGCTACTAAATGATAGAGCAAAATCCCAAAAAGGGAAGGCATCTCTGATCAGTATTAGCAAAAATCTACGGGCACTCATAAAATTGTCTAAGGCCAACTTTGAGAGAAAAATTGCACAGGACACTAAGGATAATCACAAGGCTTTCTTTTTGTTATGTTAGGAACCTGGGTGGTAATTCCCAGATATGCTCAGAATTAGTCCAAAATGACAAAAAATACACTGAACCCACAGACATTGCCAACATCCGAGCTGACAGGTTCAGCACAAACTCCCCCCCCCCCTCCCCACCAAAAGGGCACATATCTATCCCAGCAGAGTGCTGCCCCCCTGACATCTCAGATGCTCAGGTAAGAGCCGCCCTCTCCAAAGCAAAAAACACAGCATCAATGGGATCAGACGGTGTCTGGGCAAGTCTACATGAACTCCAAGAAGAGCTAAACCCAAACATAAAACTACTGTTCAATCTCAGCCTTACTACAGGATTTGTGCCCAAAGAAACTATCTATAATATATATATATATATATATATATATATATATATATATATATATATATATATATGGTGTATATATATAGTGGTATATATATATATAATATATATATATATATATATGTATATATATATAAGCCTGACTAGCTTGGTCTGCAATGCTATGGAAAGGATCATCATTGACTTCATAAATAAAGATATTGGGGACCTACAGACACTGGGGCCTAACCAGTTTGACTTTGTTAAGGGCAGATCCTGCCTCTTAAACCTGGTTGATTTCTTTGAGACAGTCACCAAGGCCATTGACGAGGGGAAGGTGGTCCACACAGCCTACCTGGACCTCGCAAAGCCTTCGATACAATACCCCATTCGGGCATTATAGATAAGCTCACCAGCTTAAATACAAACCCTATGTCACTAGATGGATTGCAAACTGGCTCAAGGACAGAACCCACATGGTTAGAATTGCTAGAGCCATGTCAGACTCCAAACCAGTTACAAGTGGCGTCCCACAAGGCTCAGTCCTGGGACCTCTCTTGTTCGGTATATATTTCTGGTACAGGCCAACATGGAAGGACTGTGGCTGACCAAGTTCGCAGATGACTGCAAACTGGGCGCCATAATTGACTCTCCAGCCAACACAAGCATCCTCCAAAAGGGCCTCATAGAAACAGACAACTGGTGCCAGAGCCATGGCCTCAAGCTAAATGCCAAAAAGTGTATAGTTATCCCCTTTGGCAAACACAAAGTGCCCACAAATTACCACATAGGTGGTAATCCATTAAGTACAGAAGAAGTAATTAGGGACCCAAGTTTATAGCAATCTCTCATTTGACAACCACGTGGCCAAAGTGGTTAGAAAAACATTTTATATAGCCCACCTAATCATGAAGGGATTCACATCTAGATCAGGGGAGGTCATCGTGCCTCTTTACTCATCCCTCATCAGGCCCATAATTGAGTACAATGCCCCTTTTGGGATGTACCTTACCAGACACCTGCAGCAACTGGAAAGACCCCAAAAGTACCTCACCAAGAGGATCAAAGGGCTCAAACAGATGCCATATGCTGCCCCATTAAAGAAACTCCAGCTCTACTCAGTGGCATACCGCCTGTTCAAAGGCGATCTATGCTTTTTCGTATAAAGCCATGTCCAACCCGGAATTAATGGACATGCTGCACCTCAGAAAATCCAAATCCCATCGAGCTACGTGCTCAAGAGACTTGAACCTCAGCACTGAAATAAATAGGACATGCTGGAGGGACAGATTCATAACCCAGAGGCTCCCTTCACTCTGGAATAAAATCCCAGTCCAGGTTAGGCAGAGTTCCTCATTGACTCTCTTCAAGAGGAATCTTGATGAGTGGATGGGAGATCATAGGTTTACCCCGAGTATCACTTCTGTGTCACTGTTAGACAGAGGCACAGTATACTAACCTCGGAAAAGGGCATAGCAAAATAAATTTAAAATGGGTGGCGAAAGCCAAACACATTCTGGCTAGGCTTATAAATGCCCTAGGGCAGATAGCCTAGTATGAACCTATGAACCTATGAACCTATGAACTAAATACATTGCAAAGCTTCACAACAATTGCCTGATAGCATAGTGTACAGTGATCTTAACTGCAATACTTTTGTCACACACAGCAAGGCTTTGGATCCCAGGAGCGCCAGTGAGTTGTATGCATAATCATTCCACACAACAGCACACAGTTTGTTAGAATGTTCAGAGAGAAAGCTGTATACATATATAAACTTAGCAACTGTACAGATTATGCTAGAATGCTCAAATAGAAAGTGGTATGCATATTCATACCCCTCAACTGTTCCAATCTGCCCAATATGTCCTGATAAATGGCCCACATCACCTGCTTTTTGCCCTGTTCCCCTGACAAATTAGTGTGATGATCCAAGAAAGGTAGGCAGCTGTAAATGACATATAACTGATAGACTTGTACATAATCAGACAATGTACATGCAAACAGACCTGTCATCTCAGCATCTCACCCAAAGTGTATGACAGCAGTCAGCAGTCTCCAAACATGTTGCATTACACCTACATCTTGTCAAGCCTGTACGTAAGACACAGGTCCCATACATACTAATCTACAAACATACCATTGTACAATATAACGCCATTGGGTAGTGTAATAATACATGTAAGGGACAGACCACTGCAGTGACTATGAATGTAGAGTAAACTACAAAGATTTATTAGTTGTTAATTGAACTCTCTCACTTTCACCTCTACTATATGTGCAAAAATAACTGATTTACACAACTCATTTGGTATGTCTACACTCCTAACCTTTGTCGGGAAATATGTCCTATTGATTTATAAATATTCACATCTGTTTCTATGCATGTGCCATGTTAAAATACCCCCATATTGGTGTCCTGTTGCCATCAATAAAGCCTGCATGTTGTTGTAATGGCCAATGTTTACCCATATATGCATGTGTTCTGCCTGCTCTGCAACTATTTTATATCTAGTGCCCTGGGTAATGGGAATACCTATGCATGCTGTTATAACAAATCGTGAATGCTGTTGACTATTACTAACCCATATCTGCCTTAAACATGCTACAACATAGCTCATATGGGATGGCCGGTCCCAGTGGACCCACCTGTCCCACCTCAGCTGGCCTTGGCACCGGGCACCACCACATCTAGGGCCCAGCCTGGGGCCCCGTCGTTCATTTGCCCTGCACCATCTTCAGGTGGAACCACCTCAGGGGATGGGGCTCGGCCTCCCACTGGGAGCAGGAGCAGACAGGAACCTGTCACCCATGGTATGGTCTGGGCCGTGGTGCGTAGGGAGCTCGACAATGAGATTCAAGACCGCCTATGCCAGCTTGAGGGCTGAGTGGTGCAACTAGAGGGTGAGCCTGCCCCTCCTACACAGCCCCAAGCACAGCTACCTTCTGGGCTGTGAAGCTGCAGTGGTGACTGCCCATGGGTGGGGACCTCAGTCCCACTTTATCCATTTGTGGGCTCATGGGCTTTTGACTTCCAAACACACCTCCCCGTCCAAGGTGTCCCCCCCACATTCTCATATACCACCCCTCTACAAGTCTTGTTTGTCTTGTCTGTCATCCTACCCAACCTATCCTCCCTGATCATACCTGTTCTCCTTCCCCAACATCCCACTCTCACCTAAAAGTAAAAGAAAATAAGGGCAATCTGTTCCTAAAAAAAGCACTCCCCATACATAGCTGTCCATTTTGGACACATGTCCACTGGACACATGTAAATGTTTCTAATTGGCATGACAACATATTATTGTTGTCCTCACCACTCTCTCAGGGTTGTGAGCATCCAAATGTACTGCCAAATTAATTGTATACGCATAGCCATTGCTGTAGAAGAAATGGACAGCTATGGACCTTCCCTACACCCTTCCTGCACATCCCTAGCTACCTTGCCTACTATATTTCCCACTTTGTGCCCTTTTTTCACCACTTTCCTATCACCCCTTTTTTCTTTTCTTTTAAAGAAATTAGCACGGATGTAAGCACAAGTAAACACTTTTAAGCAGCAGTGAGCAGGTTACAGCCTGTTTGCATGGGGGTAAGCACTACCTACACAGGTTAAGCAATCAAGAAAGTAACTGAGTGTAAGGAACTGTAACCAAAAGTAACCACTGCTTACCATCACGCAAAACCACGCACACCCACTCACAACTGCATAAAAGTGCCTTAATCACTCCGTATACAATGGCCTTGTTCTGCCCAGCAACAAAATAAACAGCGTCTGCAAGGGTTGAAACCAGGACCCTGCACACCACAGCCAATGTGATTTACCACTAAGCCATGGCAGATATACAGACATTGGATGTTATCACAATCATAGCATCCAGCACAGTCATTCAACACTATAGGAAATGTATTCCATTATGTAGATGTATGTGTGTGTGTTTATGTCCAGATATATATACATACACAGATATAGATATATATAGATATATCAAGAACATACCATGTGACAACAAAGCAGTAAAAAGAATGAAAAGGGAAACACCAGCAACTCCTGTATTATGTAGTGGTGTTGTCCTATGTAATATCAAGACTCCCTCAGACAGGCATGTGTCATTAAGACACGCACACATTAAATACATTACTTTGAGCATTTCATTTACAGTAACAAAAATGGTCCTGTCCAATCATTATGTGAGAACAGTACTCTTGCAGGGTGCTTTGTGCAATATCATCATCATTAAAAAGGTAAATGGGGTAACCATAGAGGGACTGGTAGTGTTGTATGTACAATGGGGTTGTCTGCATCATGTGTACCTGGAACCTTTAGGAGTCATGTGCATACCAGGATCATGTACCTGAGAGAGGGGTGAGGACAACAGTAGTATGTTGTGATGCAAGTTACAAAGGTTACAATTGTCCAGTGGATATGTGTGTGAAATGGGCAGCTATTTATGGGGCAAAAGTTGTTCTGGGAACAAATCGGCCTTTTGTTTCCATTTTCGTAAGGTGAGAGTGGGATATTGGGGAAGGAGAGTAGGTATACTCGTGGAGGATAGGTTGGGTAGGATGACAGACAAGACAGCATACATGGGGCAGTATATGACACATGTGGGGGGATACACCTTGGATGGGGAGGGGTGTTTGGCAGTCACAAGCCCATGAGCTCTCAAATGGAAACAGTGGGACGGAGGTCCCCACCCATGGGCAACCACCAGTGCACCATCACAGCCGCAAAGGTGACTGTGCTGGGAGCTGTCTAGGAGGGGCAGGCTCACCCTCTAAATGTAACACTCTGCCCTTGAGCTGGAGTAGCTGGCCTGAAAAACCTTTATTGAGCCCCCTACACACCACAGCCTGGACTGTACGATGGCTGACAAGTTCCTGTCTGGACCTGCTCCCAGGGGGGCAGGCCCCATCCTCAGTGGTGGTTCCAACAGAAGGTGGTGCAGAGCCAACAGAGGTGGAGGTCCAAGGCTGGGCCCCAGACATGCTGGTGTCCGGTGCCATGGCCAACTGAAGTAGGACAGGTGGTTCCACCGGGACCTCCAATCCCATACAGCCTATGGTGTTGCAGTTTTAACACAGATAAGGCTTAGTAATAGTCAACAGCAGTCAGGATTACTTATAACAGCATGCATAGATATTACCATCAACCCAAGACAACAGATGTCATACATTTGCAGAGGGAGTAGAACACATGCATATATACTGCATGACATCTATCAAAAGCGTAGATAACTTGTGACTGCAGCTATGAACAGTGGCCCACTATTGGCATGTCATTGTGATAACCTCAGACAGTGATTGTCATACCACTGTTTCATGTGACTTATTTCCAATCAGGGATGCAATGGCAGTAACTCTCATCACTGTCACCATGTACTGACTGCAATCCTCACACTATGCTTCTGCAGTTCACAGATGTGTGTTCTGTGAGTAACACAAGTAACAAATGGATCAACACACTGAGCAGTCCACAGATGACCCTGCAGATGGGGGTTTCCTCACAAACAGAGCACTGTCTTGTCAGTTATTAAAACATGCAGACTAGCCATTACCACACACACATTGTTAAATTGGCAATAGTCTGAATGAAGCATAGCTACACTTATTTTCCACTGTGTATGTCATTTAAGGAATATCCAGATTTCATCTGTAATGCTGTTTACCAAACACCAGATCCAGGTTCCACTCACAGCGACTGTCATGGGCAAACACCACCATGATGTTCCTAGATATTGTACTGTGTTTCAATGCAATTGGCTATGGGAATGTTACCACAGCTGTTCCACATGCAATCAGCTAGAGGAGGAATGCAATAGGTGCAGAGGCCATCACCTGAACATGACCATCACTTACAAAACACAAGCTGCTGCTGAGCAGGTGTACATCTCCACATCCACCAGAGAGTGTATGTGAGGGACAGACAGAGGAAAAGTACATCAGAGAAGGGCTGGGAGACTAAAACTTAAGCATCATCTGTCACACACCTACCAGTACAGGGGTTCAAACCCCTGACTGACTAGCCATTACTATTACAAGTGCATGCAGTTACTCCATGTGCCACATAGCTGACATGGTGTGCTGTAAGAACATATATGTGTGCTGGTGAGTGACATCTGCAACAGAGATATAGTAGACATACATTAGGTGTAGCACACATGGCTGTCCACATGAACAGATGTCATTGTCAACACAACCACACTCTCTAAAGGACTGACACATTGGCACACTTTGGCAGGCTCACAAATACACTTCCTAACTACTTAGTTTGCCACACTACAGTAATGCACAGGTATTACATGCACCACAGGGGTTATCCTGATGTTCTATGGGCTAGGGCATGTGAACATGTCTGACATCAGTCAGTATGCCAATGGGAGTTATACTGGGTGTGACTGTGGTTGGGAACATCATACCCCACACACAGACACAAGGTGCCAGTACTGACATGCATGTGTGCATTGCTTCATGGGTGTGTAGTGGTTGGCTGTGCAAGATGGCTGTACAAGGCTGGGTGAGGGGTAATCCTTGACATCTGGCCACCTGACAATGGTCTGTAGTATGGTTCAGGGGTGTAGTGTCTGCAATGTCCCACACAGATGGGTATTGTATTAACTGTCCTGTCATCCTGGTTTCCATTGTGTGTGGCCATTGCCATGTCTGTTTGATAGTCATTGCCATGGACATTGCCTGGGATGTGCAAGTCCCACATTAATGCACAGTGACATGTTTAAGTGTACCTGGTTTGCCTGGCACATGTGTACACAGACTGTTATCATCAGATGTGCCAATCCTGGCCTGGTGTGGCAGGATCTGCAAATAGACAGCAGGTTGACCCTGCACCTGCATTGATAGCATGATACAGCTATTCCCTGGTATCAGTGGCATCAGTCCATACAGGGCATGTGTGTAAGGCATTGTATGTCCTTTGTGGATCACATTTGATGGCACCACATATGTTGCATGCGTCCAGTGGGAACATAGTGAAGGTTCATTGTCCGCAATTATGTGCCTATTTTACTGGTGGACAGGGTGCCATGCCATCTGTAGCCCACTGCATTCACACCATGCCTACTATCTGTCAACAATGTGCAGGGTAATACAGCATAGCGGAATTTTCTAGGCAAGTGTGTTTGTGTATGACACATGGGTTCAGACTGTATTCTGGGTAATAGTAGGGGTGCTTACTTTGCTCACCAGGCCTTTTGTCAGATGTAGGGGTATGGCTTGCCAACACAGACTCTTGGCTGATTGAAATCTGTAATCCTCGTGAGGTGAACATTGTGACATATAATATGGCCAACATATAGGAAAACTACAAAAAAATTCTCCTCAACATGTCCAGTGGTTAGACACTCACAGCCACCTCCACACAGGCTCTGGCTGTCAAACACACACACTCACACACCTGCCACATCTTGGAATAGAACTCCTACCTAACTAGTTTATCACACTATAGCATTATGCAGTTATAGCATGTGCTACAGAGATTACTGGGCTACCTCATTCCCCAAAGGTGCATTTCACAAGGAATGGCATCAGCAGGATTATCAAAGTAGGGCAATTTGAATTTCCTGCAAGTGAGTAGCCTAAAATGCATTGCTCACAAAACAGACAGTGAGACACACACAACACATCCACAATTGACATGTGTGGGTATAGAACCCATAACCAAGATCTATATCACACTTCTGCATGGAGATGTTATAGGACGCACCACGAGAATTACTAGTGAAATCATTCCACAGAGGTGTATTTGACAAGAAATTACATCAGCAGGATCACCAATATAGAGCATTGTAAATGTCCTGTGAGTGAGTAGGCTATAATGCATTGCTCCCTACACAGATATTGAAACACACAGAAAACACATAACTGCCATGGTTGTGGATGGAACCCTACCACAGTTCTAAATCACACTCCAACAGTACGCAGTTACCTGACGTGCTACAGAGATTACTGGGTTACAGCAGTCCCAGAGGTGTATTTTTAGGTGGGTGACATCAGGACCCTTGCCAAAGATGAGTATGTGAATTGTAAGGAGTGTGCATACTCTACAAAGCATTGTTCCCTTTTCAGGCAGACACACACACACAAAGACACACACAGACACACACAGACACACACACACACACACACACACACACACACACACACACACACACACAGCATTACGCAGTTACAGGACATGCTATAGAAATTACTGGGTTATGGCAGTCCCAGAGGTGTATTTCTAGGTGGGTGACATCAGCACCCTTGCCAAAGTTGAGTATGTGAATTGTAAAGAATGTGCATACTCTAAAAAGCATTGCTTCCTCCTCAGGCAGACAGACACACACTTGGTAAGTCTGGGATTAGAACACCTACCAAACTAATTTATCACACTACAGCATTACACAGTTACAGGGCATGCTACAAAAATTACTGGGTTATGGTAGTCCCAGAGGTGGATTTATAGTTGGGGGACATCAGCACCCTTGCCAAAGTTGAGTATGTGAATTGTAAGGAGTGTGCATACTTTAAAAAGCATTGTTCTCTTCTCAGGCAGACAGACACACACAGTTGGCAAGTCTGGGATTAGAATACCTACAAAACTAGTTTATCACGCTACAGCATTACTCAGTTACAGGACACGCTACAGAAATTGTTTGATTACAGCACTCCCAGAGGTGTATTTCTAGGTGGGTGATATCAGCACCCTTGCCAAAGTTGAGTATGTGAATTGTAAGGAGTGTGCATACTCTAAAAAGCATTGTTCCCTTGAAGGCAGCCAGACACACACACACAGTTGGCAAGTCTGTTATTAGAACACCTACCAAACTAGTTTATCACACTACAGCATTATGCAGTTGCAGGACGCTCTACAGAAATTACTAGGTTACAGCAGTCCCAGAGGTGTATGTCTAGGTGGGTGACATCAGCAGGATTGCCAAAAAAGGGCATTTCAAGTGTACTGCGAGTTGTACATGTCTTTTACCTGTGTGTACCCGCTGCTTACTGTCGCGAAAACACATTTACACCCACCAAAAAGTGTCTTATTCAGTCCTAAATGACATTATCAATAACCCTTGCAGGTCTTGAACCCTGGACCATGCACACCAAGGTTACTGGACTTACCACTAAGACATCTGGGTTGTATAGATGTTTCATGGTTTGTATAATACACATTTTACTACAGGTATTCTACAGTACTGAAAACAAATGGGTCAGTCACTTTGTGTACATATGTACAGTACCCTTGAATGTACTGTACTCTGTGAAACAACATAGACAAGTCAACATATGTACAACTGTTATAACTTAATACTAAATACATATATGCACTTAAGGGGATGTGTACACACACAGACACACACACACATATATATATATATATATATATATATATATATATATATATATATATATATATATATATATATATGCATATACACAGACACAGCTATAGCCATATATATAAACATGTCTGAACACCCTTTGTGACACAGAAGGGTTCCAAAGGAATTAACGTGTACACAAAACAGAGGCAACTCTTGTTTTATAACATTTAAATCTTAATCATTTCACCAGAGAAGGGATGGTTGTTGTGCATGTGTAGTTTGGGGTGGGGAATAATGGCTATGGAAATGTAACCCGGGGATTGTGGAGTTTGGTTGGGGGAATGATGGGTATGGACATACACCCTGGGGACCACATGTATGTCACTGCTCGACAGTGGCACAGGAAAATAACATACCCAACAGTAGTTGTTCTTGACTGTCTATTCTTTTCTATTCCTCGCTATGTAATAATTTGTAGACTCCACTCACCACAGATGACTACCATGGTGTGCAGCATGTTAAAAGACAAAACACATGTGTATGCCTGGCTACAGGGTAGTCACACACACACAAACACACACTCCTGCCAGTATTGTGCTTACAAGTCTTGCCTATGTAAAGGTAACTAGTAGAGTGGTATGCAGTTGGGGTATGTGCCACAGAACCCATACAATTACACTTACTCTGATTCTGCTTCTGAGCTGGGTGATATCACAGGACTGATTACTTGCAGTGGGGAGGGGGAAAAGGGTGGTTTAGCAGATGACAAGGATAAAGGCCAGTGCAAAAGGTGGTTTCTCTTTGGAAAGTGGTAAAACCCACTGTCATGACAGGATGCAGACACAAATACAAACACACAACCACACTCAGCCATTTGCTGACACACGCACACACTTGCCAGTGGTGAGATCAGAACTCCTGCCTATCTACAGATCACTATTACAGTACTACGCATTTATGAGACATGACACAGAGATTACAAATTTCAAGACAGTCAGAATGCCCTTCTAAGATTGAGGACCTCAACAGCGATACTGACAGTTAAGATGTGCATAGCTGTAAACCTGTGTGTTTAAAGTAGGAGTCCATTACAACCTGTATGCACAAACAAGACACATCATCTGCAGGTAAGACATAGGTAGGCCTGAGAGGTATAGTTTAGCACACCAAGCCCTGTACTGGAGTATGTCCATCTGTGGAATGGACAACTACTATCACTATACAGGGTTACAGTGGTCATGCTCATACACATAGAATCACAGGACTTGTTTGGATGCATTGACTCCAATTACACAAGGTCACAATTGGCATGCTCATACATTTAGTAGCACAGGGCCATTTGGGATGCACTATGACTACAACTACACAAGGTTATACTGGGCATGCTCATACATGTAGAAACAAAGGGCTTGTTTGGATGCACTGACTCAAATTACACAAGGTGGCAGTGGTATGCTTATACACTTAGTAGCACAGGGCTGTTTTGGATGCACTCTGATTCTAACCACAGAAGGCCACAGTGTGCATGCTCATACACTTAGATGTGAAAATCACATTGTAATGGACTCCTATTGTAAACACACAGGTTCACAGCTATGTACATCTTAACTGTCAGTATCTATGCACATCATACAGGTTTACTACCAGATACCTGTATGTGGCCCATAAATGATTTATCTGCGTCTGTGATGTGTGATACACATGCATATATGTACATGGAGTACTGCCATATATATGTGAAGTATACACAATCATGCATGTGTGGAAGTGACAGACAATAGGTTAACTGGTACACACAGGTGGATGCTAACTACAGCATGTGTCACACACATTGCTGCCCTGACAGGCATACATTGATATCAGATTGTGGACAGTGGCATTATACTTGGAACAGTGGCATGTGCAAGCATAATATGTGAGCCCCATTGTCTAATGGTACTGAGGTGCAGGTGTCAAGATGATCACTCCTGGCTGTGTTAGTAGTTGACATTAGTAGCAGGACCGCTCCACTGAGCATATCTGGCATTGGTCATCTACACGTCTGCTGCTGTCCATCACCTTAGATGTAGCAGTTGATATCAAGCACAATACTGCCACTTGCAATGATGTCATGGTACGAGTGGCAACTGTTTGACCAAAGCAATGAGCCAATGTCCTGCTGTAACTATGATGTTGTTCAGTGTCTGTCATTCTGGGATGTCATGACTGAAAGAAGACATGCCTTTGTCACAGAGCACATGCATCCATGATTCAAGGGAGTGTGGATAATACCTAGGTTGCATTTATCCATATAGTGGCATTCCAAGGCACAAGTCCTAAACACTGAGGTAACACCCTGACACCTACAAGACAATTGCATTGGATGCATATGCTAACCAGTGCTAGATGTGTGGCTTTTGTAATCCATTTGCTCAATGTAGGCCCTACAATGGGGAATACTGACATCTGTGCAGCGAGGAACACCTGGCGGAAGGCTCTGTAGTGCACAATAGCACTACCACCATATACTTCAGATCCAGACATGTGGGCCATGACACTGGTATGGCCAACTCCAGGTGGTGGTGTAAACATATTCATAAAGGCTACTCACAAGTTAAGACCACTACTCTGACATAATTCATCACAGATGTGTCAGGTACAGGTGACAGTGGCAAAAGCTGCATTCTATGTAGTATCCTCATATACATCCACCACCATGTCCTCAGACTACCAACACACATCCATACATGTGGTATGAAATAGTATGGTAGAACACCAAATAACCTTTGACTGGTGGACTGTACCTAGCCCTACATCAACTGTGCAAAGTACCCATGTACTGACACAGTTGCATAATGTGTTATGCAATGCAATAATACCACTGTTTGTAACCAGGTCAGTTGTACACATACCATGGTCCCTTGGATGTTGTCAGCATTAATACAGATGACTGTTGCTGTACACCAGTAAACAACACACGCATGGTTGGATATGACCTAGATGTACCTGCCCTGGATATGTACATCCCACATTCATACAACATAAATGAGAATACCATTGCTGTTGTTGTCCTTTGTACATATAGGTGACTACATTCATTACAAACATGCACATGGAAGATAGGTCCATGACTGCTGAATGCTAACAGTACATATGGTTTGATATCTATGTTGACAGAGGTAATATTCCCTCTCTACTGGTCACTCATGACACATATCATACAGCAACCTATGTGGCATGTATGTCATTAGACATGTCCACCTAATGCAATGCCCACAAACATACACGAATAACAGGACCATAGGACCTACACACATAGCCTGTATTGACAGACTCAGGGGAATACAGCTATGCTCTGTATGTTCCTGAGTAGTTACAGGTGATATGTCCATGACATGTACAGCCATGTGTGCCCACAGCTCCTACATATACCCAATGTCAACAATTGCAAGCCATGCATGCTGTGTGCTGTCTGGACATTAACCTTATTACCACAATAGCCAGAACGTGCCGGGGTGAGATGTTTACAAACCACAGACCTCACACATGCTTAAATAAGTGTAATGCCTAGGTCAAACAGAGCACATTGCTGGCATTCTTCAAGTAATCATGAGGTATGTGAGGCAAATATGTATGTGTGGCAAATATGATGTGCTCACTGTTGACCATTACAGTGCCCTGGCTTCACAGTGGAACTGTCAACTAACAGTTTGTGGGATCATGACATGGAATATTGCTGTGTGTGTGTGTGTGTGTGTGTGTGTGTGTGTGTGTGTGTGTGTGTGTGTGTGTGTGTGTCTTGCTGATGTGCTGTTGGCATAAATGTACACTTGGCTACTCAGTGAAGGTGGTTGTGTGCCCCACCAGTACATGAATACAACATCCATTATGGTGTAATGCTCAGCTAGGTTTCACACACAGTGTGAGGAAAGTGTGGAATGTATCCTCTTGACCTGCTAGTCCACTTACTGATAGAGACTGCATATGTGTACATGTATTGATGTGTTTAGATTCCATGCGTGTGCAGTGTCTGATGTTTGACGGTGACTGCTGTCTTAGTACATCATGCAGTTGCAATGCCACCTTAGCATTGCCAACTGTATATGGTGATATGCTCAATATACAGCAAGCTGTACTTTAGGTATGGACAGCTGTTTGGACATAACTACTAAGTGGTGGGCTACTTTGTAGATGAATGATTCCTGTGGTCAGCTCACAGGTGTGTTACAGCCATTCCTACAATAACCTGTGTAACTGCTAAGCTATGGTTTTGTTAAATAAAGGGGAGGACACACAACGTAGAATGCAGTAAGGGTGACACTGAAGGCAAACCTCTTGACACCTGGAACAGTAACACCTCCCCTGTGCATATATTGTGCATATATTGGCACAGTTGGCAAAGGAAAGAGTCAGTATGCTTTGTAGCATGTGCGATAGTGCTGTCGCTCTGTAATACCTATCATGAGATAGGCAGGTGTTTGATTCACAGAACTGGCAAGTGCGCGTGTGTGTGTCCATATATGTCACATATGGTGGGGAATATATCCCACATGTTTTTCACTCTCCTGTACACTGTTGTAGACATCTGTACAGAATGAAGTGTAGAAAGCAAGACATAGGCAGGTGTTTGAATCACACACATGTCAAGTGTTTGTATGTGTGTGACATAGGTGTATATCTTTGTGAATGCCACAGTGTGTGTGTGTGTGTGTGTGTGTGTGTGTGTGTGTGTGTGTGTGTGTGTGTGTGTGTGTGTGTGTGTGTGTGTGTAAGGCTGTCCAGTCCCTGGAGTGAGGCTGTATTTTACCATAGTGAAATGATAAGACCCCCTCCCCCCATCCACTCAAAGCAATCTAGTATCCCTGTTGATGTCTTCAATCGTAGAAGGGCATTCTAACCACCTGTAGACATGTACACCCTGGTGTGAGGCCTGCTGTTACATAGCCTACTGATGAACCCCCCCTCCCCACATACACTCACCACAATCTAGTATCCCTGTTGATGTCCTCAATCATAGGCTATTCAGACTACCTGTACATGTGTAATCTCTGTTGTGCATCTTGTAATTGCGTAGTACTATAATGATGATTTGCACATAGGCAGGGGTTTTCATCCCAACATTGACAACTGTGTGTGTGTGTCAGAGTGTGTGTTACTGTGTCTGTGAATCCGTTAGTGTGTCTGTGAATCCCTGAATGTGTGTGTGTGTGTGTGTGTGTGTGTGTGTGTATGTGTATGCATCCTGTCATGAGAGTGGGTATTACTGCTTCCCAAAGAGAAGCCACCTTTTTCCACTGGCTTTTACCCTTGTCAACTGCTAAACCACTCTTTTACCTCCTCCCCACTCCAGGTAACTATACCTGTGCTGTCACCCACTATGGATGTGATGGCTCTGGCCACAGTCGCTTACTACACAGCTATCATGCTCTTGAATCATTAGATGAGTAAACATGTTTGAAACTTGGGAGATTATAACTGTGATGTGGAAGCTACAAAGTGCATGCAGGTATTGTCATACAGACCTGTGCATAGTCTACATTTACATATGGGACACTAACTGCAAACACTGACATCCCCTGGAACATGCAATTACACCTGAAAGAGGAAGCCAGAACATTATGATCAACATGCAGTTACTGCTGTTACACATGATACATACTATCAAAAGTACAAAATGCATTGTAAAACTGTAGTAAATAGTATGTCTGCTGTCTGTCAACACCACTTAACAATTGTAATCTACAATTGTCTTCCAAGTATGTTCACCCTGTGCATCAGACCATATGAGCATGTCCCTGCACCGATGGTGTGGACAATAGGGATGCGGCACAGGCATCATCATATGCACAGGGTGATAATGTTTGCCAGAGGTCTAGTCTGCACCACTGGATGACATCATGTGTGTGGGATAGGGCCTTTGATCTCATTAGGCGTGTGTGGATGTTAGGTGTGTGTGTGTTAAGGTGCTCTTCATTTGTTTCTGGTGTATGTGTGTATGTATGCACACAGGTCTGGCATGTGGCTGGCCTACACAGGGGTATTATTGACAGCTGCAGACTGTACAGGGCAGGTTTCACAGTTCACGGTGTCCGGGCATGGCCACGTGACCTATGCCTGCCAGGGGTTGCATGGGCACTACCAGGCAGAGGTCCAGATTGGGTACTGTCTGATGACACATGTCCACTGGAACCGTGTCCCTGTTGGGACTATCCAGGACCACGTGCACATGGCCTTCTGTGTCCTGGTGTGGACAGCACAGCACCAGATGTCACTGCTGCTGCTACTGCAACTATGGGAGCAGGCACGTGAAGTAGCATGCTCATGTAGACCTTCAACAGGTGATGTAGCTGGCCTACGTCCATGTGTCCGATGCCTCACTCCCACCAGATGTTCCAGCACAGACATGCCACGCTCGAGGATTGACATGCCATGGTCAAGTACTCCCACCATGTCACCCAATTGTCTATCCAAAACATCTGCAAGATGATGGTGAGCATTTGCAGTTGCCTGGATGTTGTCAGTTAAAGAACGGACAGCAGCCCTCTGAAGCCACAGACCTTCTCTGTTGTGCCATTCAGCCCATGCCTGTGCCTCCATTACAGCCTGAAACATGTGTCTGGTGACACCAGCTGATGTTCTATGTCTTGCAGGGGCATGTTGGCCAGAGGTCCTTCTACGAAGAGCACTGGGCACATGCCTGTGTGGGACATCACCAGTCAGTTGGCTGGGATCATGGTGTGCAGGCACACCTTCCATAGTCTCCACACTTTCCTGTTCCATGCTACCACCCACCAACTGTCCTTCCTCTATGGCCACTGGTGATGGGGGTATGTGTAGGCATGAGATCTGTGTGCGGGGATGAGGAGGATGCAGGTGGAATGGCAACCAATGGCACAGTTTCAGCTCCTGACAACCCTGCCTGTGCCTTAATCATACTTTCATCATCACTGCTAGAGTCTGTGGGGTCACTAACGTCAGATGGACCACAGATGGGAAATGCACCCACATCAACACCTGTGAGGGGCAGACAAGAACTGTACATTACAAGCTATACAGCACAGTACACACACACACACACACACAGACACACACAGACAGACACACAGACACACACACACACACACACAGACAGACACACAGACACACAGGCAGACACACAGACACACACAGACAGATACACACACACACACACACACACACACACACACACACACACACACACACACACACACACACACACACACAGACACATACTATGACACCCAATGGCATGTAACATGCATGTGATATGGCAGAAGGCATTCAGCATAGACATTTATAATGGTAGTTATCTTACATCCCTGAGTAGCACACAATAGCATGCATGTGTTATAGCAGAAGGCATGCACCTTACACAATTATAGTAGTAGTTAGCAAACATCCCTGTGTTGCACCATTTGTGTTAGTAGGTTATGCCCCAAACCTGCAATACAATGCATGCACTATGCACCGTTGCACCACACTGCCATGTTTTGTGCAACATATCCCACATGTTAACAGACCATAGCTGACCTTTGTACATCTGCCACAGATGCTTTGTGTTGGCCACTGCCCCTATGTGTGAGGAGAACATGAGCAGAAGTGTATGTTGAGTGAATACTATGTTTGCCTAAGCTCTAGCTTGCATATCTCCCCCAAAGCAGTGCATGTCTGTTCAACATTATTCTGCTTACCCCTGAGCTGAGTCTACAGACAATGTTCATGTGGCTGTACACACATTTTTGACATGGCTGTCCCTACTTTACAATGGTGCCACAGACCAGCACTGGTTAACAGTACACCAGCCTGATGTGTGGCATATGTCCTTGCCAATCACATGTAGTATGACATGTCTTCTGCTGACGTGTTGAATGACATGCATACATGTTTAACACAATGGTGTCCTTTCAAATATACAGTGAGGTAATGGTATCCCAATGCATGGACATGCTATACTAGCATGGGCCTTCAGCTGATGCAATGTTGTCAGTCCACCCTACAGATATACAGTGACATATTGCACATTAAGCTGATGTGCAAAGCCATTGCAGGGCATCATGTGGCTTCACTATTGCTATACAGTGTGAGTTACAGACACAGTTCATAGCCATGACTGTGTTCAGATACAATACATATCTAATGTGGAATGTGACCCACATCACTGAGATGTATACACACTAAACCCTACTGTGGAATGTGTGACGCAGGTCACTGAAGGGTATACATATGACACCCCTGCACATCTGCAACCATATTGCTGATGCCTGGCAACTGTGCCCAGACATGGATAACTTAGCAGTACTCCATGTCCCACATGCCATCTGTGTACCTCACACACATGAGGAGCAAGCATGACAGTGATGTCTGACACCAGCAAGGTGAATGTACTGCATCTGTGGTTGTATCTGTATGTTGTGCAACACATGTATGTATCTGAATACTGTATAAGTGAATGCTTTCATGTCCTGACACACTCATGATGTTCAAGACATGTTATGTGGTGGTTTGATGTCATGCCTACACAAGATGTGCACAGGCCTATATGATGTTTAGTGTTTCACATCTGCAATATCACCATTACACAAAGGCCATAGTTGTATTGTGTCAGGCCAATGTATAACAGGGTGTACACACATGTGCATCACTTCTACTGTGTGTGTTGCTTCATGTCTCTGGCCATCCTCCATGGCCATGTGTAAACATGTTTTGTGCAATGGTTGTGATGGGCATCTATTTCACATGTCAGTGTTTTCCCATATGACATACACCCACAGATGTCATATGCTCCACTGAGGACTGGGTTATGCAGACAAAGGGTGGTATATTTGGGATGTGAGTTATCATGTTTTGCAGGATAGTTAAGCAGTGTTGCAGTCAGCCCACTAAATGTCATGGACATGTCAGATAGCACATGACATTGTGTGACATTCATAGTAAGGGTATTATCCACAAGGGTGAATCCTGTGGGCTGGTCATACTTCAGCTCCAAAACATTTAGAGTGTGTGCACATATGTTTTCTGTATAGTACTGTTTGTATTCCCAATATGTGTAATGCTGATCTGTAGTACATGTCCCTACAGTGAGCCACACCTCCATCATTGTATTCACAACTGTCCACACATCTGGCAATGACAGTTTGCAAGGTTTAGTGTAGGTATTTTATATAGTCTTCAATTATTCCACATGGGTAACCACTGTGATGCATTGCAGGTCTGACCTGTATATATTTACAGGGCTACTATACATTATGTGTACATGTGTTAAATGGCCACATGGCAGATAGCATGTAATTAATATGATCTGTGCATTATCGAGTCTGATAAATAATAGCAGTCTCACCAGCAACAGGCTGCTATCACTGTGAAACACCAGAGGTACCTAAATAGGAGTGTCACAGCAGTAAGATCATTATCCACACCTGTGTGATAGCTACAGGGTGCAATGTGCATGTTAGTACATAAGCCAGTACAATAGACTATACTATGGAGTATGCACATCTGTGCATACATAGAGTAGCAAACTATGGTATGTGGCATGTGTGCATACATGCCTTGCATATGATGTTACATTAAATATTGTACAGTAACACATGTAGCTATATGAAATATAGTTGTGTTATATGTGCAGTAGTGCCTTACCAGGCAACTCCAGTCTCAGTGGTTGTGATACACCCACCTCCACAATACCAGCTAAAGCTTGTGGATGGAGTTCTGCAGGTGTCCCCAGGTTGACCAGTATCTCCTCGGTACGTGTAAGTGGGGGCTGGGTGAGTGGCCCTCCACCTGTTGCACCTTGTTCCCTGGTGATTGCATTTGAACACTGTTTTGCCCATCGAATGACATTGGTGCAGTGTCGGCGCACCTGCTAATAGGTGCGATTGTGGCCGCCAACATCATTTACCCTCCTGCGCAGTTCCTCCCACTGGGCATCCCACTGCTGTGCATTCTGTGGCGCATGGCTGAAGAGTGTTACATGTTTGTTGAGGAGGTATGGAATGAGGACCTCATCCTCCAAGCGGGTGTATGGTGGCAGCTTGGCATGCTCATACCTGGAAGACATAATGATGGAGACAAGTCACAGTAATTCACAGAGAAATACAGACGTACAGCTGAACATACATGTGCATCACATTTATTAAGATTACAAATATGTCTTTGCAAATCTGCATGACACTAACACCACTGACATATTTAACTCATACACATTTGACACATACTGGTGAGTTGATGTTATCACCATATATGTGAGTGTCAAGTGATGACATTGCTCATACTTCATGTGGATATTGTCTTAATGTGGTCATGTCTGTTTGCCTGTACTGGTGGCTTTACCTATCAGCACATGCCTGGATGTGTTCACATTAATGCAATAGACCTTAATGCTTTGTATATAGACCTTAATGCTTTGAATATGTCACATATATAGTCATACACAGCCTTAAGGGACATGACCTGTGACCCTGCAGACTTGCTCACGGAAAGTTTTACATGTATGTGTTTTGCTATATACATCTACATAGCACTGTACAGCAGTTTAGCATCCTTCCATGTATTACCTGTGTTGCACATGTGAAACACATGGGACAATGGCTAGCTTTATGGTATTTGCAGGGTTGGATATTATCTATAGCATGTATGGTCATAGTGAACTAGTAGGCTATATGCCCTGGGCCATTTATGATCCTAGGCTGAAATGTTACCTAGCTGTAGCCAACAGACAGTTATGTTACAGTGGCCAGTTCAAGCAGTGCCACAGAACTGATCTACAGGGTTACTGAAATATTTGCCATGGTGTCATCACACCATGTCTCAAAGAGGGGCAATGTGCAGCCTTGCTGGACAGGGATGCATAGTATGGCAGGAGTATGTAAAGTGTATGGGAGAGGGATCTGTCAGGCATGTTGTGATCCTTGTACTAGAAAGGTGGATGTCCATGATTTATGTGTATATTTGGAATCAGGATGTGTAAGTGTAGCATGTCCATCTCTGTGTTGGACAAGTAAATATGTGATCTATTATGGGTAACTTGAGTGTTGAGTTTGGCTGAACAATGATCTCTATATTCATGGATGGCACTCTGTCATGATTACGGGTGCCACTTATGACTACCTGACTGATGTGATGAGGTAACTATCAAAGGAAAGACTACTGGCCAGCTGCATCCCATACACACACAGTTTCCATTATGTTGACTGCTGCCTAGGTGGTAGTTCATGGCTACAGGGTTTATAACATAGGGGATGACAATGCAATACTTAGCTGTCAGATTGTGGCCATACATCACACACCACACATCCGACCCACAAAGGCCCTTCTGTATGTTGCCTGCAGCACTCATTGAGTCAACTATTGCTCCTAGTTCATAGTCATTTGCAAACTTCAATAGGCAGTTGCTTCTGTGTTAGTCTGTGTGGTATAGATAACAATGCGGGGGAGTACCAGGAATTAACCCTGTATTACTGTAGCTGGCACTGGTTTGATGTGCATGTATTAGTCAGACACCTTCTGTAGTGTTGGTTCTGCCAGCATTCCAGTTGCCAATCGCTCCTGTGATATAGGAATATGCACCTAGTTAACTGAGTGTAGCTGGAACACAGTATGGGTGATGGTGTCCTAAGACCTGGCAAGGTCATGATATGCTCTGTGAATCAACCTTATTGTCATCTACATCTGTACTGACTACATCAAATAAGTTGATCAAGGTTCATGGCCTTACAGACCAGACTCAGCAGGGTAGTAGTGCACTATTTCCCATTATCAGTGGTGTCTCCCCCTTTGTGGGGTGTGATGACTGTTGCTGTGCAACATTCAGTGTGTACACAGCCTGTCATGAAGCTATGATTGAACATGAGGTGTATGTGTGTATGTGGAGAGCAAATTGTTCTGACATCTATGTAGGATACACCCTGGGATGTTGACAGGTCCCATGCAAGCTGCATGTATGGCTTTAGAGAGTGCAGCTTGTACCTGCATAGTTGTTAATACAGGAGTTCTGTAGTGTACATGGATATATAAATATGTGTGCCTGTTGGTGGGGAGGTGAGTGTGGGTTTAAGTTACCCAAGACCCTATCTGGATGAGCAGGTGCTATTTCTGTAGGTGCAGTACCTCTCATGCCATAGTGCTGTGAAGCATGGCAGGTCTTGTTGTTGCCATTACGATTCATGACACAGCTATAGAATGCTGTGTGGTTGGCCACATAATATGTGGCTGATTAGTTTCACAGTAGCTTTGTGTGGCTTTATATGGTGTATCTGCATCTTACTGAGGCTGGCCAGAGATCACCTTCACTCATGTGTGTTCACTCTTGCAACAGTTACTACCTTATGTGGTACAGTTTAAGGCAGGGTACCATCAGTTTGCCTTACTGTTTGTGTTTGGTTGAATCTTGGTTCTGTTTCAATGGCACAATCACTGCACTTATGTGAGTGCTTAAAGTGCATTTGTGTAGGATTCAGCATTTGAACATGCATTGTCCATCTGCATTGGTGCCATGACAGTCAGCACTTCGCTCTTAAGGAGCATAACATTGACTTTGGAGACTGACTAAGGGTAGCATACTGTTAGCCCTGTTTGTGTGACTATGGTGATTCAGTTCATTGGAGTTGATGAAATCCAACATGCATTGAGCACAGATGTTGGTACATGAGTCTTCCCAGTTAATAATGGGATAGTTGAGAGTAGCAAATATTATGGTTTTCTGTCTCAAACCTAATATTTCCAATTACAGCACAATATGACAGTTGGGAATTCTGAGGCATGGTGGGTTATCTGTCGCAAGGTGCAATTTGGATTCCACTTTGGCACAAAAGTAGTTGCTCAGCATACAGCATCTGATGTTATGCGTGTACAACTAGCATGGGGGTGTACATATCCTTCAGGAATATGGACACACCTGTGGCCCATGTGTTCCAACAAAGGATAATGGCCAAGAGGTGAGGTATGTGTTATAACATGGTCATGCAGGGGTGCTCTCCAGAGTGTTGAGCCATATCTCAGTCACTGCACAGATATGTTTTCCATGTTAAGGATTGACATGAGTCCATATTGAGTTTCTGAAATGTATCATTGAGTAGCGAGACCTGCAGTTTATTGCTTGGCTGTCCCTGTTACAGCAGTGGACTTTCACTGGAACTTTGCATGATGAAGGCACAATAGGGGAAGCATGAGCCCTAGCCAGAATCCAGATTCCCAGGGGTGAGAGGTGCAGGCCCTATCTGGCAAAGCATCATGGTCTGTCAACCATGTTATCCCAAGCAGAGAGATACTGGATACCCTTTGTATTACACCAGTACATTAGACAATTGTGTAATACAATCCTTTTGTCCCTGGACTACAGTTTCATTCTGGCCAATGGCAGAATGATACCCAGGCCTTGGGACATATCTGCATGGGCTACAAGATCTGACAGTTCCTACATGTGTGTTTCCATGCAGTCCAGGCAACTGCATCACAGGTCCTGCATAGCAACATGGAATATGCCAGAACCATGTGTATAGTTCAAAAGGTGGTCTGAGTGTGTGGGTATGTGGCTAATCATGGCAGTCAGGCAGCTGACAGTATGTTTGTCCTCATATAGCTTGGTGTGTAACATAGTGCTAGAGTTTGCAGTCACAAATGAGTACTGTTGGGCATGTTTCTGGCCATGTGTTCTGAGGTGTGGCACAGTTATGCAAACTATGTCATACAGGTTTTGTATTTTGTTGTCTGTCTATTCCAGCTTGGGAGGTCTCTTGCTTGGTCAGATACCTTGAAGCCTCTGTGAATGTGTATGATTTCTGGTGATATGTGTGGGTGTCCTTACTGTGTTCTGGTAAGGGTATGTATTTGTTGTGGTGATGAGATGCATGTGTTAACCTACACCTCATGATGGTCTAGTCCAGTCATGGCTGTAGACTGGACTGCCTTCCAGCTTACCCCTGTAGCTGCATCCCAGACAATGTGTGCTGTGTGGTGTTAGGTGGGTTTGGCAGTGTACATGGCATAGAGATTACATTCCCCAAGGATGGCTACATACACAAAGCTGACATTAGTAAACACCAGTAGCTGACTAGTGGACATGTCTGTATGAGCATTCAGTACTACAAGTACCAAGTACTGTATTTAGTTTATGTATTGCTTATGAAGATGTTTTAGACAGTGATGCTCACAAGTAAATATTGGTGTTATGGACGTGACAACACTGGCTATTACAGAAACATAGTAGCTACCTTTTGCAGCAATCCTCCTCTGAGGAGCAGATGACATCCTGATAGTTGATTACAGACGATGCAAGTGTCAACACTCCTGTGATATAGGAATATACACCTAGTTAACTGAGTGTAGCTGGAACACAGTATGGGTGATGGTGTCCTAAGACCTGGCAAGGTCATGATATGCTCTGTGAATCAACCTTATTGTCATCTACATCTGTACTGACTATATCAAATAAGTTGATCAAGGTTCATGGCCTTACAGACCAGACTCAGCAGGGTAGTAGTGCACTATTTTCCATTATCAGTGGTGTGTGATGACTGTTTCTGTGCAACATTCAGTGTGTACACAGCCTGACATGAAGCTATGATTGAACATGAGGTGTATGTGTGTATGTGGAGAGCAAATTGTTCTGACATCTGTGTAGGATACACCCTGGGATGTTGACAGGTCCCATGCAAGCTGCATGTATGGCTTTAGAGAGTGCAGCTTGTACCTGCATAGTTGTTATTACAGGGGCTCTGTAGTGTACATGGATATATAAATATGTGTACCTGTTGGTGGGGAGGTGAGTGTGGGTTTAAGTTATCCAAGACCCTATCTGGATGAACAGGTGCTATTTCTCTAGGTGCAGTACCTCTCATGCCATAGTGCTGTGAAGCATGGCAGGTCTTGTTGTTGCCATTACGATTCATGACACAGCTATAGAATGCTGTGTGGTTGGCCACATAATATGTGGCTGATTAGTTTCACAGTAGCTTTGTGTGGCTTTATATGGTGTATCTGCATCTTACTGAGGCTGGCCAGAGATCACCTTCACTCATGTGTGTTCACTCTTGCAACAGTTACTACCTTATGTGGTACAGTTTAAGGCAGGGTACCATCAGTTTGCCTTCCTGTTTGTGTTTGGTTGAATCTTGGTTCTGTTTCAATGGCACAATCACTGCACTTATGTGAGTGCTTAAAGTGCATTTGTGTAGGATTCAGCATTTGAGCATGCATTGTCCATCTGCATGGGTGCCATGACAGTCAGCACTTCGCTCTTAAGGAGCATAACATTGACTTTGGAGACTGACTAAGGGTAGCATACTGTTAGCCCTGTTTGTGTGACTATGGTGATTCAGTTCATTGGGGTTGATGAAATCCAACATGCATTGAGCACAGATGTTGGTACATGAGTCTTCCCAGTTAATAATGGGATAGTTGAGAGTAGCCATTATAATGGTTTTCTGTCTGAAACCTAATATTCCCAATTACAGCACAATATGACAGTTGGGAATTCTGAGGCATGGTGGGTTATCTGTCGCAAGGAGCAATTTGGATTCCATTTTGGCACAAAGGTAGTTGCTCAGCATACAGCTGATGTTATGCATGTGCAACTAGCATGGAGGTATACATATCCTTCAGGAAAATGGACACACCTGTGGCCCAGGTGTTCCAACAAAGGATAATGGCCAAGAGGTGAGGTATGTGTTATAACATGGTCATGCAGGGGTGCTCTCCAGAGTGTTGAGCCATATCTCAGTCACTGCACAGATATGTTCTCCATGTTAAGGACTGACATGAGTCCATATTGAGTTTCTGAAATGTATCATTGAGTAGCGAGACCTGCAGTTTATTGCTTGGCTGTCCCTGTTACAGCAGTGGACTTTCACTGGAACTTTGCATGATGAAGGCACTATAGGGGAAGCATGAGCCCTAGCCAGAATCCAGATTCCCAGGGGTGAAAGGTGCAGGCCCTATCTGGCAAAGCATCATGGTCTGTCAACCATGTTATCCCAGGCAGAGAGATACTGGATACCCTTTGAATTACACCAGTACATTAGACAATTGTGTAATACAATCCTTTTGTCCCTGGACTACAGTTTCATTCTGGCCAATGGCAGAATGCTACCCAGGCCTTGGGACATATCTGCATGGGCTACAAGATCTGACAGTTCCTACATGTGTGTTTCCATGCAGTCCAGGCTACTGCATCACAGGTCCTGCATAGCAACATGGAATATGCCAGAACCATGTGTATAGTTCAAAAGGTGGTCTGAGTGTGTGGGTATGTGGCTAATCATGGCAGTCAGGCAGCTGACAGTATGTTTGTCCTCATATAGCTTGGTGTGTAACATAGTGCTAGAGTTTGCATTCACAAATGAGTACTGTTGGGCATGTTTCTGGCCATGTGTTCTGAGGTGTGGCACAGTTATGCAAACTATGTCATACAGGTTTTGTATTTTGTTGTCTGTCTATTCCAGCTTGGGAGGTCTCTTGCTTGGTCAGATACTTAGAAGCCTCTGTGAATGTGTATGATTTCTGGTGATATGTGTGGGTGTCCTTACTGTGTTCTGGTAAGGGTATGTATTTGTTGTGGTGATGAGATGCATGTGTTAACCTACACCTCATGATGGTCCAGTCCAGTCATGGCTGTGGACTGGACTGCCTTCCAGCTTACCCCTGTAGCTGCATCCCAGACAATGTGTGTGGTGTGGTGTTAGGTGGGTTTGGCAGTGTACATGGCATAGAGATTACATTCCCCAAGGATGGCTACATACACAAAGCTGACATTAGTAAACACCAGTAGCTGACTAGTGGACATGTCTGTATGAGCATTCAGTACTACAAGTACCAAGTACTGTATTTAGTTTAGGTATTGCTTATGAAGATGTTTTAGACAGTGATGCTCACAAGTAAATATTGGTGTTATGGACGTGACAACACTGGCTATTACAGAAACATAGTAGCTACCTTTTGCAGCAATCCTCCTCTGAGGAGCAGATGACATCCTGATAGTTGATTACAGACGATGCAAGTGTCAACAGGTCTGTGTCCTTTTCTGGGTATATACTCACATATTCACCAGAACCATGAGCTCTGTTGGGCATGGACACCCACTCCCCAAACAGAGTCAAGTATCAATAGATTCTGCTGCCACTATCAACATGATCAGGATATAATCAGATAGCGTAAGCCATCACCTATGAAGCAGCTATTACACATGGGCAGTGGTCTCCTACATCTTACACTCCTACTGCAGATGTTATACTGGAGTTACAGATGATATGCAACCAGTTTCATTACCAGTACTGTGCATAACCTTACATACAGTATTTGCAAGCTGCTGTTAGGTTGGCAATGAGAAGTTAGGCTACACGAACCTGAAAGTTCACCAGTGTGTCTCTACTCTCAATATCCACTCTATGTAGGTGTGCACATAGCCATTTGACCCAGCCCTGTAACAAGGGTCACTACACATTTGCATAACATGTACACATGCACTGCTGTTATTGCTTGCAAACGATACTAGTGAGGTGGATATTACATGTCTTATGTGCATGGATAGTTACCTAGCTCTTCCAATTTTCTTTGCTATCATGCTGCTAAACTGTCAGATGACTACAATTCATATGTATCCTGTTATTGAGTATTGTAATCACCAATAGACATAACTAATGTTTGTTTACATAATGTAACAGAAACGCTATGTAAAATGGAATACAGATCTGCCTAACATACTGTACATTACACAGTTATTGGCACAATATCCCAAAATGCAAATCATATTTGCACAGTATGCCCACCACTGACATGTTCATCTCACTAATACACCTATACATATGTCTACTGTTACAATATATCAACATATACTATCCCCTGTTAAGCAAAGGAATGCAGAAGGTCAGATGGTTGTGGATTTTGCGAAAAGGATGGACATGGCTGTGTTGAATATGGATTTTAACAAGAGGGATGAGCATAGGGTGACATACAAGTGTGGAGGAAGATGCACACAGCTGGATTATATCTTATGTAGAAGGGCCAGTCTGAAGGAGATTGGAGACTGTAAAGTGGTGGCAGGGGAAAGTGTAGTTAGGCAGCATAGGGTGGTGGTTTGTTGGATGACATTGGTGATCAAGAAGAGGAGGATGAGTGTGAGGGCAGCACCAAGGATCAAATGGTGGAAATTGAAAAATGGTAATTATGAGGTGATGTTCAGGGAAGAGTTAAGACAGGCACTGGGTGGCAGTGAAGAATTACTGAATAGTTGGGTAACCACAGCAGAGCGAGTAAGAGAAATGGCTAGAAAGGTGCTTGGTGTGACATCTGGACAGAGGAAGGAGGACAAGGAGACCTGGTGGTGGAATGAAGACATACAGGAGAGTATACAGAGAAAGAGGTTGGCGAAGAAGAAGTGGGATTGTCAGAGAGATGAAGAAAGTAGACAAGAGTATAAGGATATGAGGTGCATGGCAAACAGAGAGGTTGCAAAGGCTAAGGATAAGGCATTTGATGAGTTGTATAAAAGGTTGGACACTAAGGAGGGAGAAAAGGACCTGTACCAACTGGCTACATAGAGGGACCGAGATAGTAAAGATGTGCAGCAGGTAAGGGTGATAAAGGATAATGAGGGAAATGTACTCACAAGTGAGGAGAGTGTGTTGAGCAGATGGAAAGAGTACTTTGATAGGCTGATGAATGAAGAGAATGAGAGGGAGAGAAGGTTGGATGATGTGCAGATAGTGAATCATGAAGTGCAATGGATTAGCAAGGAGGAAGTAAGAATAGTTATGAAGAGGATGAAGAACGAAAAGGCTGTTAGTCCAGATGACATACCTGTGGAAGCATGGAGGCGTTTAGGTGAAATGGCAGTGGAGTTTTTAACTAGATTGTTTAATGAAATCTTGGAAAGTGAGAGGATGCCTGAGGAATGGAGAAAAAGTGTTTTGGTACCAATTTTTAAGAATAAGGGTGATGTGCAGAGCTATAGTAACTACAGAGGGATTAAATTGATCAGTCACAGCATGAAGTTATGGGAAAGAGTAGTGGAAGCTAGGTTAAGAAGGGAGGTGATGATTAGTGATTAGCAGTATGGGTTCATGCCAGGAAAGAGCACTACAGATGCGATGTTCGCTTTGAGATTGTTGATGGAGAAATACAGAGAAGGTCAGAAGGAGTTGCATTGTGTCTTTGTGGATTTAGAGAAAGCATATGACAGGGTGCCTAGAGAGGAGTTGTGGTATTGTATGAGGAAGTCGGGAGTGTCAGAGAAGTATGTAAGAGTGGTACAGGATATGTACGAGGGTAGTGTGACCGCGGTGAGGTCTGTGGTGGTAGTGACAGATGCGTTTAAGATGGAGGTGGGATTACATCAAGGATCAGCTCTAAGCCTTTTCTTATTTGTAATGGTGATGGACAGGTTAACAGACGAGATCAGACAGGAGTCCCCGTGGACTATGATGTTTGCAGATGACATTGTGATCCGTAGTGAGAGTAGGGAAAAGGTGGAGGAGACCCTGGAGAGGTGGAGATATGCTCTAGTAAGAGGAGGAATGAAGGTCAGCAGGACTAAGACAGAATATATGTCTGTGAATGAGAGGGAGGATAGAGGAATGGTGAGGATGCAGGGAGTAGAAGTGGCAAAGGTGGATGAGTTTAAATACTTGGGATCAACAGTTCAGAGTAATGGTTAGTGTGGAAGAGAGGTGAAGAAGAGAGTACAGGCAGGATGGAGTGGATGGAGAAGAGTGTCAGGAGTGATTTGTGACAGACGAGTACCAGTAAGAGGGAAAGGGAAGGTCTACAAGAGGGTAGTGAGACCAGCTATGTTATATGGGTTGGAGACAGTGGCATTGACAAAAAGGCAGGAGTGAGAGCTTGACATGGCAGAGCTGAAGATGTTAAGATTTGCACTGGGTGTGACGAGGATGGACAGGATTAAGAATAAGTATATTAGAGGGTCAGCCCAGGTTGGAAGGTTTGGAGACAAAGCCAGAGAGGCAAGATTACGTTGGTTTGGACATGTGCTGAGGAGGGATGCAGAGTATATTGGGAAAAAGATGCTAAGGATGAAGCTGCCAGGTAACAGGAAAAGAGGAAGGCCTAAGATAAGGTTTATGGATGTGGTGAGAGAGGACATGCAGGTGGTTGGTGTGACAGAGCAAGATGCAGAGGACAGGAGGAAATGGAAACAGTTGATCTGCTGTGGCGACCCCTAATGGGAGCAGCTGAAAGAAGAAGAAGATACTATCCCCTGTTATAGCACATACTTGTTGGACCAACCCTGACACTCATAGCGGTTGGAAAAGAATTGGTGAATTCTAAGCCCATATATATATCATCCCTTGTGGTGTATGAGGAATTTGCCTTGTGACCTACAGCAGTACACACATAGAATACTACAAGCATTACTACTGCGCAATAATACATCGCTACAAGATAACTATTTCCACTATATGCATTGATTACACTGTAATTATTACAGAACAGGTACTACATACACAGGCATACTAAATGTTATACATACCTTCTTAGTAATTGGAGGTGTTATTGACTGGTATACTAATCATTTTCGATTTGTGTTTCGATCATTTGTTGGGTATTTTGTACTATTCTGCAGGTAGATACAGATGGTTTGAATGTGTGACAAGGCATCCTTTTATAGTTAGAGATCAGTAACGTGCTATCCTGATCACCAATTGGTGTTCCACAGTAGTTAATTACATGCACATCAGCTGAGCAGCTACTCCTTTAGCCAATACCATGGCAATGATGGAGTATACTTGAGTACTCCCCTTGGGCGTTGTCCCTTTCTTTTACTTGTGAGGAAGACAGCCTGGAAGTGTTGTTTTAAATCTATTGCAACAGCTGTATGGAGACAAACAGAAATATATTGTGTGTAATGCCTACAAGATTTGGTCTACATGTGAGTACTGCTGTTATATTTCCGAACATTGTTACTTGTGCAGGATTTGTCTGTACCTAATACTTCTGCATAAGTTTCAGTCTGGCCAGGATGTTTGACCAGCTCATGGCTGTATAGCTATGCATATAATGTTAGGGGGTTTACAGTGTGCTCACCACACATCTTTAGTTTGGTGTAAACATGTATCATACTGTGCTGATAATCAGTAATTGGTAACACTTCCTGGTGTAATTACTTTTCAAACTTCTGAAAAAGGATTAGTTCAAACAAGCCCTGTAACATTAGCAGCTGTTCCATTGTATAACAGCAACTATTTCTCATAGGGCCATGTTAGTGTGCCTCTGTCCAGGTATGTTAAGATTTCAGCAGATGTCATACAGTGGGTGAATAATTGGTTATGGTATGACAGTATGTATTGTTGTAATTAGTTTGGGTGTGGGGGAGATGTTGGTGGGTGTACATAGCAGATGCAGGTGTGTAGGAAATGCTTTTATACATTTTCTATATGTGTGTGGGTTTTTTTTCCTATGTGAACACCTATCCCTTAGTGGACTAATACTATGGTAATTGCAGGCTGATTCATTAAGGCACTGTTAAATGCTTCCTGTATAGCATGCAGGTATTGTTAGTCCTTGAATCCTTTTGGCAATACATCGGAATGTAATAAAGTTTTACTACATGAAATATGTCAGTGTATTTCTGTCATGTGGTTGGTGACTAACCCTATTTGGCTCATGTCCATAGAACATATTTGTAATAGTGTATTGCCATATACTCTTCATATGTTATGTTCATATTGTTTGGGGAAGGCAGAATGTGTGATTGCTATGGTCCATGTTATACTCAGATTTGAACACTTCAGATGCTGTATACACACATGTATATATTTATATATATGGATTCAGGATACTGGCTAAGGCTCTAGCCACCCCTATAGTGCCTTTTTTAGGCAGGGTTCAAATGTCAAATTCACCACCATAATAGGTACAGGCAAGAAGAATCCGAGGGTATTGCTACTCAATGCTAGAAGTCTAAACCTCAAAATGCACTCTCTCAAGGCACTCCTTAAAATGGAGAACATCGACATCTGTGCAGTGACAGAGACCTGGTTCAAGGCTCCAGAGAGTACCCCTGCATTACCAGGCTATAATTCATACCACACCTTTCGGCCACCTAACCTGGACTGAAACAGTAAAGGTGGAGGTGTGTCCATATTCATTAAGGATATCCACACCTCCAGGCTAGTTGCTCAGCATAATGCATCCGAGATTATCCAAGTGCAACTAACTCTGCGCAAGACCGCAATCCAAATTGTAGCTTGCTACAGATCCCCCACCATGCCCCAGGATTCCCACTCCTCATTACTTAATACACGGGAAAATATTAGGGTACAACCTAACACCCTAATAATGGGCGATTTCAACTACCCTACCATTAACTGGGAAAACTAATCATGTACCAACTCTTCTGCTCAACGTTTCCTGGAATTCATAAATTCCAATGCCATGGATCAACTTATCCATACCCCCACCAGGGGCAGCAATATACTAGACCTGGTTATTACCAACATGGGCAACCGGTGCTCCACACCAGAGATCAATTCCTCGTTGGTCAGATCCGACCATAAGCTAATCACCCTAGACATCCACATCCCACCCCCACCCCCCATTAGGGAAACCACAGTAAACAATTTCTCCAAAGCCAACTTCACCCTTCTTAAGACAGAAGTGGCAAACTTCACAACACCCATGCTGACAGACAATAGAGGTATGACTGCTGAAACCTACACAAATGCACTTTATAAGCACTTACATGAGTGCATGGATCTTGCAATCCCTAACAGAACCAAGATGCAATCCTCCAAAGAAAAAAGCCAATCTGGTGGTCCCCTGCCATAAACAAACTCTACAACAGAAGAAAGAAACTGTTGCAAAAAAGAGTAAAATCCCATGATTGGAGAAACTCCCTGGTCAGCTTCAATAAGAAGCTGAGATCCCTCATAAAATCCTCCAAAGCTAGTTATGAAAACAAAATCGCCACTGACTCTAAAGACAACCACAAAGCATTATATAGCTATGTCAAGAATCTCAATGGCAACACTCAGATCTGCTCTGAGTTACAGCACAATGGCACTAAATATACAGAACCAACGGATATTGCCAACATCCTTGGCAGATAGGTTCAGTGCTAACTTTACCCTCTGTCATCCCTAAAGGGCCCATCTCTATACCAGAAGAATGCAAAGTACCTGTAATCATGGCTGCACAGGTAAAAAACACACTATCCAAAGCCAAGAACACAGCATCCATGGGACCTGACGACATCCCAGGCTGTGTTCTACATGAACTACAGAACAAACTGGCACCCCACCTAAGTACCATGTTCAATCATAGCCTCACCTCAGGCTATGTGCCCACTGAATGGCACACAGCGACAGTTATCCCACTCCACAAAGGGGGAGCCATCACAGACCCTGGAAACTACCGCCCAATTAGCCTAACAAGCCTGGTCTGCAAGGCTATGGAGTGTATCATCATGGAACTTATAAACAATGACATTGGTAATCTCCAAACTCAGGACACCACCCAGTTTGGGTTTGTAAAAGGCAGATCATGTCTCCTAAACCTGATAGATTTCTTTGAAGCAGTCACCAAAGCCGTAGATGAGGGTAAGGTGGTTCACACAGCCTATCTAGATCTCGCCAAGGCTTTTGACACCATCCCCCACTCTGGAATTATAGATAAACTCACTAAACTAGGTATAAATCCCTATGTCACAAGATGGATTGCCAACTGGCTCACTGACAGAACCACACTGTGAAAGTAGCAGACTCCAAATCCAGTTTCAGATCAGTGACAAGTGGAGTACCACAGGGTTCACTCCTGGGTCCTCTCCTGTTTGGTATCTACTTCTCTGAAGTACAGGCCAACACAGAAGGTCTTTGGCTAACAAAGTTTGCAGATGACTGCAAACTAGGAGCCATAATCAAAACTCCAAAAGATGTGGACATCCTACAAAAGGGCCTTGCTGAGACAGATGCCTGGTGTCAAAGCCATGGCCTCAAGCTCAATGCCAAAAAGTGCATTGTCATTCCTTTTGGTAAAAACTCAGTACCCATGAACTACCACATGGGTGGTAGTCTACTTAACACCGAAAGTGTGATAAGAGACCTTGGGACACATGTGGACAGTAGTCTCTCCTTTGATAATCACATCACTACAGTAGTCAGGAAATCCTTCTATGTGGCACACTTCATCACAAAAGGTTTCTCATCCAGGAAAAAATAGGTCATTGTTCACCTCTACTCGTCACTCATTAGACCCATTATAGAGTACAATGCCCCTTTTGGTATGTACCTCACAAGACATCTACAACAACTGGAAAGGCCACAGAAATACCTCACAAAGAGGATTACCGGCCTGAAAGAGATGCCCTATGCAGACCGTCTCAAATAAACTGCAGCTTTACTCCATTGCATATCGCCTACTCAGAGGCGATCTCTGCCTAACACACAAAGCTATGTCAAACCCAGAGCTTTTAGACATGCTCCAGTTAAAGAAATCCCAATCCCTATGAGCTACATGCTCTAGGGACCTAAACCTCATCACCACAATAAACAGAACATGCTGGAGGGATAGATTCCTGTCCCAGAGACTTCCCATACTCTGGAACAAACTACCTATCTATATCAAACAAAGCTCCTCATTAGCACTGTTCAAGAAAAATCTTGATGATTGGATGGGAGATAGGAAATTCACCCGGGGAACACTTCTGTGGCTCTGCTCAACAGTGGCACAGGAAGATAATTTTCTTGGGTGGCGAAAGCCAGGGTACCTTTGGCTAGGCTTATATAGGCCCTAGGGCCAATAGCCTAGTACCTTCCTATGAACCTATGAACCTATATATATATATATCTTTATATATTTATATATATATATATATATATATATATATATAGATATATATATATATATATATTTATATGTATAGAGATATAGATATAGATATATAATATATATTATTGCATACATTTATATATACCTCCATAGATCTATATATCTACATATATATGTATATCTCTATATATTGACATGTATCTATGTATCTTTCTCTATCTCTCTCTCTCTATATATATATATATATATATATATATATATATATATATATATATATATAGCATACACCTTTCATTGGGTACATGGCGGTCTGTCCTATTTCCACACAATCCTCCCTTTTGTGTTTTAACCTGTCTGATTACACAACTGACATAGGTGCATTTCAGGTAGCTTAGTGGTAGGTTACTCTGAGGTTGGTATAAATGGTTTCGGGTTCTAATCCTGGAAGTGGTTATTATTTTACCTCTCAGAACAGGCACGGGTAGGAAAGTGTGATTAACGCACATTTAAGTGGTTGTAAGCGGATTCGCTCGTGGTCTGCATGACGTTAAACAAAGGTTAAATCTGTGAAGCGCATAACAATTTAACCGTGTTTAAACACTGCTTTTCTGTCGCGCAAACCCATGCAAAACCACTTACAACTGCTTAAAAGTGCTTTAATCAACCTGCATTTGACAGCCCTTATTCTGGCCCTCAAAAGAAATTAACAGCCCTTGCAGGTCATGAACCCGGGACCATGAACACCACAGTCACTGACTCTACCAAGGCATCTGAGATATGTACAAATGTTATGGTGTTTAGAATATACATTTTACTACAGGCATTCCTCACTACTGAAAAGAAATGTGACAGTCAGTCGGTGTACATATGTATAATACATGTTAATGTTCATATGTTTGTGGAATTAAGTGTTGCAATGTGACTTGATAGGGTGTATTATGGATGAGAATGGTTCTTGTTTTGTTTCTTTTTTACATTGTCCCCATATTCCATGTATACCCCTCCAGTTCACTTATTGAACATCCAACCCAGGCTCTCCTTGATGCATAATTTCATTGCTCATCAATCCTCCCCCCACCCCTATCTCCACATACACAACAACCATCTCTTCTATGGTGAATTAAGTTAATATTAATAGTTATAATAGCAGAGCTGCATGTGTTTTGTGTACACTTCAATTCCTTTGGATTGCTTCTGTGTCACAAAGTGTGTTCATAGATGTTTATATATATGGCTATAGATGTAACTGTATATATATATATATATATATATATATATATATATATATATATATATATATATATATATATATATATATATATATATATATTTAGTATTAATTTGTAACAGTTATACATATGTAGACTTGTATATGTTGATTCACAAACTACAGTGCATTGCAATGTACTGTACATATGTACACAAAGTGACTGCCCCATTTGTGGTCAGTACTTTAGAATGCCTATAGTAAAAGGTGTAGTCTAAAGAGCATGAAACATGCATACAGCTCAGATGGCTTAGTAGTAAGTCTCATGACTATTGTGCGTGGTTCCGAGTTCAACACCTGCGATGCTTTAAAAATGTGTTTTACTCCAGAATAAGGCTCATTTAAGCGGCAGTAAGCATGTTCAAAAGTGTCTGTGCGACATTAAAGCAGCAGTTAAACAAACTGTAAAACTTATAACCTGTGAGCGCATACATGGCCATATCTGCTAACTACTCAGGATATATACATTTCAGTGAAGTAACATCTCACTATGTGCTTACATAACATTACATTCTCTGTTGACTTTACCCTCCAGCACACATGGGTATATATGGGTGTTTCAAATGTTTATTATACTGAAGAATACTACCTAGATATGCAAGTTGTGTTTAAGGTATACATTTTAACATGAAAAACATCTCTGACTTTATTGAGATTTGAACCAGGAATGCACAGATACTATGCAAATGCTGTAACCATTACACTATTGACATTAACGTTGCTTCTGCCTATTTCCTATTTAGATGATTTCTATGTGTAAGCTAGGCTAAGCAAAGGACTGAGGTGCCCAAACCCACTGAGCTTCACTCACTCTTGAAATAAAAACATAGCAAATGAAATGAGATACTATAAATTAAATTCCTAACTACATTAGGCATAGCCCCTCACTGACACACTTAATCAGAAACCTTGATGTGTGAATGGTTAACAGAATACACACCCCTGGGATCATGTGTCCCAGAACCATACAGCCAGGGAGTGGGGGAGCCCCTCCAGTTTTATAGCTGCAAGGCCTGTTGGGGAAATTGAATGGTGTTGATGTATCATGTTAACATGTCCACTTTAGATCAATAAGTGCCCCTATCACCCTCTGCCACCCCAGTCCTCAACAGCTTCCGGTAACTCTGGCCTGGAATCACTTCATTGGCTATGCTTGACAGAGGCTCAGTTACTTCATCAATGGTGCGGAGAAAGCCAACACACTGTAGCTATGCTTCTAAATGCCCTTGGGCAGATAGCCTACTACCTATCTGTGAACGTCTAAAGTGCAGGCCATCACAGACATAACATGTGAATAAACAGAGCTTTCAGATCACAATATACAGTGAAAAATCACCATGTAGTCAGAAAACAGTTAAGTACAACAAGAACATACAGAACATTGATACTTAATCACTCCAAAAGCCTATCTTGGAAGCTAGAAGACTTGTATAAGTTTAAGGCTTTCTATTGCTTATCAGTAGGTTACCTACTGGAAAGATGAGAAACAAACACAGATGGGTAACATGCATGAAACAATACCATACTGGCTCGCATGTGTCAGCCTTAGGCTTTGGAATACTGGCCAAGGCTATTGGTACCCCCATGGTGCCTTTTTTAGGCAAGTCTCAAAGGTGATTCTTACCTCTGTAAACAGCACAATAGTGGAATCAGTGAGGGTTATGCTACTCAACACCAGGGGTTGTAATCACAACATGCATGCACTCACAGCACTCCTCCATATTGACAATGTAGACATCTGTGCAGTAACTGAGACATGTTTTAAGGCTCCTGAGAGCACACCAGCACTACCGGACTACAACCCATACCACACATTTCAGCCACAGAACATGGACTGACACAGACATGGATGAGGTGTATCCATATGGGGATACCTACACCTCCAGGTTAGTGGGGCAGCATGATACCTCTGAGATCATCCATGTGCAGCTAACATCAGCCACAACTACAATGCAAACTGTGGCCTACTACAGATTACCCTCCATGACCCAGGACAACCACTCCTCCTACCTGGAGACAGTGGAAAACATGACATTCCTACCAAACACCTTGGTATTGGTCGATGTCAACTACCCAACCATTAACTGGGAAACGTACTCGAGTACTCATTTCCAGGCCCAGCGCTTCCTGGAATTTATCACCTCATATGCCCTGTGTCAGATGGTAAACTCCCTAACGAGAGGTGGAAACATACTAGAAGTGGTAATTACCAACATGGGCGACAGGTGCACCACAGCAGAGGTAAACCGGTCACTGGTTAGATCTGACCATGGACTTTTCACTGATTTCCACACCTAACCATTGCCCCCACCCAAGGAAACTGCAGTGAAGACCTTTCCTACAGCTAAATTCACACTACTACAGACAGAGGTGGGAGGTTTCACAGCCCCCACGCTAAGGGAAAACACTGCTCAAGATGCAGAAAGATTTACAAATGCACTCTCTAATCACCTACAAGGATGTATGGATCATGCCATCACTGGTAAACCAAGACTCACTCCTCCTAGACAAGGACAGCAGTCTGGTGGACCACTGCAATAAACAGGCTATACAACAGAAGTAGGACAGTAGTTCAGAAAAACAGCAACACCTAAGAAGGGCAGACATCCGTGACCAGTATTAGTAAGAAACAGAGGTCCCTCATGAAATCATCCAAGGCTAACATCAACAGGAAAATGGGCAGGGATTCAAAAGATAACCACAAATCCTTCTTTGGCTATGTCCAGGATCTAAGTAGTAACACACAGATTTGCACTTTGCCAGTGCAATATAGCACAAAATATACTGACCTACTGATATCGCCAACATCCATTTGGTTGGGAGGGTGGCCTAATGGTTAAGGTATTTGCCTTACAAACACAAGGTACAGGGCTTGAATCTCACAGGGAGGGCAGTTAGCCTAGTACTAACCTATAAACCTATAAACCTATATAAACCTAAGATACATTCAGTGCAAACTTCACCCCTAAAGAGACCACAGCAATACCCAGAAAGTACAGTATCCCAGACATCAGAGACACACAGGTGGAAATAGCCCTCTCAGATGGCAAAACACACCATCAGTGGAGGCAGATGGTGTCCCAGACTGCATCTTGCAAACACTATAAGACAAACTAACCCTCCCCACCTAATTAAACTTTTCAACCTCAGCCTCTACGCAGGCTACATGCCCATACAATGGTGCATAGCAACGGTTATTCCACTCCACCAAGGTGGAAACACAACTGACCATGGTAACTACCACCCCATAAGCCTGACTAGCCTGGTCTGCAAAACTATGGAGTGCATCCTCATGACACTCATTGACAACAACATCGGTAACCTCCAAACTCTTGACCCAACCCAGGTCAGCTTGGTTGAGTGCAGATCATGCCTACTGAACCTGTTGGACATCTTAGAGACAGTCACCAAGATGTTAGATGAGGGGAGAGGTGGTTCACACTTACTAACTGGACCTCACCAAGGCTATTGACACCATTCCCCACTCATTTATTATTGATAACCTCACCAGCCTGCACATAAACCCATACATCACAGGATGGGTTGCCAACAGGCTTACACACAGAACCCACATGGTAAGACTAGCAGCCTCCAGGTCCAACTCTTAACCGGTCACAACTGGTGTCCCACAGGACTCATTCCTGGGACCCCTACTGTTTGGCATATACTTCTCAGAGGTACAGACAAACACAGGTGGACTATGGCAGACCATGTTTGGCAATGACTGCTGGGAGCCATAATTGACAGTCCAGCTGACACAGACATCCTTCAAGGGGCCTCACAGAGACAGACACAGGGTGTCAATGTCATGGACTACAGCTAAGTGCCACAAACTGCATGGTCATTCCATTTTGGAAAACTAAACACCCACATATTAACACGTAAGTGGCAGCCACTTTAATACAGATGAGGTAATAGGGTATCTGGGGACTAAGGTAGATAGTGATCTCTCCTTTGACAATCATATCTCCAGGACATTCTTCTATGTAGGCCATCCGATTACTAAAGGGTTCGCATCTAGACATACTGAGGTTATAGTGTCCCTTTACTCATCACTCATCAGTCCCATCATAGAGTATAATAACCCATTTGAGATGTACCTCAGAAGACACTTCCAACAGCTGGAAGGTCCACAAATATACCTCGCCAAGAGGATTACTGGCCTCAAACATATGTCCTATGCAGCCAGACTGAATAAACTCCTGCTTTACTCAGTGGCATCTCGTTTACTCAGAGATGATCTCTGCTGGCCAACAAAGCCATGTCCAACTCAGGCTTAATGGATATGCTCCACCTATGGGAATCCATATCACACTGAGCCACACGCTGTAGTGAGCTAAACCTTGCCACAACAATAACTAGAAGATGCTGGAGGGACAGATTCCTGTCACAGAAACTCCCCATACTTTGAAACTACATCCCTAATTACATTATACAGAGCCCCTGACTAACACTCCTCATGAGAAACCTTGAAGAGTGGATTGGGAACAGTAGATACACCCCAGGGATCCCACCATTGGCTCTGCTCCACAGAGGGACAGTTAATTAATCAATGGGGTGGCAAGAGCTGACACATTTTGGCTAGGCTTATGAATGCCCTCAGGCAGTTAGCCAAGTTCCTACCTATGAACCTATGAATCTATACGTACAGTATCAGCACATGCTGATAGCTTAATTTACTGTTCAGGTGTTGACTTACCTTGTGCCAATAGCAGTTGTGTGTGCAATAGTTGAGGGCTGCCTACATTGGATGCAAAGAGTAGACTGCCTATACATGACAATTTACAGGTAGTCTTGTGTGTGTACCATCCATTTTTACTGTGTGTGCAGGTGGTGAAAGGTGTCAGTCCCTAGGTGCCTACACTGTCAGTGTGTGTGCTATACATTCCCTCCTTGCCAAGGCATGGGCATACTGGGCACGCCTCTGTCTGCCTACTGGGGCTGGCTGAGGGTGTTCATGGTCTGAGTACCTCTGTGCCTGTGGGACCCTTGGCAGTGGTGGTGGGCTGTGAGGGCCTTCACCATTCTGTTCCTGCTGCATTTTTTTCATCAGGATCATATTGTGTAGCATGGCACATACTATGAAGATGTGGGCACACATCTATGATGATTCTGGTTTGTGCGTGTGCCTCATTATGGCGTTCTTGCATGGGTGTGTGTGCATTTCTGATGGGAGTCATCATCCACTGTTCCAGTGCATAGCCAGCATCCCCCACCAGGTGGCCATATGGGATGTTCCCCCCTGGCAAATATCTGATACAGCTGTGAGGCATGCCAGATGTGGGAGTCGTGATAGCTTCCAGGGCTGCCAGCACACACATCCATGATAATGCCCTGGGCATTGCACACAAGCTGGCAGTTGATGGAGGGGTATCCCTTGTGGTTTATGTAGTGCCTACCCTGCTCACAGGGTGGTGACTTGATGTGTATCTGTGTGCAGTCTATTGCACCCAGTACCTCCAGGTATTCTGCCACATGATGGAAGAGACACATATTGCTGGCCAACTCCTCCTGTGTTCGGGGGAAGTATATGTGCTCCTTGGCTTGTGGTAACATGGCATCCAGGAACTGGTGAAATACCCTGGATGCTGATGCCTGTGAGATCCCCATGATATCCCCAATTGGCCTTTGAAAGGTACCTGTAGCTAGTTTTCTCAGGCATACACATACATTTGTATCCACTGGGATGGGCTCCCCTCTGTTTGTTCTGGCTTTGAGGTGTGGCTGGCACAGCTGCACAATTTGATGTAGGGTGTCCCTGTCCACCCTGTAATTCTCTACTATCTCCAGATCATGTAGCCCCTGGTAGGTTACCCTGGGTCTGAACACTCTTCTCCTCTGGTGCCTGGGGTGGTTGTGAGCATCATCCTCCACACCACCTTCAGTCTCCAATGCATGCTGGTAGATCAAAGCTATGGCAGTCCCTAACATGTACATACTAAAAGTTCCCCGTCTGTATTCACCAATGGTGCAGAGTATATGGGAATACACAAGTGTGTGTGAGGTGCTTTCACACTTTATACTATTATGCTATGTATGCTGCTGATGTCACTGGGTGTGTATGAGCAATTCCAGCTGCAGGGTATCTTAATTATGGGTTTTACAGTGAGTACTGCAAGTGTGGGGCCTTTAGTGTGGAGTTATGCTTGCCTGCCTTGATTAATCTGTTGGCCTTTAATTCACTTTTATACCAGTATCCCCTTCCATTATCGGCATGCCTCCACCTGCCGTCTTTCTTGTTTTGTACTTAGCCTACCCAGTCATTTGTTGCAAAATGTGTTTTGTAGCTGATATAATGCAAATTTGCTTTGTCCTGCTGTGACACTTCACTGTTTTCTTTGCAGTACAACCCCTCCCCTTTTCTGTTCTGCAGGTAGCTGCTTGCAGCCTTGTTAGCTGTTGTCAATAGCCCACTGTAGGTTCCTAGGTATCAATTAGTCATTTGTACTCCAATTTCCCTGTTGCAGCATTTCCTTATTCTTTTCCTATATCCTTCCTGTTTCAGCTCCGGTGTGCGCCGCACAAACCCATTTACTGAGTTTAAATGCTTTTAAATCTCCGTTCACATGCATACTCGGTTACCTTGTCAGCTCTCAGCTAAGCAAAGCTATAGCCAGTTCAACACATCCCTTTCCTGCAGCTTTGCTTAGCTACAGGACACCGGATTAGCAATGCTCCACTCTGCTTACAGCAAAGGTGACACACCCCTCTCTTGATGTCATTTCTATCTCAAGGTTACACCTTGGGGTTATAACGCTATGCTGTGAGGTGCATCCTTACACCAGCGGGGAATCTGTGATTCACTATTACTCCTCTCATTTGCATGGCATTGCCTACTAATTCCTAGCTACCGCACAAAACACTGCCACAGCCCCTTAGCAACCCTTGCACCATGGTGTGGTGTAACATGCCTGCCATTGACTATTATGGGAAAATCATGCTATGTGTTACATTGCAGTTTTATTCTATATTTTTCAATTTATCTTGTGATACAGTTTGCATGCTGTTGCTTTGCGCTTAAACTTCGCAATAGTGTGAAAAATGAAATTAAATGCTCTTTTTATATTTTGTACATTTTTTTTTATGCCAATGGCTATATATTTAGCCATTGGCATATATTAACGATATAATACATGCGTTTGGCCGGCTGTCATGGCTCTGATTTTATGTTTGCAAAACTGTAAACCATTTTTTACGGTTTACATTTCTGCATGCTTACACTATGCCTGCACCACTTCCTGGATCTCTAAATACCTTTATTTGCATGCTACACTGCTGCAACTGGGGTAATTAGCATACAGGGACCGGGAGCTGTGCGGGCGTAGTGTACGCAGGTAGAGCACGTGGAAACAGCTCGTACCTGGATCGCTCGCCGGCCATATTTGGTGTTGGAACGCCAGTGCTACAACTGCACCATTGTGTCAGATAGCATACATAAATTCCTATATATACAATAACTGCAGTCTACGCATTTATCCTAAAAGGTATCTACTATCCTTGCTAACTGCTATCTCAACTCAGCATTTTATTAAAATGTATATCACATTAACTCCCTTTTGTTACACTGTAGCTTTATGCATCTTCACATCCTTTGTTAGCATGCCATTTTTTATTTATGTGCATCTTGTTAAGTATTGTCACTGAGATTAATTATCATTACATTTGTATGGCAGTATTTATGTTATGTATTTCTTTGACAATTCCTCACATTTGCCTGCAGTATCCAAGTAAAATTTCCACATTACCCCTCCCCTCCCTTCACATCTGCAGTACAACCTACAATATTGTGTACAATTCCCCCATTTCATTTTCTCACCTTCAAAATTATTTCACTGTATTTGCCCTTAGTATTTCTTAACTACAGCACATGCTCACATATTAGGTTTGCCTATAGTCAAGCCATTTTGCTTACATTCTGTGCTAATGTTTGCAAGAACCTTTACGTGGCCACAAACACCATTGCTGGCCACAGTAAGGTGCTTGCAAATGTGTAGGCACCATTAGCAGCATGCATATTTGATTAGTGCTGCTGCGTGTTGTGCTAACAAACTTAAATTGTGTAGGCTTAGTGAAAAATGTACATGATTGCTAATGGATCCAGGGGCCTGTCTTTTTTTCATGGACAACTGCATCTGATTTTGAGACATCTATTTTTTGAAGTGTTGGTAATGGGTAATCCCATGTGAGGTACACTTCATCATTCTCTGTAAAGCTTCGTTGTTCATGTTCAAGTTTATCACATCTAGCAACAAGATTTATGACTGTTTTTAGTTTTTTTTACAGAACCCGTATTTGTCTGCTTCTTCCACATGTTCAATGGACTTTGTGACGTCTGCTATCCTGAGCTGCCATGACTGATATTTCATCTTTTGATATCAAGTTCACCTATCCTTAACCATTCCTGCATCAAGTTTTAATCAGTGTGAGGTTGTTCCAGGAGATCTTTGTACTCACCACTTTATTTATGAAATGTCCACACTTCCTTCATTGTTATCTGATCCTTTTTCCTGTTTTACTTCTTTTGTTTTTCTTATGCAAGTCTTGCTTTCCTTTAATTTCTCTTTTAATCTTTCTGCATATCCTCCTCTCTAGAAACTCTGAGCTTCTTGCCTAATAATAACAAAACATAATGTCTTCATTATCGTCAATAATCAATTTTATCATTTTTATGGCTCTTTTTTCCCCTGTCAGTTTTTGTGTTTTTTGTGGGCTACTCCTCCATCTACAACAGGGGGGTGTATCTTCTCCCTGAGCTTGGAAAAATCCTGTTGTAGGAATGTTTCTGCATCTTGAGGATTCTGCACAGCCTTTTTTCCAGTCCTGGCATCAGTGCATACACCAGGATTGGGCACTTTTTTATCCTGGGACCTGTGCAACAATTTGTCTTTCTTATTTTAACATACCTTTCTCCAGGATATATGCTATATAAAATACAGTCTGTATATCAGTGTCATCTTGGTGGGATTTTGTGGATAGAGAGCCCACCGTGTGAAGGTAATCGTCAGGACATGAAAAATAATTCAGTTCCGGCAGTACTACTCTCCTTTTCTTGCTGATTTTATGTCTACATTCAGATGCCATCTCTCCATTTGGAGCTGAATGTATGATGTAGATTACACTGATATGTAAACTGTATTTTATATAGCATATATCAAGGAGAAAGGTATGTTAAAAATAAGCCCCAGTCGATCCCCTCCTCTAAACAATAATTTACCATCAACTCTAAGGATATCATCCAAATCATTCCCACTACTACACAAAACTGCTAGGTATTGAAACAGACAATAACCTAAAATTTGACATCCATATAGCTCAAACCATCAAGAAAGTAAATAAAAACTAGGACTCCTCCACAGGAATAAACAGTATATGACCAAACAAACCAAAGCAGCCATTGCAAGGACTCATCTCTTGTCCATCGTTCTCTATGCCTCCCCTGCCCTAACAAATCTCCACCAAACTGACCTAAACAAAATGGAATCTTGTTACAAGCTTGCAAAGTTTGCTACTGAAGCCTCATACAGATCCCACCACTGTTTTGCCCTGAAACAGCTCAACTGGTTTGAGCTGCCTCAACTACTCCTACTCAATCAACTCTCAATAGTGCACAAGCTCTACTACCTTCCTGAAAATACCCCTGCACTCCAACATCTAATCCAGCCCCACATTTCCACAAGAGCTTTAAGATCCAATAGTCAGACTCTCATATATGTCATCAAACATAAAAACAATGCTAGTAAATCTGTTTGCCTGTACTATTGCCAGGACTTGGAACTCACTACAAGCCAAATAACCTCCACTATGTCTACTAGTCAATTTAAAAAAACTCCCGAAAACCCACTACCTAAACAACTGGCTGTGCCCATGGTACTCCTCAGGTTAATTCTTGCCTTTACACTGCTGCAATAATTTAACTTAGGTTCCACAGCTTAAGTTTTCCCTGGAAAAGCTGACAACCTGCTGAATTTACATTAGAGAAATATGATAAGTCATTTTATCACTATAGGCAAACATTACCTGTTCCCCCTACCATGCATCCTACCTAAACAAACATTACCACTGCTAAAAAAAAATATTTCCTGTTATGGTGCTTAATATTATAGATCTATGTACTTTATTAATTGTCTACTTAATAACTTGTAAAGTTGTTTGTTACTGTATGATTAATAGATGTCTAGAGCTGTTTAGGTATGGAATATTTATTATATGTAATGTTCTTGGAGCTTTTCTCCCTGGACCTCCGCTGGAAATGGATCTGTGTCCAGTCGGACTTTCCCAGTTAACAAATGTAAAATAAAATAAAATAAAAAATAAAATGAGCCTGTGCATGCAGAATAGGGATTAATGATCAAGTAACAAGATATAGCAGGCTGCTACAGTAGCATGGAGGGATAAAGCCCTGGCTGCAACCCAGCTGGCATGGGTTTGATTAGTGGCTTCAGTGACTGATGGAGCAGCAAGGGAGAGAAGGTTGTTACTATCCAAGGAGGGAAGGCAGTCTTAAGGGCATTACCCACATGATCCCTGGTGGAGGCCAGGGATGTGTGAAGAAGGGAAGTATAGTCCTAAGAGGCATGGGGGTTCATTAACTGAACTGCTGTGGAGGCGGGATGATATGTCAGTATTTCTCTACTGCATGCCTACCCTCTGAACAAGACCAAGAGACTACAGAAATGCAGAGGAAGGGGGAATGGGGTTGTTCATAAATGAAAAATCTCCTGAAAGATGGTGTGGTGGCCAGAACCTCCCTGTATGTCATTAGGTTCTGTGTCAACCACAGGACATCTTTTGGTTCAGAGCGGACCACAGTCAATAAAGAGAAAGTAAGGGGATATGGAGAAGGCTGTTAGAGCTGATTATGCATGTGGTGCACTGGGGTAGGGTGCCATAGGATGAAGAAAGGGGTTTCCCATACAAAGAGTCAGGTAACAAGATATATCAGAGGAGAATGAAAGTGACAAACACACTTATGAACCAGTGAAAGTGCTTCAGCATCTTACTTCCAAACTTACTTTCTGCAGTTTTCATATGGTCTTCATCATAATCTTCATCAAACCCATTTTCTACATGGGGTTAGGGTGTGCATCAGCTGTCCCCAACTCTTTCAGTTCAGTACCACTACATTCTTTGACATTATTATCAATCCACCTATCTCTTTGTTGGACATCATAGTTTCCGCAGGTGTTCTCTCATGCAATCCATCCATTTCTTTGTAGCACATCGTAAATTTCCCCTTGCCTTCTTCCAGCGTCTCCCAAATTTCTTCACAAAATCATCTTCTGCATTCCTGTACATATGCATAAACCACCATAATCTCCATCCATTTCTTTGTAGCACATCCTATTTCTCTCTTACCTTCTTCCTGTCTCTCTCAAATTCTCTTCACCAAATCATACATTCCTGCACACATGCCCAAACTACCTAAATCTGTTCTCTTTGGTATTCTCTGCAATTGGGGATACTTTTCCATCTGCTCTGATGTCATCATTTCGTCTACTTTGCCATAGTGTGCATCCTATCACCCATCTCCAGAATTTCTTCTCCATCACCTTTAACTTCTGCAACTGCTCTGACTTCACTGTACAGGTTTCTGAAGAAGTTCTAGTCTCACCCATGTTTGACATACCTTACATTTCAGTGTGTGTGTGTGTGTGTGTGTGTGTGTGTGTGTGTGTGTGTGTGTGTGTGTGTGTGTGTGTGTGTGTGTGTGTGTGTGTGTGCGCGTGTGTGTGCAAGTGTGTGTGTGTGTGTGTGTGTGTGTGTGTGTGTGTGTGTGTGTGTGTGTGTGCGCCAAAGAAACAGAGGGTAGAGATTTTTTTTACCTGACTGTGACAGGACCTGGAATCTGCACTGCTTGTTAGTTTGGAGAGGCTTTGAGACACAAAAGATAGAAATGTAATGCAGCCCTTGAAAACAACAGTACTGTACTTCAATGTTTTGCTAAAGGAGTGCAACAGCTCTGCAGTATGCTGACCACTCTATTGAGGCAGCAGCAGCACAGGGGATGGGTATCTAGTGGTTGCATGACAGGATTTATTGACATACACTGCCAGTTTTAACAAGCACTCACAAAGGTTTGGCCATTTCAGTGATTCCTTTTGAACTGGGCAGACCTTGCTAAGTAGTCTGTCAAAGCTAGCAGTCTCTCCATTGCAATTCAATTGTGCAAACCTTCTGTTTTGCAATCATGTCAGTCTGAAGAAATATCACATGCTGAGGACATCAACTTGCATTACCACAAATTCATTTGGAATTTGACAAACTGAGAATTAGGGTAAATTAAATAGTAAATACCGCTGCAGTAGTCACTGACTGTAGACTGTTGCATTGTTTGACAGCTTGATGTGATTGGTTTAATGCTTAATTTGCCATATCAGTATGGTAAGTTTTGATTACTAGGGAAGTAAGAGATTACTAGCATCCCTGACTCAATAGCTCTACGTTTTCTGAAAGAAATCAGTTTAATTGGGAACATAAAGATTATCTACATGAGTATAGAGTGCATCTCACATACTTTTCTACCTGTTCCCATATTAATATAATACATATTTTTCATATATGGGTTTATGAAAAGATTACAGAAACATCAAAATACATGCACAAAGCAAAAGTGGAAAAACAAAAATTAGTTGCATTTATTAAATGGGTTAACTAATCAAGGACACGTCCTTTCTTAAGCAGAGACCAGAGGGGAAAAGATGAAATAATGATGGAAGGAATATAAAATAAAGATTAGATTAAATTGATTACGTCAGACAGACATGTAGCAAGTAATTACTGAAGGAATCATTTTGTCCATTAAGAGAAGATGCCAAGCATGAACTGTAAAACCTTTGCATACAGTCTATGAGCTACACATCACTTAGAGGATTATGATTGGGTCTCTGATTATGACCAGCTTATTATGTGTCCAAGACATGGATGCCTAGAAATTGACCTCCTGAGCAAAGCTCAAGAGATAAATCTTGGCATCCTTGCTTCAAGCACAAAACAGGGGGTCATGATAACAGACCCAAGCATCATTTTTTCAGGTGCACAGACCTTTATCTGGTCTATGTACTATTAGTTAAAGGAAAAAAAGGAAATTGTCAGGGTACAGTGTTTTACTCACTTTCAAAGCTGGTAAAGATCTTGGTGAGTGCTGTCAAACAGACAGCAGCATACCTCTCAACTACTTTGCTTAAGCACTTTTATAAATTAAAAGTAATGGTGAAAGCAAAGGTTAAAATTCACTGACAGTTTTTATATATTGCTTTAAGTCACTTAAAAATTCAATCAAACATTTCCTGAAGAGACAGGAAGGAATCAGGGCATGCACAGGAAGTGATAGGGTATGTAGGGGTTATTTTGTGAAATCTGGATGTTTCAGTAGTAACAGGTATCAAACTGAAATATTAGTAAAATAGATTTATACAGCAGGACAATCCCATACTGGAACTGGTTGTGTAGAGGTGGAATGTGCAGTGGAGATCATTATGATGGCTGTTGGGTCAATTCCCACCAACCCAAAAAATGAATAAAATTTTTGTAGTCATGACCTAAAAGCATTATTTTCTAGTAGAAAAAGAAATACGATCATGAATAACGTATTGCAGATGTTAAAATAAATGTGCATGTTTTGTTTCATTATTACAATTTTCCTTCAGTGTAATGTCTGATTACGAAAAAAAAAATTGGCATATTTTCATTACTTTTATATTTCTCTTCCCTACCCTAATTTTTCAAAACTTTGCTTGGGAAATTACAGACAGAAAGTTCAATTAATACATTGGCCATATTGCCAACAGGCTCCAGTGATTCATTAAGGTACTTCCCTGCCCAGCACCAGTGAAGCAGAACCCAACAGTGACAGCTCCCAGTGTGAGGGCTGATTTCTCTCCGTATCTAAGCTGGCGGAGTATTCATCTCTGAACACCTCAATCCCATCCCCATAACAGGTGGTCCCCCCCTTTTGTGTATACTACCAACCCTGTAATATAGCAATAACCCACGCCTGGGTGTGGGTAATGCTGGATATACCCACGGTTGGTGTGGTTTGGTCATGAGGGTGAAGCCCAAGTGACCAAACAAAGCCAACCGTGGGTAAATCCAGCATTACCCACACCCAGGCATGGATTTTTGCTATTATACAATGATATTATTTAAGAAAAAAAAAAATTAATTTTCTTAAATAATGGCATTGTATAATGCCTCCTTGCTGCCCTTCCACAGCTGTCTGGTATTCTGCGTCAGTTCTGATGTACTGTGCATGCGTATGCCTACGCAGTACATCAGAGCTGTGGGCAAAAGCAACAGAGAAAGCTAGATCTCCGTTGCTTTTTACAAACTGTTTCATTATGTTAATTGGGTTTAACATAGCGAGACAGCTTTAAAAAAGCAATGGAGCCGTTGCTTTTTTAAAGCTGTCTTGCTATGTTAAACCCATTTAACATAGCAAAACAGTTTGTAAAAAGAAACTGTTTCGCTATGTTAAACTTGTTTAACATAGCGAGACAGCTTTAAAAAAAGCAACTGGGCTGTTGCTTTTTTTAAAGCTACCTCGCTATGTTAAACAAGTTTAACATAGCGAGACAGCATTAAAAGAAGCAACGGAGAATCTCTGTTGCTTTTTTTAATGCTGTCTCGCTATGCTAAACTCGTTTAACATAGCGCAACAGTGTGAAGCAATGGAGATCTTGAGTTCTCCATTGCTGTAAAAAAAAAAAAAAGAGTTATAGTAATGGAAAAAGTCTGGGTGACCGGACCTTTTTTCCATTACTATAACTCCGATTTACAACATGCATGCTGACCAATCAGCGTGCACGTTTTTTGAATATTAATGGGGGATCGTTGTATAATGTTGTATAATCTACACATAACCATTGTCTAATGTCTCCTTCAGCAAAGTGTTTCACCTCTGAATTTGTTATCCCGTACCTGGCAGTCATGTACATCTTTTCCTGGTACCTATCCTCACACCTCTGACATCCCTGACTTCCTTCCCTAACTTTCCCCTCTCTGAGATAAAAAAGGCACTTGTCTCAAAAAATATACTCCCATGCATAACTCTCAATTCCACTTATATGTGTGATTTGCACAAATTATTTACTGCAACTGGTCAGCCCAAACAGTGTTTTAATTTGGCACAAAATATTTATAATGTCATTATCCAAATTATTCAAAATTGTAAATATAACCATTGTCACTTTGAGAAGTTGCTGAAAGATTTGATTTTCTTCCACCTCCATCCTGATGATTCCTGAGTTTCTGACCTAGTGTTCTACCTAAGCTTGATTCCCATTTTCATCTCTGTCCTATCTTTTAATTCCAAATTTAAATCTATATATGTCCTATCTTTTAATTCCAAATTTAAATCTATATCTGTCCTATCTTTTAATTCCAAATTTAAATCTATATCTGTCCTATCTTTTAATTCCAAATTTAAATCTATATCTGTCCTATCTTTTAATTCCAAATTTAAATCTAGTCCAAAAACAGGTGAACTCTACACATACAGTACATGCTCATGAATGGCTTATAAACAAAAATAGCTATTTCTATTCTAATCTGTTGAGTGATGGTTGGAACTGAGCAGCATCCCTGATCTTCTCTGAACAGAGGGTTATGCTCATCCCATGACAAAAGCAAACAAAAGTGCTATTCATGCACTAAGACTTTGCCATCTGTAAAACTCCTGTGCTAAGCAGAACTGGTTGGCAGCAAGCAACTCTGACAATATTAAGATAAGGTAAGGTGATTCAGGTTTCAATGTATTAGTGATGTCATGAATCCATTCCAGTTCACTTGGTGCATGGTTTTAATCCAGTGAGGGTCAAATACTATGTGACATTTTTCTACTCAGTTTGCAACTGCCTCCATTCAACAGGCAAAAGTATAAAATTTGCAGACTCATATCAAGACATGAAATATTGAAATGCATGGCATAATTTGTTAGCTATCAATTTGCAAGTGGTATACACTTACCTGAGATTTCTCCCTGATGACCCTATAAAAGCAGGCATACTTACAAGATTGGAAAATGCACTGATATAGAGAATATAACTATGAGAGATATGGGTTACACTCAGCTGAGTATGTCCTCATCACCCACCTCCATCCTGCTCAGTCACTATTTCTCTACATTTGGAGTTTCCCTTTTGAGCAATCTTTTCAAAAGTGAGTTGTCAGACACATGCATTATAACATTTTCTGTGGCTTCACATGATACTGCATTGATGTGGAACATTATCACTTACTCAAGTATGGATCCCGTTCCATTACTACTGCATACACATACACAATATATTGTTCAGTAGCTTGGCGTTTCAGAAGTTATACACATGGACAATGAGTTTTAAAACAAAAACAGATTTCTCTTTTTAGGTACAACATTGCAAATCAGTTAGCAGAGAACAGATGTGCTAGTCATAGTTATGAAATGGTAATGACAGCAAATGTCTTACAGCAAGAAATGGAGAAAAGTCCTTCAGTCTCATGAATGAGCTTCCCTTTGATATAAGATGGAAATTAATATTCATATTCACATAAGTAGACATTTTTAGCTTAAATGTAGCAGCTTCCATGGAGCAATGTATTCCTGATGTGATGTTCAAATTCTCAGGAAAGTATAAAGAGGGATGAGATCCATTGATTACTGCTATCTAACATTGCTTTTTTTGAAGTCTTCCACACTGCTGCTGCACTCCCTTTCAATGTGTGCTTTCTGATGGCTGCTGCATGGTTTCTTCCATGGGACTGATAATGCATTAGGGTGGCAGGGGTTCGAAACGACTGAGGTATACATTGTAGCATTGTGAAAAGCAATTTTTTGACATGCAATGATAACTTAGTGAACAGATGATTAATTTGACAGGAAAAGATTTTGAATTCAGTTAAGTGCTGTAATCTCTTTTAAATGTCTGCTATTTCAGTCATACTCACTGTTGATAATATCCCTCCAAATGAGTGTTTTCTGAAAACTGCTGCATGATTTAATCTGTGGTGTCAGTATAGCTAGTACACAGGTCAAGAGAATAGGAGATGTACAGCCAGGTGCTTAAAACCAATGAGGTATACACTGCAGCAGTGGGAAAAACAATATATGGCATGCAGCAATGACTTACTGAATAAATATCACATGAGGCACTCTACTTGGGTTTGACAGATGGAGGGTTTTGAACCCCTACATGCTGTATTCCCTTTAAGCCATGCCTAATTTAATTCAAACACACTACTGATAATAGCTCTTCAAATGTATGTTTTCTAACAGCTGTTGTATGAATTCTTCTTTGGTGTCATTAAGTAGTTCATAGATTGGCAGAGTATGAGTTAGGCTGACATGACTTATGAGCTAAGCTGACATGAGCTATGTGCTTTAGCCTTATGGCAATCCCTACTTTAAAATAAGTAGTTAAAACATGCATTGAGTAATTGGAGTAGAATGCTATGTGTGAGTGAAACCTTGCCATTACTGTGTGCTCTGGCAATACAGTAGGGGGTATGTTTTGATCCCATTACTGTAGTATGCTGTTAAATAATACTCATTTTTTCAGTATTATGCAGTCACAATGCAATAGTGAGCTACATTAAGAAACACTAACTTCCTTGTGACATTATCACAGCACATGCGTGGGCAAAAAGTGGTATCACAACTAGACAAATTATCTAACTGCAGTATAATTTGTATAGTGGAGGTGGATGGCATAGAGGAATGACACTTCTCATTGCACAGCAAACACTGAATAAAATCCTTTGAATATGCTAAGGACTCAGCTTCTGTTGTGGAAATAAGATGACTGTTGATGGGCTCAACTGAGCAATAGTAGCATAAGGTGACATTAATAGTTGCTAACTTCCAATTGTCTTTGAAGTCATAACTTGGTGTGTACATTACCAATACATTAGTGGTATTGGGAGTACAAGAGCATTATATGTTGTGAACAAGGTTCATAGAATATAGGGTTCCACAGTGTTCTAACATTCCCTGGAAATGTGTGCATATGTTTAACCTTATGATAATTTTTACTGTAGCATCACTTGCTATTGTGCTGGTGTGTAGAATATTAGTTCAGTAGGAAGGAGATGAAATCTGCAATAGATTGCATTGTAAAATGCTGACAAATGTCATTATCATGTGCTAGTAATGTTCCATGCAATTATAAAAATGCAGTTGACATGGTGCAAACATTTGAGAAATTAAATGCCTCAGTCAATTTATGCAGTGAGGGGTACAGCAGATAATGGATTCTAATTCCCACCCCTTTATGTCTTAATTAATTTTCTGCTGTTCATTTTACAGTCTTATTCTATTTTTCTCATGAAATGTGTGCAGTGAAACCTCTTCATCACATCTTCTGTGGCTTAAACTGCTAATGGCTATGTATATGGAAAATCACTCTGAAAATCAGGGGTTTGTCCCCTGGTACGTTCATTTTGACCACCCTGATATTAAGTTTCCTTTCTCCTGAAATGTATTTTTCATTCGCCATTTTGATGAATACTCTCATGGCCTGCCTTGCCTATCCGCTCTTCTGATGAAAGCCTGCTTGAAGAAAATCAAGGGTTCAGCCAGAGGAATGTGCATTTTTTGTCCTGAATTCTAGTATTTCTATCCCCTGACATGTGTTTTAAAATTACCTTTGATTCCATTGCTTCGATGGCATATACTGCTAATACAGTGGTCTTGACCATTTCAATGTTCATTCATGAGTGTTTTTCTTTTAGTGCTGACATATGTTCATTCCCCTAAATATAAATAATCCTATAATGAGTGTGTGCATTATATAGGGGTGATGGCATTGTCAAACATAATTATCTTTCTGGATTATTCTGCCATTGTTGAGGTGGACAGTTGGGAGAAATGGTCTCTTAATAGCTATAATGACTTCTTTGATTGATATGTATATTTACACATGGGAATATAATGTGTTGTAGGCCACATGCATCATTACTGTTGTAGTTCCTCCTGTTGATATCACAATGTATGACACATTGTAGCATGGGAGTTCTGGATTTGGCTCATTTGAAAACTATAATTTGCTCTTTTCTTACTTTTTTTAAATCTGCCTGCGTACATTATACATTTCATAGGTATGTGTTTTGTGTCCCCTTACACACTGATGTCTGCAGTGTCTCATCTTGACAGTACAATGAGAATATCCTAGCATATGGACTTAATTACTGCACTGAACCATGTCAGAACAGCATGTATTTAATTCATAATGACCCTTACAGTACAATACAGGTCCATGGCTAACACTCTGTTGTTGTTGGGTATGGTGTGGGTTGTTACATCATATTTTTATATTATTTTATATTCTACATCTTCTGTGTATACTCTACTTTCTTAACACAACTTTATTGTCATAGATATTCTATGGTCTACCTCTCCACTCTTCCCTTTTACATTCACTCTCTCCATGAATTTTGTTAGTGGCCTCAGATCTAGCCTGTAGCTGTGTGACTTGCCTTTCCATTAAACATATCTGTATGTATGCCTTTGCTGATGATAATTACATCAGCATTGCAAAGCAGTGGATACATACTTGCTTTGACTATCGATGTTGCTCATGAACAATCATTTGCATTTTGTATTTAGATGTGGTTGTGAGGTGACTTACCATGATCTAACCCTGAGCCTGTGCTGTGGCCATGACAAGAGGCTACTCATCATGCACATTGGCATGGCTGCACACATATATGATTAGCAATGCCATTCATTATATTGGAAATGTAAACAGTGTTAGGCTGTACGCAGTGTTCCCATACTGTTAATTAATCCACAGGAGAGACAAGTTTATCATTTTCACAATTTCAAAGCATGCACTACATTAGGATTCATAAGACACAATGATATTAGTGATCATTTGCATATATGTCAAAGCAGGTTAAATAAGCTGCACTACAACTAGCAGCAGATATAACATTTTGAGCTTGGTATGTAGTGACTTTGTTAAGTCATAAATGATAATACAGAGAAAGAGATAAAGCATGTATTTTCTACTTACACACAAAGGGAACTTACTACACATCTCCAACCTCCAAAAAAATCATGACACATACAAATGTTAGGTATTTGTAAATGCATGCTTAGAATGCCATTTAATGCATGCATTCATAGGTTTATAGGTTCAGGTTCATAGATTAGTACTAGGCTAACTGCCCTTGCAAGCCATTTTAAACCTAGCCAGTTACCTCTTGTGAGACTCAAACCTTAACCATTAGGCCACCCTAGCTTTCATAAATATGTTGTTCATTCATTTTTGTCAGTTGCAAATGCAAGTGCCTTGTTTACTTGCATGAGAATAATCAAGACAAGAACTTTGGCAGTAACTGCTTTTAGAATAATCTCACCTGACTCACCTGAAGTAAGAGAACAAAAAACACTTTCATAAACTGAAAAAGTCACTGTACTGCTTTACTTATAAATATTTATAATGCCTTTATCAGCCATAAATGAAAGCTTAGCTCACAGTCCTTGCCAAGGCAATAAGAGACAGAATATGGTTTATTTTCTTTGGTAATGAAAGTGAGTCATTTAAATTACTACTTTTTCCACACAAAGAAAAAAACAGCACATACACTTTGCAGTTTAGTGTTTATCAGGAGGTTGTGGCAATGCACACAAACAGCTCTATTGATAGTGTATTTCTATAAAACGTCATTCAAGTCACAGCATGAGGTAGTAAAACTTGCAATGTATTCAGAAAATCTTTCAGGCCATGAAATGGTAAATTCAAGTCCATGAATACAAATACGACATCAGTTTTTCCAATCATTTAATTCAGTCCATGTTGTTTTATCTTTGTAGATGGTCAAAGGAAACTATCAATGGGAAAATACAGCCTTAATATTGCCATGCAGCATTTCTCTAGAAAACGTTCTACTGAGAAGATTCTGCACATGGCTAGGGGAAGATTCCTCTACAAACATTAGTTAGCTACTTGTCAGGAATTATAATCTGTCCCTAAATATTAATATGACTATTTCATCAAACAAAATAAATGCAGTATAATGGACTATTATCAAAACTGTTTGCTTTTAATGAGTTAATGTTGTTTCTCTCACAGATCATAGAAACTAGTCACATTAAGCCATTATGTTATCTAGCCAGTTAGATGATGCATTTATAAAAAGAACTGACCACAGCCTAAATCTAAGGCTGCTGTTTATTACTGATGCCCTTCTGGGGCATTGGATCTAGCAGCACACTTGCAAGCAGCTGAGCAGCTGTTCACATATGAACTTTTAAGCAGAATTACTTAATTAAGAAGCATTTCTTTAGAAGCAGTGCCCTTGTAAACTAATGCCATGCAATGATTCATTGATTGATGATGCTGTCAGGTAAATACAGAGTCAAATAAGTGATTACCCAAACTGTCCTTCTGTAATAAACAGCTAGGTTTGGCATTACTGGAAATGTCACCACCACCACCTCCCCAGTATCCACTGCCTGACACACACACATACACACACACACACACACACACACACACACACACACACACACACACACACACACACACACACACACACACACACAGACACACGCACACACGCACACACACACACACACACACACACACACACACATGCACACACGCATACACACACACACACACACACACACACACACACACACACACACACACACACACACACACACACACACACACAGACAGACACACACACACACACACACACACACACACACACACACACACACACACACACACACACACACACACACACACAGACATGCACACACACACACACACACACACACACACACACACACACACACACACACACACACACACACACACACACACCGGTATCTCTACATCTCTTCATCATAGTTTACCCCTCCATCCTGACCTCCTCACATTATACAGATCTTCTTCTTTCGGCTTTTCCTGGTTAGGAGTCGCCACAGCGGATCACCTGTCTGCTCATGATTGGCAGTGAAGTTTTACGGTGTCGAGTTGTCAGCCCGGCACCCAACCTTCCACAGAAGGCACACACACATTATACAGATAACTTTTTCAAATTTTTTTTCTACACTTTCCCTTACTCTTCAGCTTTTTCCTGCATCCTTTTAACACACCATAAGTGTGCCAGATGTTACTGTAATCACTGAGGGGGAAATAACATAATTAAGACAGAGGTATGGGAGCTACAAGCAGCCCCAGAAGGCCTTAGAGCTCTAGATAATCTGAGGAGCATATTAGAGTTTTTATCTAACATTTTTGATCCAATAATGACGTGAACAAGAATTATGACTTAGGAAAGAAATTCAGTCTTGCACTTCAACTTTGGTTTCCTGCCTTTTTTCAGCATACATTTTTTCAGCATATGTTAAATGGCCCACAAAGAGAAATGATTAATGTTATTGTAAAAATATTTTGTTAAAATATATTCTGCTTGTCTTTTATATAGAAATGAATACCAGTGTAGCACTATTTCATTTTTCCATTCTGTTGATCCACAAAGATTAATTGCAGACTTATGTATGGCATATTATGCATGTATGTGTACATATTCATGTATATACATATGGAAATGCAACACTTTGAGGCATATCATTTTATGCCACAGCTACTGGGGTAGTGAATTTGTCTGTGTGTATGAGGGAAGCATCACAGAAAAAATGTTTTTGGTTTTAAGAGTTTTTTTTCATGAAAAAGCAAAATATAACATAAAGATAAGGGGCCAATTAGCCATTTTAAGTTGTAAAAGCATAGCTTTGTCATATGATTCATAATGACAGCATGTTTATTTATGTTTCTCAAGTGGTCTAAAAAGATTGTATTTATTTATTTATTGACATTTGATTACTAGGAAAGTCTGACTGAGAAGAACTCCGTCTTCAGCAGACGCCTGGGGAAAAAAGCTCCAAATCATTACAAAACATTTTAAGAACAATAATTTTACAATTTAAAAAGTAAAACAAAAACATCTGCAATTTAAATAATTATAACAAATTAGGCATAATATAAAAACATTGGTTAAGAATTAGTACAAGGTATATGACAAGCATTTAATATTTAGAGAAATTTTAGACAGTTTGGAGAGAAATTAAAGGTAAGTTAGTCTAATACAAACAGGAATTACAATATGAAGTAATGTAAAAACAGGCTTATGGTATATTTAGAGACAATTTCAGGGAAGAGAATTTGCTAGAAGTAAGGCATTAAGTGAAGAAGGCTGAGTAAGAATGTATAAGGAATGTTTACATTAAGGGATACAGTTTATTTTGGATTTGAGCACGAACATAGCCAGATTTTTAGCTACGAAGTGGTTTCAGAGTATTTTTTAAAGATGGGAAGGAGGCTGTAATCCTGATAGATACAGATAAAGAGTTCCAGGCCTTAGCAACCTTGTACAAGTGCAGATAACGCAGCAGATTTAGTAGGTTTGTCGACAGACAGGAGTTCTAATTTGTAGAACAATTAGCATTACTTTATAAAGAAGTAGGGTTTTTGTTAAATGAGATAGAAGGAACCAAAGACATTTTTTTGGTGGGAGGATACAATGAATGATCTGATGTAGGAAGGCTGCTGATAATGGTGATGGCTGGTTGCCAGCCCGCGGAGTGGTGCTATAATTTTTTACAATTGTTAAGTATTTTTGCACATCTTCATGTGTAGAATGGCTTTGATGCCGTTGGTTGTTAGTATCACTGTTGCTGCAATGCAGAATAAGTAACCTCCCTTTGGTTCTTAATATATTTTACATTTTAGCCAGAATGGAAGAGTATTTGATTAGGAGCATGTGTTTGTTGTTTTGCTGTGCTGGCATATTAGCATTCCTAGAGTTTTGGGATTTGGAGTTTCCAATTTGAATTGCTTTTTCAGACTTGATATGTAGTCCCATAGTTGGCATTAACATTTACAGCTTGGACATCTATTGAAGTTAGTACTTTTTGACTTTATATGCAGTGTTTGAATTTGCATTGTTTTATTTTAGAAGCTAACTAAAGTTTATTTATTTGATGCAGGTGATTATGCGCAGAACCATTGAATTTTTGTTTCAACTGTTTTGAACTGTTGCATTCCTCAAATCTCTGCAAGCATTGAGACCTTTGTTATAATTAAAGTATTTATGTAACTGTTACAATTATATTCTTGGACATTATTCATGGAATGGCAGGCTCACTGGAAATCTTGGACACTGAGGATGAACTTAATGGAATGCCTGTTGACATTTACTTTTTTGTTGTTAATTCAGCCATGCTTCTAATGACTTTTTTTCCTTGTAAATTTAATGCAATGTCATTAAGATTTAAATACCTTGGTGTATTGCTTATTATTTATTCTTTGAGTCTTTTTTTTGTAACATGCTTAGGAATTTAAATGCTCTAATAAACTTGAACCTGAAATAGAAACTTCATAACAGATCACATCAGGAGTTTGTAAAAGCAAAACTCATTGAAGAAACAAACATATATTAATTATATATCAAACAAAACATTGTATACCAAGAAAGAAAGATGCAGGAAGAAAAACCCAGTCAAAATGGAAACACCAAGCATGGCAAATGTATAGTCTACTTGGGTGGCAAAAGTTACAACATCTTGCATAATTTTATAACAGAACAAAAAAATAGAAAAAATAATGCCTAATATGCTGCTGTGGCATTTAGAGAAGGAAAAAAAGATGTTTAATTAATAATTTTGCTCAGAATTCAAAAAGGAAAAGGAAGAGGAAGAGTGACAAATCTAATAAGAAACTAATGTTTGGATAACGGGCAAGTGAGAGTCCTTTCAAACTTGAAGAGGTAAACTTGAAAGAACTCCTAAAGCTAACAGTAATCTATACAATGAGGACTAATTTCTTAAAAGACAGAAAGGGGAACTAATAATGCCAATAAGTGGCCTGTATAGCAAGCCATGGAAGTAAGGGAAGGTGCCTAAATGCATAAATATGTGTGATTCTATTTCTGAAGAGTGGGAACAAAGTAGCATTTGGAAACTGGTGCAGTGTAGTTTTGATATCACAAGAAGGGAAAGATACCATAGCTGCACAATTCAACTCTTTATTTACAAATACTATACACTCTGTTACTAAGACCCACTGTAATATACCTTTATCTGTCCAAACTATACCCATAAATGAAACAAATTCCTTTAATTGTACACCTGTACAAACACATGTCATGAAAAATTACTCTCAGAACTAAAACCTACAACCCTTGCAGCTGATAACCTACACTCTGAATACCTAATACTATCAGTAGATGCCATCTCCTAGCCAATTTCCATCCCTATCAACCGGTCTATAGCTGAACAATACATTTTGCAAACCTGAAAAATATCCCACATAATCCCTTTGCACAAAGGTGGCAGCTCGATTGAATTGTCCAACTACAGACTGTAGCTATCGTATACCCACTAGCCAAAGTCTTAGAAAGGTGCAGTCATATGCAACTTTTCAAATACCTCTTTTCTAATAATCTACTTTCTAGCACATAGCACAGATTTAGACCAAATCATAGAACCATAACTGCCCTACTTAGCTTCACCAATAGTATCAACCAACACAGAAATGATAGGAATCTGGTATCTTCCATATGCTTTGACCTCTACAAAGCATTTGATACTGTTTCTCATCAGAAATTACTTGATGAACTCTCCACCCTAAAACTCAATCATTCTTCACTCACATGGCTCCTTACTAACCTAACTAATCGACAACAAGCAGTCAAATGGCAATATGAACTTTCATCCCTTTTACCTGTTTACATGGGAGTTCCCCAAGGATATATCTGCAGTTGTTGCAGAACACTGTTTGGTTAAGTGACTTTCTCAGAGTCACACAGTAGGCAAACAGAAAAGTACATGCTTTCATGATCATGGCACCTCTAACCACATATAACCACACTGCCGTAAATAGCAAAAGTAACAAAAAACTGAGGGTAATGCTACTCAGTGCCAGAAGTCTAAACCTCAAAATGCATGCACTTAAGGCACTACTCAGTATGGAAAAAATCAATATACGTGCAGCAACAGAAACCTGGTTTAAGCCTCCAGAGAGCACCCCAGCACTACTAGGCTACAACTCATACCATACATTTTAGCTACAGAACCCAGACCAAAATACAAAAGGCGGGGGCGTATCCATATTCATCAAGGATACCCACACCTCCAGGTTAGTGGCACAGCACAATGATTCAGAGATCATCCACATGCAACTAACAATGGGCAAAACTGCAATTCAAATTGTAGCTTGCTACAGATCACCCACCATGTCCCAGGACCCCCATTCCATGTTTCTGGAAACACTGGGAAACATAAAGGTCCTACCAAACACCCTAATATTGGGTGATTTCAATTACCCAAACATTAACTGGGAGAACCACTCAAGTACTAACTCCATTGCCCAACATTTCCTAGAATTTGTAAACTCAAACACCCTGGATCAACTGGTCAACACTCCCACCAGAGGTGACAACGTATTGGACCTGGTCATCACTAACCAGAGGTCAACCCCTCGTTGGTTAGATCTGAACACAAACAAATCACTCTGGATATCCACATTCTGCCCCCACCCCTGGACAAGGAAACCACTGTGAAAAACCTTTCAAAAGCAAACCTCACATTGCTAAAGACCGAGGTGGAACGTTTCAAAGCCCCAATGCTAAAGGATAATGCTGTACAAGCTGCAAAATCCTTTACTAATGCATTCTACAGGCACCTACAAGAATGCATGGATCTTGATATCCCAAGCAAAACCAAGACTTACTCTTCCAAGAAAAGGAAACCAGTCTGGTGGACCCCTGCCATAAACAAGTTATACAATAGAAGGAGGAAACTAGTAGAGAAAAGAGTAAAATCCCAAGAAGGGAAGACATCCCTGATCAGTATCAGCAAGAAACTATGATCCCAAATAAAATCATCCAAGGCTGGCTTCAAAAGAAGAATTGCCAAGAACTCCAAAGATAACCACAAGGCATTCTTTAACTATGCCAAGAATCTAAGTGGCAATGCTCAGATCTGCTCGGAGTTAGTGCAGAATGGCACAAAATACACTGAACCAACTGATATCGCCAACATCCTGGCAGACAGGTTCAGTGCAAACTTCACCCCCCCTCTCACCCCCAAAAGGGCCCATAACCATACCAGAATAATGTAGAGCCTCTGAAATCACAGACACTCAAGTTAAAATAGCCCTCTCCAAAGCCATAAACACAGCATCAGTGGAACAGGACAGTATCCCAGGCTGTGTCCTGCACAAGCTCAAAGATGAACTATCCCCTCACCTAAACACACTGTTCAATCTTTGCCTCTCCAAAGGCTACATGCCCATAGAGTGGCACACAGCAACTGTTATTCTGCTTCACAAAGGTGAAGCCATAACAGACCCTGGGAACTATTGCCCTATAAGCCTGACTAGCTTGGTCTGCAAGGCTATGGAATGCATCATCATGGAGCTCATTAACAGAGACATTGGGAACCTACAAACACTGGACACTACCCAGTTCGGCTTCGTTAAGGGCAGATCATGCCTCTTAAATGTGGTGGACTTCTTTGAGACAGTTACCAAGGCTATAGACGAGGGAAAGGTGGTACACACAGCCTACCTCGACCTCACAAAGGCCTTCGACACCATACCCCATTCTGGTATTATAGACAAGCTCACCAGCCTGAACATAATCCCCTACGTCACAAGATGGGTTGCCAACTGGCTCATGGACAGAACACACATGTTAAGAGTTGCAGGAGCTAGGTCCAACTCTAAACCGGTTACAAGTGGCGTTCCCCAGGGCTCAGTCCTAGGACCCCTCCTCTTCGGCATATACTTCTCAGAGGTACAGGCAAGCACAGGAGGGCTATGGCTGACCAGGTTCACAGATGACTGCAAACTAGGGGCTATAATTGACTCTCCAGCTGAGACAGACATCCTCCAAAAGGGTCTCACTGAGACGGATACCTGCTGTCAAAATCATGGCCTCAAGCTAAATGCCAAAAAGAGCGTAGTCATCCCCTTTGGAAAAAACAAAGTACCCACAAACTACCACATAGGTGGTAGTCCCCTAAATATGAAAGACGTGATAAGGGATCTGGGGACCCAAGTAGATAGTAATCTCTCATTTGATAATCACATTGCCAAAGTGGTTAGAAAATCCTTCTATGTGCCCTACCTAATCACAAAAGTGTTCGCATCTAGATCAAAAGAGGTCATTGTGCCCTTCTACTCATCACTCATCAGACCCATCACCCATTTGGGATGTACCTTACAAGACACCTGCAACAGCTGGAAAGACAACAGAAGTACCTCACCAAGAGGATCACTGGCCTCAAACAGATGCCCTATGCAACTCGACTGAAGAAACTCCATCTGTACTCGATTGCATACCGCCTACTCAGAGGTGATCTCTGCCTGACATACAAGGCCATGTCCAACCCAGAATTGATGTACATGCTCCACCTAAAGAAAACTATATACCCTCGAGCCACATGCTCTTTGGATCTAAACCTCACCACAACAATAAATAGGATGTGCTGGAGGGATAGATTCCTGTCCCAGAGACTTCCCATGCTTTAGAACAAGATTCCAGTCTACATTAGGCAGAGCCCCTCGCTAACACTCTTCAAGAGAAACCTTGACGAGTGGATGGGAAACAGAAAGTTTACCCTGGGGATCACTTCAGTGGCTCTGCTGGACAGAGGCACAGGGAACTAATCTAAGGGGGCGGTGAAAGCCAACACATTCTGACTAGGCTTATAAATACCTTCGGGCAGATAGCCTAGTATCTACCTAGGAACCTATGAACCTATGTTGATGCCTTGGAACTCAAGGCCAATGTCAAAGGCCTCTGGATGACCAAGTTTGTGGATAACTGTAAAGTGTAAGCAGTCATAGAATACCCACAAGATGCAAACATCTTACAAGAGGGTTTAACACAAACAAATGACTGGTGCCAAAGCTATAACTTAAAATTCAATGCCAGTAAATTAATTATAATAGCTTTTGGGAAGTAGGCCACCCTGGGAAACTACGTCATCTACCAAACACTCATAAAAGTTTATCCATTAATCAAGGATCTAGAAACACATGTAGACAGCAACCAGCCCTTCAACCAGTGTTTTCTAGGAAGGAAGATAACCCTTCTATGTTGCTCAACTTATAAGTAAAGGCATGGCATCTAGGTCCAGGGAATTCATTATATCACTATACTCAGCCCTTTTGCACACCCACAAAACAAACAGCATTAGAACTAAAGACCTACATTTTGCTAATGACATACATAGAACATGTAGGAGAGACTGATGTATCCAAGAGAATTTCTGTTCTCTAGAATAGGCTCTCATCCATGTGAAACAAAGGCCCCACCCCCTTTGGCATCTACCTGACCAGACATATACAAAAACTGGAATGTCTCCAAAAGTTCCCTACAAAAAAAAACCGGCATAAACACAATGTCCTACGTGAATTTCCTCAAAGCCCTATCTCTATACTGTCTCCTACAGACTACTTAGAGGCAATCTATATCTGGCATACAAGCCATCCTTGGACTCTGATCTGATGAACGTTTTGCACATCTACAAAACAAACAACATCAAAACTACTAGATCTAAAGACCAACATTTTACTTGTGACAGAAATAGGATATGTGGGAGAGACAAATATGTATCTCAGAGCATTCTCATTCTATGGAATAAGGTCCCCATCTATGTGAAACAATGTCCCTCCCAAACCTATTTAAGCATAACATGGACCATTGGATCAAAAATCAAAAATTCACCCCTGGACTAGCACCTAGGTTGCTGATGGGCAGAGGCTGTCAGTAAATCATATCATAACCAACAACTATAATGTCTAAAACATATAACTTGTGGGACACATTTGGGTTGTACAGCTAGTCTTATTAATGCCCTACTGGTTGTTAGCTTACTAGACACCTGTGAACCCATGAATCTATGTGGGAAATGTTCACACAACCTTTGCTCACCTTAAAAGAATATGTAAGAAGATAACCAATGGTTTAAAAATACTAAAACAGAATAAGGAGAAATTTTTATAATGGGACTTCCATTTTAGTGCAGTATGCATGACATACAGCTGAAAATACAAATTCTGCATGTTTGCAATGTAGTACACAAAATGGCATCTAGTGCTAGTCATAGATAATCCAACATTGATTGCTTCAATACTCATTATTCTAACTCTGCTTCACCACTATTTTATATGTGTACTTAAACTACTTATTATGCCTTGTCTGTTAGAACTTTTCTATGGAAGCACTGGTCATCAGATGGCAAAGGTCTGTACCAGTCACAATGGATTGCTTTGGCAAAATTTACTGTTACGTAGTGCATCATGGAAGTAGCTTTGTGATAAGACAATATCTGCAGCATGTTTTCACTTAAGGGTATTTTAATTTTAAATCTGCACATTTTGTTCATTTGCACTGTAAGAGTTTTTACTGGCCTTTGGTTTTTACTGTTTACTAATATTCTTTGTACCATATGGCCCTTTTTCTACAAGAAATTATGATGTTCCACGGGATTCATTAACAGTCATGGAGGTGCTATGTTGCAGCTACAAGAAGTAAGCATGCTAATGTAATGCACATCAGTGCTAATTAGGTATGCATACTGCTCATCACACCTACATGGATGTAAGCACCTTTCTGTGGCCAGCAATAGTGTTTGTGGCCATGGAAAGGTGCTTGTATACAGCAGCACATGATGTAAACGCAACAGGTTGCATATAGGTAGTGCTCAGACATGAGCACATGCTGTAGCCCACAATGGTAAGGGCAAGTACAGGGATATAGTACAGAAGTAGGGGAAGTGAACTGTGGAAATAAGTACACATAACTGTGATATAATAAATAATGTTGTAAAGGGAAATGTATGAAGTGTACCCGTATCTCGCAAGCAAATGTGATAAAAGTGTACAAGAAGCATTATGAACATAAAACCTGTAAGACTGAAGTAATGATAACTACTGTTTAGTGTCAATCCCACAGATATGCAAATAAATAATAATGGACATGCTGAGAAAGGATATGTACAGGGGCATAAAACTGCATTATAACAATGGGGAGTGCGTACATGTTAATTAAATGGTTACTTCGGATAACAATTTTCTAGGATAGAAGATACATTATGGAGTGAATGCATAGAGTGCATTCATGACATATAAGGATGTACATACAGGGAACTTATGTTTGAAAACTGATAGCACTGATGTGTATATATGGTGAGATGGATATTACAAGAACAAAAGGATAAATCCCCTGTTGAAATTGCAAACAGTTTCAACTCTTTCTTTACTGAAACTATCCAGTCTCTAGCTACCCATCTCACTCCATCAGACACAAACACCAGCTCTGGCACATCTAGCCCTGATCCACACAGCACCCAACCCACCTTTACATTTCAAACCGTACCTACCAACCAACCCAATCTGGACCTTACTCAGAAAGCTAAAACCTACTACACTAGCTGCCAACCACCTCCCAGCTGAATATCTTCAAAAAGCAGCTGATGCCATAGCACTTCCCATTTCTATTCTGATCAACAGATCAATCTCGGAAGCATCCATCCCAGCAATATGGAAAATATTGCATGTTATACCTCTCCATAAAGGAGGAAGTTCCACAGAATTATCTAACTTTAAACCTATAGCCATTCTTTCACCACTAGCTAAAATCATGGAAAGATGCATGCACAAACAAATCATGCACTTTCTTATTCAAAACGGAAAGTTTGCCAACTCTCGGCATGGCTGTAGGCCATTCCACAGTACCACCATGGCTCTTCTATCTTTCTTTAATTTCATCAATCTTCAATGTACAAACAACAAACTATCTTCAGCACTCTTCCTAGATCTCTCAAAAACTTTCAATATGGTCAACCATCAGCTACTGCTCAATACCCAATAAACCATCGGTTTAGACCAACATGCAATAGTTTCACTCCTACCTAAACGGTAGACAGCAGGCTGTCTTATGGCATAGCATGCTATCATCCCAACTTCCCCTAACCCTAGTTGTCCCACAAGGGTCCATACTAGGTCCCTTCTTTTCTCTATCTTTATCAATGATCAGCACACCACCATCCCAGGAGCTACCTGCATCCAATATGCAGATGACTCATTGCTAATATGCTCTGCCTCCTCTCCTACACAACTTCTAACCCTCACCCAGACCACTTTCAGTATGGTAGAAACATGGCTAGCTAATCACTACCTGCTTCTAAATCCTAACAAAACCAAGCTACTACTTTTCTCCCCTAACCGTAGAATTCCTCCTCCTTCCTTCAACATCAAATCTAGCAATGGCACCATTATCTTCCCTGATGACCACACAAAGCTTCTAGGTGTAATAACAGACAACAATCTTAAATTTGATAAACATGTCAATCACACTATTAAGTCCATCAACAAAAAACTTGGCTCCCTGTACAGAGCCAAACCTTTCCTCCCCCCCCCCCTAGCTAGGGTAGCTATTGCAAGATCACACCTCTCTCTCTACCCTTATGTATGCCTCCCCTCTACTCACCAACCTATCCAGAACTGATCTCAACAAATTGGGTCTATATCAGATGAATGAAAAAATCCATTCATCGAATATGAAATGATTGAAACGTCACGGACCCACCTGCTAAATATATATTCTAACTCCAAGATCGCACTAGAGTGAGGAAAGGGCAAATACCCTAATCCTCACCGTACTGAGACCCCACAATACCATTCTTGATTTCTGTGAAGCTTCAATCTTTACATATTCGATGAATGAATTTTTCGTTCATCTGATATAGACTCCAACAAATTATCAGGATGTTACAATCATATAGCCAGATTCGCTACAGGCATGGCTTTTAGGATCCACCATTGCCAGAATCTCAAAGCACTGGGATGGCTGGAGTATCCTACCTTTCTACAGTTCAACCAGCTTATAGTAGTGCATAAAATACTCCATCAATCTGATAACACCCCTGCCCTCAAAAATATTCTCACCCCTCATAGTGCCCCCAGGCCATTACGCTCAGCTGATAAACTAATGATACTGACCCAAAAATCCAACAACTCTGCAGGTGATGCTATTCTTGCCAACTCAACATGTAAAATCTGGAATCTACTCCCTACCACCATTACCAAGGAAACCTCACTACCCCTATTTAAAAGAGAACTCAAAAATACCTCACATTTCATTGGCTGTGCTCTTATTCTAAACCTGACTAACAACTTCACTAATACATGTCTTGCTACCCAACCTGCTGTTTAGCCAAGTATCTATGCCTCATAGCTTTTGGATGTCTAAGCATTGTGAATTATGAGATCTGATTGTATTCTATGTTCACATTTTCTGATACGTCCTTGCCAATCAGATGTAAGTCTGTGCATTGTGTATATTGATATCTGCCTGTATTCTTTGTCTATACTTTTCTAAACATGTCTGCCTGAGTTTTTCACTTAGTGATGTATGTACTGTCTCTTTTTTGGTATGTGGAGGTTTTCTCCCCGGGCCTTCACTGAAAATGGGCATATATCCAGTCGGACTATCCTGGTCAACAAACGTAAAATAAATAAATAACTTAATAAATTACAGGTGTAATATCAGGTGGGGCGGCCACAGTGGTGCAGCAGTTAGCGTTGCCGCCTCATAGCAAGATGTTCAGTTCGATCCTCAGCTGGGGTGCCTTCTGTGCGGAGTCTGCAAGTCCTCCCTGTGGTTACATGGGTTTCTTCCAGGTGCTCCGGTTTCCTCCCATATCCCAAAGACATACTGTAGGTGGATTGGACACTCTAAATTGGCCCTAGGCATGAGTGCGTGCATGTGTGTGCCTTTTGTGGAAGGTTGAGCGCCGGGTTGGCAACTCAACACCATAAAACTCCACTACCAATCATGAGTGGACAGGTGATCTGCTGTGGCAACCCCTAACCGGGAAAAAGCCGAAAGAAGAAGAGGTGTAATATCAGACAACTCATAAATGGACATGTCTATGCAAATAAATGACAGTGGCACTAATAGAAAAGGAGTTCATCACCTACAAGCATGTAATAGACAGGCAAATGTTGTATGTTTATGTAAATGATACATGGCAATCTAATAATCTAATAACAGGCCAAGATACATAAGTGACCAATGTCAAGACTGAGCAGATGACATGTAAGGAGTCTAATGTTGCCTTTAATTGTTTGCAAACATGTTTGACGTGCAAATACTGGGCATGCTTTCATGGAATTACAGAGAACAGTAAGAGAACAATAATTCAACAGCAGCAACACAATAGAAAGTGCTGTAATAGAGGATGATTTACATCTCCTGATGTTCACCCTACATTCCATACATTTAGACATGTTTATGGAATCACACATCTGCCAGTAAATCATATATTGTGAAGAAAACAATGGCAGTATGAAGACTGTGTAGAGGATGACATGCAATGCAGAGCATAATTATCTTTTGAATAGGTAATACATATGATAAAGGAATGACCTGAGAAACCTTTGCATCATGTCCTTTCAAAAGACATTCCCTAGCAGATATCAGACAGATGCATAACAATCATGGGTGCCACAGTCATATAAGGAAAAACATTTCTGAAGGGTGGACAGCATTATCATACAATATAAGGTGTACTAATGACTATCCTGGTATGACAATGAAAAAAAGCTAACCTGTGAGTGTATGTGTATGTGTAATCCTCTATAATCTGACTGACAGATGTTACCAGATTCAAACCTCTGTCTATTATACAAGGTGCTCTCCTGACCCCTGTATTGATTGTATGTGCCACATCAAATAGCAATGGAGGCTGCCATAAATAATTGATTTGAATGCGCATGTCAACACAGGAAGTATGGCTACCATATGAACTATCAGAGTTTATCAGAATGCCAGACATGAGCTATACATATTAATGTCCACATAACACTGAGCATTACAATATGATCGGTTGTGTTAGAAAGGAAGCTGTCTCAGTCATGGATAACACTTAATCTCCAAGAAGTGAACACCATTTATGTCTGTGTGGGTATGCTATAAATGCTAATACTCAATTCATGTACTACAGGAACGCTCACAACATGACATGCCCCAAATAAACATTTCAATGCTGTACAATCACAACCTATGCTGATATATCATTGTCCAACATAAAATGAATAACAATAACCACACTGAATATTTTTCTTGTAATGGTATTACATTCATATAATGTTGCACCAACAAGAATTGAGCAGCAAGCAATGCAACTCTACTGACTAATGACATCCACTAGCAGCACAGTGGAAGTCACACAAGTATGACATACTACCTATCCTAAATTATTATATCATCTGTATGTGTGGTAAACAATACCTTGGATGAAAGGGATAATGGAGGTCCATCACAGCTTCAATGGACACTTTATCACATCACCATGGTACATAGTCATGCATTACTGTATAAGGCCCAATAATGCTAAAAGGCACTGAATGTGGATGATGAACCCATGAGCATTTAACAGCAGACAATGCATGGATATTTCCAAGGGTGAATGCATCATGGTAGAAATGTCACTATACGTGTGACATATGTGGTTATGTGAGGGCATGACATTGTTTTCTTACTGTAAGGGATATTTGTGCCCGTGATTGCCAGAGTATGTCATCAACAGACATTGCATTGTCTCATTTCCCTATGCCAGACTATTACAATTCCTACATATGTTATATAAGGAATATGGAAGCTAATGTCCTAATTTCTCTGAATAAAAGCATTGCTATTTCACAAATTGTCACTGCCCTCAGTAAGAGGGTCAGCATCTATATGTGTAACAACCAGTATGCATGACAACACTGTTAATGGCATGTGCAGTCATAATAATACTGACACAATGTACTGTTGAGTACTAATAGATGGATCTCAAGTAAATACAGAAGATCACAAGCTACACTTATATGCCCGAATCATAAGCACCACATGACCACATTGCAGTACAACTGAGACAGTGCACAGTTAAATGGATGACATCACCACTGTTTATAGGCTGGATATTTTAGCTGAAATGTATCCAAAGTGCACAATACCACTGTACAGCTACATATATATGTATTTGCGTGAAAATATATAAAAAATGAGGGTGAAGGGCAGACACAATTATATTCCAGCATCCCACATATGCAGTTACACCATGTACAAAGTACACTATCAAAGTAACACAGCAGAGGAGAATGCACACTCCAAATGTGATATGCTACAGTTATGTTAAAAGTATGCAACCATAGTGTGAACAAAATGTTATTCTCCCTGGTGATACCCCTGTAATTCTATCCCATAATTAGATGGATACATACAGATGGTTTTGAAGTGGCCCATGTCACAACAACTGTTACACTATTGATGCAGCCCCCATGATTTTAGAAATGTAGTTAGAGGGCAGGTTATGAGGACATCTAGACTTTATCCCAGGGACTGATAATTTGATGCTGAGATATATGAAATGAAAGTTGATTTTTTAGGGAGGGGGTACAAGAAGCAAGATGTTGATGTGGCAATATTAGTCAAAAGTAAAAAAACTACAAGTGCTAACCCTTATTTTTCATCTCCCCAGAGTGAAATCTCAGTTAGTAGTTATGAAAGGAAGAATGTTGCAGTTCTCACAGGGATCAGCATCCAGGGTACTCCACCAGTTTCTGGATGCCATGTCAGCACATGCTGGTGAGCACATATATTTCCTCAACACCCATGAGGCATTCACCAGCAATATGTGTCTCTTCCGCCAAATAGCAGAAAACCCTGAGGTAGTAGGTGCTATAGACTGCACGCACATACACATCAAAGCACCACCCAGTGAGCAGGGTAGAGTCTACGTAAACTGCAAGGGCTTCCCCTCCATCAACTGCCAGGTCATGTGCATTGCCCGGGGCATTATAATGAATGTGTATGCTGGCAGCTCTGGAAGATATCATGACTCCCACATCTGGCATATGATGCAGCTGCACCAGAAATTTGCCAATGGGGACATCCCATATGGCCACCTAGTGGGGGATGCTGGTTATGCACTGGAGCAGCGGCTGATGACACCCATCAGAAATGCACACACACCCGAACAAGAACTCCATAATGAGGCACATGCACAGACCAGAATCATAATAAACCGTGTGTTTGGGATGCTTAAGTCATGGTTCCAGTGCCTGGCCATATCCAGTGGAGCCTTGCAGTACTCACCAGCTACATGTACCCAAATTGTCATTGTATGTGCCATGCTACACAATATGATCCTGTGGAAACAGCTGTAGCAGGAATAGCATGGGGCAGGGCCACAGAGCTCCACACCATTGCCAAGGCCAGCACAGGCACAAAGTGACTCGGAGGAGGAACAACCTGAGCCTGCCCCTATAAGCAGAAGGAGGCATGCCCAGTATGCCTAGGCCAAGGCAAAGAGGCAATGCATAGTACATACACTGACATTGTAGGAACCCAGGAAATAACACCTCTCTCTGACTCACACATACAGTAAAAAGGATGTCAAACATGACACTACCTGTGCTTAACCATGTATAGAGAGTGTACTATGTGTATCCGACATAGTCAGCCCTCCAGCACCATCCTCAATACTGGCACAGCCACAAGGTAAGTCACTCTCACTACCAATTGCTGAATGTAGTAGTATGTTCTGCTACCTGTATCTATGGTATGGATGTGAGCATGTAAGGTAATTGGGTGGCTGAATGGGATGGCAGCAGATAGTAGACACCTATATCGGCAACATGAAATCCATAACAAATACTGTTGTTAACATAGTAGGCAGTACTAGAAAAGGTCACAAAACTCACTGCAGGACATGTGGTGGGCCAAATGTATGTCCGTAGGACACACATATGCATGTCAGTGAGGCTCACATACCCAACAACAGTCTCAACCAGCAGGACAGGTATAGACAAACACAAAGAAAGGCTGTGCTAAGGCCTTTGATTGATGTCTATGGAGAACAGCCCCCCCCCTCCAGACCTACACAGACAGACTACAACAGGTCAGGCAGTGGGATGTTAGTTCTGAAGAGTAAGAAGTCTGAAACTGAAATGTAGGTCAATACAACCTAAGAACTGTACTACACTGATATGCCTCTAGTCTGCATGATAGGTCAGAATTCAGAATGAAATGTAAGCCAACAGAGTACCAGGAATACCAGTACAGTCATAACAAATGTTTGCAGTTGTCAGGTGTGCCGCCCCCACAATCCTATGTAGAAATGTAGTAACATGTATGTGTAGATATAATAACAGTATAGCACAGATTACCTGAGCTGGCCAAAGTAGCAGGATAGATTGTTGCACATGTACAACATGCAGAGCTCTGCGTGTTAGGTTGTTGTGTGTTGTATATTCTGTGAAAGTGGTCAGCATGTAGGCATGGAGGGTTGTGTCCTGGTGGCCAGTAGCCAGTACTGTTGATGACAGGGCCAAGTTCTCACAACTGCAGTGCCAAACACAATGCATCCCAACAAGACACAATCTGGCATTTATCCATACTAATTGTTCAGATGTAATATCTGTCATCATCTGAAAGATGGACATGGCATGAATATGGGCCCATACATACAAACAGTACACAGGTGGAAGTACCCTAGACAGAGAGTGTATAAAATGCTATTGTCAAATGGACACACCTTTGGATTTGTACATACAAGTTAGCAGCACATTAGTTGGCTGTGTAGTATGGAATACTGATGTAGTCTGGCCAAACACTGTCAGACCACAAAAGGCAAAGGTATGAAGTACTGAGAAGCTGCTGATGTCCCCGCACAAGCCAGCATAACTTGAATGCCCCATATATATCTGTCAGTCAGCTGCAAGTAGCTTACATAGCACACATGCACTCAGCTCAGCCCACCATCAGCCACAGGTAACTCACAGGTCATAGTTCTGCTGTTGGGAATGAGTACAATATGACCCCCACCTCTGTATGGGAATAGCCAGAGAATGTAGCATACTGAAGAGGTGTCCCATGCAGGTGTGTCCATAGCTGTAAGCAGCACTCTGCCAGCATCCACACCAATGGATCAATAAGGACAGAAACTATTGCCATTAACACCTTGCACACCTACCCTGTCACCTCAGGGGAATACAGTGGCTTGCAGCCTGGGACTGTAGGAGTGACACAATGCACTGACCTGCTACAGTTGGCCTGCATCACTATCAAATGCCCTACAGTCCTCTGTCAAAGGCCTATGTCTCACCCGTACTGCCAATTTATGTTATCTCATAGACTCCCAAATAACAACATAACACAGTCCACAGAACACAAATGCAAGGCCATGTTGACAAATCCCATTAGCATGTCCATCATGTCCTACTGCATGAACTGTGGACCAACCCCTAAATACTGCTGCGATGAAGTTATAACTATAGGGATACTTATCAGATATAATTGCATAATGTTCGGAAGAGGATAGAATACAGAGGGGGGTAGAAGCATGGACGCCATGGAATGTGTGAAGTTTGAAATTCAGATGTGTGCACATACTATCCCGGCCTGCAAACACAGGAATGGGTGGCTACAAACCTGCTCATAAACCACAATGTGAAGGGGTAATGACCAGAAATATGAGCCCTGCCTCTGGGTAACCTGTGTGAATTTCTACACCTGTGATATATGGCCACAGCAGGATATGGCCATTCTGTCACATCGATAGATGTACAAGCATGGGATCCTCAGCCACCACAGTACCAAGATGCTGAACCATTTACACAGACCCATCAGCAAGTGTCTGCAGCTCTCCCTCCAGAATGGCATGATTGTGCAAGAATATGTAGGCTGCAGATCACAATACTGGACACAGCTTAATTGTATTCCCCAGGAAATTACTGCAAGTAAATATGTATACCTGTCAGTAGTTGATGACATAAATCATCACAGTGTAAAACAGTACATATGTCTGAATATCTCTGCTAACACCAAAACCATGTAACAGAAGCAGCACAGACACAATTAGTTACAGTATCCCACTATCCTTTGCACATTGTGACCCCATATTGTCAACCAATCTACAGATATCCTTCAGAAATAGGTTGCTAGCTGTAGGTGTAGAACACAAATGCCTGCACCGGAGTACAACCTACCTGGAATGGATTCACAAATTCAATACAGAAGGTCATACTGGGCATCTTCCACACTTAGAGAAATGAAGCCCATGTCTGACAACAAAATACTGAAAGGTCATACTGGGCATACTCCCACACTTAAGAAATGAAGCCCATGTCTGGCAACAACAGTGGACTATACATATCTGCCAGTCGCAGATGTCTGTGAACACACTCCACATTGCACACCAGTCATGCTTTGTACACACATCGGATAGGAATACACACATATATCCAAGGACAACACACTATAATAGGTCAAACATATACATACATACATATGGGAAAGAGAGTGACAGACAGTGACAAAGAGCTTCCCATCATGACGCCTGTCCCACCCAGCACATATCCAATTGGCCAATACCACATGATGTGCAGATGTCTATCACTGTAGACATTTGCTTGTGGTAGCCCTCAGAACTATAGTGTCTGTGGTGCTTGTGATAATGGTGTAACATGACAGTACAAGTCATTATTCATCTAGCAGTTGTATACACGGTCGTGTCAAATGTAAACCTGTGAGTGACTGAATGTTGTGTGTCTGCTTCCAGACAAATGGTTTCTGGCCCATTCACACACACTGCACTCCCCATTGCTCTACTTTAGTTAGCCTGCTGCTGTCATTCACCTTGAAATACACCTTTGGAGAAGGGCTAACCCTATAAGCTCTGTGGCACATGCTATGACTACATAATGCTATAGTGTGATGTACTAGTTAGATAGGAGTTCTAATCCTGGACATGCAACTGTGTGTAGGGATCAGTGCTTTTGAGGCCAGTCACTACACATTCCATTGTCCTAGGTTGGCAAGCCTGCTGATGTCATTCACCTTGAAATACACCTATGGAGAAGGACTAGCCCTATAAACTCTGTAGCGTGTGCTATAACTGTGTGATGTACTAGTTAGGTAGGAGTTGTAATCCTGGGCATGATAACTGTGAGACTCTGTGTGTGTGTGTGTGTGTGTGTGTGTGTGTGTGTGTGTGTGTGTGTGTGTGTGTGTGTGTGTGTGTGTGTGTGTGTGAGTGTGTGTGTGTGTGTGTGTGTGTGTGTGTGTGTGTGTGTGTGTGTGTAGGGATCAATGCTTTTTAGGTCAGTCACAGTCACTACACTTTCCATTGCCATACTTTGGCAAGCCTGCTGATGTCATTCACCTTGAAATACACCTTTGGAGAAAAGTTAGCCCTTGAAGCTCCATAGCGCATGCGGTACACTATAGTAGCAATACATAGCTAGGTAGGGGTTGAAATCTCAGTACTCCCATGTGTTTGTGTGTCATCAGTATCCTGTGTGGAGGTAGCTTTGACTGTGTAATAACAAAACTCATTGTGAGGTGCATTTTGCAAATTTTTTATATTGAGGACCTACTATATGTCACAATGTCCACCTTACAAGGACAACAGATGTCAAACAGTTGAGAGGCTGGTGTAGACAATCTATACCCCTACATGTGACATTATGGATTGGTGAACATTATAGGCAACCCTTGTATTACCCAGAGTGCACACTCCACCCATGTCTCATACACAAACACACTTGGCTAGGCAACAATCACTGTATTGGTAGTTACCTGCATATTGCCCACAGGTAGTAACCATGGTGTGATTGCAGTAGACTACAGAGGACGTGGCACCATGTTCCATCCCTACAATAGGCAAATAATTGCTTACAGTGATCTTTTGCTATGTTCCCCACTGGATGTCTGAAACAACTGTAGAGTCTGCAAATGTAACCCACAAAGGAAATACCATGCCTTATACACATGCCCTGTATGGACAGATACCACTAACACAAGTGAATACCTGTAATGTGCTGACAATGTAGGTGCAGGCACAACCTCAGTTCCATAGCCAGTTCTCACCACATGAGGTCAGGAATGCCACATCAGATGATAACAATTTGTCCACACACACAGACACACACACACACACACACACACACACACACACACACACACATATATATATATATATATATATATATATATATATATATAGACAGATCTATATATGACCACATATATAATGTAATATACAGATGTATATTTATTCATTTATTTATTTTACATTTGTTGACCGGGCTAGTCTAACTGGATATATGTCTATTTTCAGTACAGGCCCGGGGAGATAAGCTCCACATAAAAAGAGATTAACATAAAAAGATTAACATAAAATGATTAATATAAATGCATGTACAGAAGTTATTTGCAGATAATTACATAACATTTCAATCGTTGAATACACAAATTATTACAGAACATTAGATAAATTTGCTAGAAACTCTAGTCTCAAGAAAATGTTTTTGTTTTTTTTTTTTTTGTTTTTTTTTAGGATAGAATAAGGAACAAATATGGACTAGTCCATGAAAGTAAAAGTAAAGAATGATAAATACTGGGTCATCAGTGATGATGATAGCAATGCCATTTTTGATTAGTCTGGGTTTGTACAGGGCCATAACCAGTGTATTTTCAGGTAAAGTTTCAATTTTTGTTTAAATAGTGATAAAGAGGACATATAAATACATATATATAAATATATATGTGTATGTACATGTATACATATATCTACATATATATATATATATATATATATATATATATATATATATATATATATATATATATATATATATATATATATATATATATATATATATATATATATATATCCATATCCTTGTTATGTGTAAACAAGACTGTTGTACATACCTTCCTAGATGTAGCACACTGTATTTATATATAACAACATACTTGATTCAACACTATTATCACTAACAAGTACTACATAATTGTAGAAGTCATAGCAGTTGTTCAATACTATTCAGTTTGTGTACTGACAGATATATTGGAAAAAACAACAACTGTCTTCACAGCTGTGATGGCTTAATGGTTAACTGCTGTGACTATAGTGTACAGGGTCCTGGAGTCAAGACCTGCAAGGGCTGTTTATTTTGTTGCTGGGCAGAATAAGGGTTGTTGGATACAGACTGGTTAAGGCAATTTTGAGCAGCTTTAAGCAGGTTTGCATGGGTTTGCATGATGGTAAGTGCTGCTAACATACGGTTAAATGTATATGCTCTTACAGCATTTGAGCTTCGCTTACCAGTGCACAAATCTGCTTAGCATTTACATTTAAGCAATGCTTACACCTGCTAAGCATAGCTCTAGCCCTGGGAACCAGTGATCACATTCCAGTCTGATAAAATAGCAGGGTAATGACATCTTTAATAAGTGTATTTAAATCCATGTACATAACATGCATCTATGTGCTGTCATTACATTAGCAAGGGGTGTGAGTAAACTGTGTGGGACACCTGAGTATATATGGCTTGTACAACTCTCTTTTCCATTTGAATGTGTTTTGTACATGGGTAGTATCCCAAGTTATAAGCAGTCACACTGGCATGTAGTGTATCATTACCTTACTACTGCTGACAGTGCTTTCCCAAGTAAAAATAGACTGGAGGTTGTAGTATTGGAACCAAACACCCCTGCATGCAAAGATGGACTCTGAGTCTTCACTATCATGTTCTTGATGTGTGAGATGTATGTCATTAAGTATTTGCTACTTGATATTGAGCTGACATGTGTATATTAACTGTAGACTACTGTGTGTATAGGACATGTCATTGAGGTCTGCTGTCATGTAGTAATAGCGTACCTATCAGTGTCAGACATCTATCTGTCAACACTGTTAACGTTTTGTGGCTATGTTGTGTAGGGTCCTGGATATGAGGCTTGCAAGTGTCGGTATTGTGTTGCAAGGCAGATCTGTTCGGCTGTGGTGGAGGGGATGATATCAATAATTACAAGAGGTACTTAAATTGGGCCCCCTCACCCCCATTATTGGTGCCTTTGGTCATATATGCATTTGTTGTGTTCTTATATATATATATATATATATATATATATATATATATATATATATATATATATATATATATATATATATATATATATATATATATATATATATATATATATATATATATATATATATATATATATATATATATAAACATACATTTCCTCTACTGTTGAATGACTGTGCTGGATGATAAATATGAGAAAATATCAGATTTATTTATTGGCTTGGTGGAAAATCACTTTGGCTATAGTGCGTAGGATCCTGGGTTTGAGACTTGCAAGGGCTGTTTCTGGGCATTACAGCAGCTGTTGGATACAGAGTGATGAAGGCACTTTGAAGCAGTTGTAAGTGGGTTTGTGTGGGTTTGTGTTAAGGTAAGCGATGCTAACATCTGGTTAAATATGTTTATGTGTGATCAGCCCAGGTCTGCAAGGTAGTGATATAGTGACTCGTACTGAGGTGATCGAGTTGCAGTGGATCTTGAGGCTGGGGGCACACCTAGCTATGGGGTTGAATGATCATGTCCCCATTAAGCCTGTATTAAGGAATAAATGGCTGTAGGGTGTTTATGGTGGTTTGTTTATATATTTATGAATATTTTTTATGTTTTACTTATTTGTGTTAATGTTTTTCTTTATTTTTTATTTATTTTTTAAAAGATTTTATGCCAGTAAATATTATCTACTTCATATGCCTTTAAACTGAGAATGTGGCTGCATGAATGTTTGTTTTATTGGCAGTTAAGCTGTTTGAGATGATGTCATTTGTATATAAGTTATTCTGTCCCCAATCATGTTTGTCTGAAGAAGCGGTATGGTATTACCGTGAAAGCGCTAACTTTCTTTCTCTGCAATAATGTTTTTTGGTACGATTACTTGCTGGTTCATCATGTTTTTGGATTTAGCTGGATATCGAGCTGTCTTCTGCCTGCTTTGGGGAATTTTACAGTTATGCTTAAAGAGATTTAACCTCAAAATTGCTTATTCTGTGTGCACATTGCTTACCCCCATGCAAACAGGCTTAAAAGTGCTCATTTCCACTTACCGCCATGTTAATTTCTTTAAAAGAAAAAGGGGTAATAGGAAAGGGGTAAAAATGGGCACAGATATGAAAAGACAATAAGGAAAGTAGCTAGGGATGTGCAGGACGGGTGTAGGGAATGTCCATAGCTGCCCATTTCTTCTACAGCAACAGCTGTGCATATACACTGAATTTGGAGGTAGATTTGAACACTCAAACTCCTGAGAGAGGGGTGAGGACAACAATAATATGTTGTGAAGCCAATTATACCAGATTACATGTGTCCAGTGGACATATGTGCGAAATGGACAGCTATGTATAGGACGAGATTTTTTTTTGGGAACAGATTGCCCCTTTTTAATTTTTTTAAGGTGAGAGTGGGATGGTGGGGAAGGATAGTAGGTATATTTAGGGAGGTAGGTTTGGTAGGATGACAGACAAGACAGCATACAGGGGTGGTATATAACACATGTGGGGGTAAACACCTTGGATGGGGAAGGATGTTTGGAAATCGGAAGCCCATGATCCCCCAAATGGAAATAGTGGGACTGATGTCCCCACCCATGGGCAGTCAACACTGCACCTTCACGGCCCCAAAGGTGACTGTGCAGGGGGGCTGGGTAGGAGGGGCAGGCAGGTCCTCTAAATGCGCCACATGACCCTCAAGTTGGTGTAGCAGATCTCCGAACTCCCTGCAGAGCTCGCTATGCACCAGATCCCAGACCTGATGATGGGTGACAGTTTCCTGTCCATGCCAGCTCCTGGGAGCTCCATCCCCTGAGGTGGTTCCACCTGAAGGTGGTGCAGAAACAGCGGATGAGGAGGCAGAGACATGCTGGTGCCTGGTGCCACAGCCAGATGAGGTAGGAGAGGTGGGTCCTCTGGGACCGGCCTTCCCAAACGTGCTATGATGTTGCAATTTTAAAACATATGTGGGTTAGTAATAGTCAACACATTCCAGGATTAGGTATAACAGCATGCATAGATATTCCCATTAACCCAAAACACCATATATGGAACAGTTCCATAGCAAACAGAGCACATGCATATATGGAACCACAGTGGCCATTACAGCAGCATACAGGTTACATTGATGGCGACATGCCACCAATGTGGGAGTATTTCAACATGGCACATGCATAGAAACACATTTCAATATTTATCAAACAATAGGACATATGTCCCAACAATAGATTTAATTGTACACATACCCATTGAGTTGTGTATTTAGATTATTGTTGCAGATATCATGGGGGGAGAGAGACATGTCAATTAACAACTTTTATATCCCTGTAGTTCTCACAACTTTCTTAGTCACTGCTGTAATCTGTACCTTACAGTTATTATTACACTACCCTATGTCCTTAGTTTGGACAGTGGTATGTTTGTAGACAAGTATATACGTGAACTGTGTTTTACCTACAGTATACACCTCCTACCTGGTAAACCTGCGGACATATTGCAATGCACTTGACGAAAGTGCTTATGTTTACTTGATTCAATAAATTTTGATGGACTTACTCTTTCCTTCCTACCTTCGTTTGTGTTTTTACATCATTTGTGGCTTTCTTGTGGTTCTTCTGGAGGAATTGTTTGCTAACACTACCTGACTGTTTCTATGCATATCCCAAGATTCCAGGTTGATGTTATGCACATACCTCTCAATCTCTTATTTATTTATTTATATTTGTTGACTGGGAGTGTCCGACTGGACGTAGGTCCATTTTCAGGGGAGGCCCGGGGAGAAAAGCTCCACAGTTAAAATAAACAGACAGTAGTTACATTGGATTACATAGCGATTAACAATTTACATAGCAATTACTTACAACATATTTACAGATGAAGAACATAGTACATCAGTAGACAACTAGACTCTTTATCTGTGAAGTACATAACAGACATTAACAAATGTTACAATAAGAAGTTCCTGCTGTATAAAAAATACAAGGCTTATGAGCATCTGGGCTTGCTATAATCAAGGTAGTTAGTGGAGTGGAAAGAAAGGTATATTATTTCACACACTCTGGTCAAGGCTTGACAACATGCATGTGGAACTGGGACATATTTTGACAATTGCCCTCATAAACTTTTGGTGAGTTGCTACAATGACAGGTTTGTTTTCATATACATTTTTTGAATATTTACAGGTCTGACAATCATTTATAGGTCATTAAAAGCTGCTTAAATTTCAGAGATCATCACAATGATTTGCCAGGGGGACAGGGTAACAGGCAGTGGATATGGGCCAATTATCTGGACATTCTACAAAAATCTGAACATTTGCGGGGTATGATTATGCATACAGCTTACTACCACTCCCAGGGTTCGAACCATGACTGTGTGTGCTAAAAATATAACAGTTTACATCACAGTAGAGTGTGCTATTTGGGTCCTGCTGTGTACCTTTTCACTGTTTTCTGTCTAAGTCTTCCTCATTTGTACAATAGACCTTGTGATTACAACAGTCATGTACAGACATTCCTACATATTTTATTTATGTAGCACAGTGTGGGTAACAGTGCTTAATACAACAGTACTAGTAAGAGAATGGAACACTACATTATCATATGATACCAGAGTAAACACAAGCAGTCTAAGAGTTAGACCTTTATTGCCAGGCTGTTACCCTTTTATTTGCATACAACCTATATGAGACTCTTCCTGCCATACTGTCTGGTTTATTCAGTACATCCCATACACAATACAGGTTTTATACTGGCAATTAACTTTCTACTACTTTTAGATTTATTTCCTATGACAGTACATGCAAGATTATTACTAACCTGTCTCACAATGCAGCCTTTGCAGCCTACATGCATGGACTTCCTGATGCACAGCCCACCGCACTGCAGCTATCAGAGACATAGAGGAATATTTAGCCACACCTATGAATAATATACACAAGCTAAGCAATTAATAAACAGTTAGTAGAATGAGTACATACACACTGCTGGGACATCACCCCACTGCCTAGCTTCTTGGATCCACTGATCCAAGAGCTCCCTCTTCTCCATTTCAGGTTGGCATAGTGATGCCTGACCTGCTCAACAGTTAGAAGGATGCCAGTGGCACTGGTGAGGTCATGGCCAAGATGGTCCCAGGCTTCCACTTTATATTGGGAATCCTGGAACTGGCCCTGCAGCAGTCTCTCTTCATGGTCTTTTACCAGGAGTCCTTCCATCACCTTAGACTCCTGGATGACCCAGCACTGCGCTTGAAAGTACAATCCTTCCCCAGACCAGCCATTGTGCCTACAGGAGGAAGCTGCAACCAGTTATGAGATGTATTCCTGCCTGTGAAGTTTAAATAGGGCCGATTTCCCACACTTTGCCGTGATTGGACGGTTTTGAAAATGCTAAGCTATGGGCAAACCTGCTTACCTAAGATTGGCATTGCTTAAAGGGGCATACCAATGGGCAAATCTATTTAGCTGGGCCACACATTGCTTTACACCTGGTAAGCAGAGATGTGCAACGTGTAGCATTGCTTATTTTTAATTCTGCACACTATTTGCTGTTTGACATTGATTTATCATTCATTACATTATAAATTTGTTTAGTATCCGTGATTCATGTGTACATACACTGTATGGGGTACTTGTGTTTATCGGGGGATTTCACCACTTTATTATAATGACACCTCACATCTGGATATAACACAGTACTCGGTTCACAAATATATGTTATTTAGTAGGTTATACAACAAAGACATTGTTTATAAATTCCTTTCACATGTAAAATGTGATTTTGCTATAGTGAGCATCTGTTTGAGTATACCACAATTTTATGTATAGCTGATAGGGCATAGTGGTAAGTCGCTGTGGCTAAGATGTGTAGTGTCTTGGGTTCGAGACTTGCAAAAGCTGATTATTCTGTTGCTGGGCAGAACAAGGGCTTTTGGATACAGAGTGACTAAGGCACTTTTAAGCAGTTGTAAACAGCTTTGCGTGGGTTTGCACAATGGTAAGCAATGCTAAACTACCAGATAAATATGCTTACAGAGAGTTAGCCTCAAGATTGCTTATTTTGTGTAGGCATTGCATACCCCCATGCAAACAGCCTAAAACCCACTAAGTACTGCTTAAAAGTGCTAACTCCCACTTACCCAAGTGCTAATTTCTTTAAAAGGCAAAAAAAAGGGGTGATAGGAAAGAGGCGTGCAATGCTTAGCATTGCTTATTTTTAATTTTACACACTATTTGCTGTATGACTTTGATTTATCATTCATTACATATCATAAATAGGTTTAGTACCCCTGATTCATGTGTAAGTATACTGTATGGGACACTTCTTTTTACCAGGGGATTTCACCACTTTATTACAATGACACCTCACATCTGTACTTAATGTACTCCAGTTCACAAATACATGTTATTTAGTAGGTTATACAAAAAATAAATGCTTATGAATTGGTTTCACATGTAAAATGGAAATTTGCTACATTGAGGATTGAACTGGCAATGACTGCTTGCAAAGCATATGGTCTAACCACTACATTATAGCAGTACTGCTTCTATTGAATGAATCTTGCTATTTAACGTCTTGTGATGTTTAAACTGGACTATGCGTAGCTTAGAAACAGGCACACCTGTGCAGCTATGGTTAAACTTTATCGATTTTATAAAAAAAAATCTTGTAGTGTTCTTTTATTTATGTTGTGTCTTTCGGCTTTTCCCGGTTAGGGGTCACCACAGCAGAATTCCGGTCAGCTAATGATTGACAGTAGATTTTTCACGAACACTGAGGTGCCATCTCGACGTTCAACCTTCAATGAAGGCACGCCCATTTACGCATGTCTTTCAAATGCCCACCCAACCGTGGGGAGGACATGCAGACTCCACACAGAAGGCCCCCCCCACTCCAGCCGAGAATCAAATGAGAACATCTCTTGCTGTGAGGCAACAACACTACCGCTGCACCACCATGGCAATTTTGTAGTGTTCTTTTATTTATACCCTTCACAAATTTCCCTGCTACTGTGACACCTGTTATTTTATTATCTTTCTGCTTCATGGTGGGCATACCGCTCAACCTCTTGGAGTGCAAACTCTGGACAAACCCTGAAATAATGGGGGAACAAATGGAAGGACAGATTTAACATATTGCTGTGGATTTCTGCGTGTATCTGTACATTTTACAGCTATCCTGACATGTTTGGAGTGCTATGAGCATTCTCGCTCATTTTAATTGCAGAACAGCAATTCTTGAGTGCAGGGGCATGTATATTGTGAGAGCTGTGCTCTCAGACACACCCCCTACACTTGTCCATGGCTCCATGTTAGTTTAGGAGCCCAGGCACCGTGCCTTCGTAAATATGCATGACGTGCTGCTGTGCTGCACTTAAAGGGTCATTTCCATGCAGGAATAATGTATTCTTGTGTGGAAGATTAGTGAATCCTGGGGAATGTTTTACATTTTTAATCATGGAGACTACTAAAGATAGTCCCAGACAAAGGATGCAGAATTTGTTGAACTGAGATGGATTTTTAAGTTAAGATCACACTTGGGACATGGACTCAATGAATATGTATCTGTGGAACTTGTTTTGAAAAGAAGAAAACTGAAAAGATGACTTTTAAATGTCTTTTCTTTTGTTTTCATAACTGTTTTATTTATTTATATCTGAAGTTTCTTGCTGTATATGCAGTACCATAGCAATTTGTGTTATGCCTGAAAAGGAGAAGGTTGAAAAAGTGATTTTTACATGTCTTTTTTGTTTGTTTTGTTTTCATAAGTGTATTTATTTGCAAATTCATTTTTGCTGTGTATACAGCAGCTTAGCAAGCTGAGGCATGTTTGAATCTCACTGGTGAAAAAAGGTGCAATTTTACTTGGTAGTTAGTATATAAATGTTAGCTCAGTGTTTGCAATTGTGTTCTGATGAAGCTTTACAGCAAAAGCACTAACACTGTTTTATAATAAACTACTCTTTTTTTTCGATTACTGGTCTGTGATATTTATAACTTAGACTGCTGCTAATATTGTTCTGCTTCAGGTAGTATTTCCTATTGGCATTTTATGATATACTGAAAGGAAAGCATTTATATTGCTTCTACACCTCTGCTATGTTTCTGCTGGGATTTTTGGTGACTGTTGAATATTTCCTACATTATTATCAAGCAGTTCATTGCCAGTGAGCTTCTCTTTTTTGCTTCAAGCTAAAATTGTATTGAACCACCTGCAACATCTATACAGCACATTATTAGCAGTTGGGGCCACAGGAGAATACTGAATATAATTGTGACAGATAGCATTTATGAAAGGATGCCATCAGCAGTGTATTGCCAAGGAGATTTACCCAGTCAGGGTTGTAAAAGTTGCTATTACATATGTGTTTAAAAAATCATGATTGTATTAACAGTCATACTTTCAGTAGTTAAGCACTACTGTATTCGAACATCCTACCTAGCTATTTACATATTACTGATAATACTGTCACACAGGCAGGCACTACAGGAGACATCTGGCATTCAAATAGCTTCAGTTTACTTATAAACAATTACCTCATCAGTAGGTTGAACCATTGGTGTAGCCAGACTGTACAATTGTGCAACTGTGTACTCTTACTGATGCCACAAAAAAAAATCTGAAGTAAAGAATGGAAATGTTCTCCCTCTTTGCACTTAAATGTTTCTATCACTTCACATCTACAAAGATTAAATGGCTTCTTTCAACTCATGACACTGCAATTTTTAAACATTAAAGTACAAATTTGTGAACATAGTATTGCCTATAAAAGCAGAGTTTCCCTTAGGTAGTGCATAAAGTAGTCATTATATTGCAAGCAGTATGCATAGCTACACCATTATTTAGCAATAATGTTGTGGATGTGAAAGGTGGCTTTAGGGGATGGTGCAGTCATCTTTGGATTTAAAAAATGCACTGAAAGCATATGTTGAATATGCATGTGCTTCTCCAACTCTAAACAAACACAAACACACACACGCACACACACACACACACACACACACACACACACACACACACACACACACACACACACACACACACACACACTCTTATACCATGTTGATTATTGAACCTCCTCTCTATCTAGGTTGGACTATCTAGAGGGCACTGTAATACTCATGAGCACCACAGGATAAGTCTGACCCTCACACAAAAGATGGTACTTTTGTCAGGGTGACCTCATCTGTGTATGTCGTGCAGGATGTACCTATAAAAGTTGTTCTAAGGCAGCTGTGTGCACATTTAAATACATTTTCTGCAGGGAAAATGGAGACAGCAACAAGCAATACACACCCACAATGTCTCCATGAAAGATTTTAAACCTCCCATCTATCTAATTTACTCAATCTAGAAAGCACTATAATACTCACAAGTGCCAAGGGAGAAGTCGAACTCTGAGTGGAGAAATTGCATTTTTTTCAGGATGACCTCATCTGAGTGTTTCACGTAGGATGTTAATGTAAAAATAGGGATAAGGGAGCTGTGAGAAGAGTTAAATGTACTATTTTCAACAGAAGTGGACACACAGTCTCATGTAAATACAAGTCTTCCAAGCTGGATATTGAACCTCATACCTATCTAGGTTATACAATTTAGAGAAAGCAATGTATTAGTAGCAAGTGCCACAGGAAAAGTCTGTTTCAAATGGTAGAGACTGCTCTTTTGTTAGGATGACCTCATCAGTGTGTTTCAGATTGGATATTACTGTAAAATTAGGTATAAGGGACCTTTGAGAACAGTTAAATGTAGATACACCACCAATGGGTACGCAGTCTCACACACACATACAAGTCTTCCATGTGGAGCATTGTACCTCCTACCTATGTTGGTTACATAAACTTGAGAGCAAATGAACTAGTTACAAGTGCCATAGGAGAAGTCTGACTCTGAAGGTAGAGCTTGCACTTTTGTTAGGATGACCTCATCTGTGTGTTTCAGAGGGAGATGTTACTGTAAAATTAGGGATAATGGAGCTGTGAGAACAGTTTAGTGCATTATTCTCAGGGAAAGTGGATAGATCAACAAGGGATACACACTGTGACACACACACGCACACATGCACACACACGCACACATGCACACACGCACACACACACACACACACACACACACACACACACACACACACACACACACACACACACACACACACTCACACACACACACACATCTTACATGGTGGGTGCTGAACCTCATACTTAACCAGCTCACACAATCTAAAGAGAAATACACTTACTCACAAGCAACACAAGGAAAAATGTACAATAGCTATGTGAAATTGGATATTGGAATATTTGCAAAGATTAGTGCTGGGAAGAGATAGTAGGGTGAAACCTAAGTTGTGCAACAAATGCATTTGTGTGCACAGGGTAATGTAACATCACTGTGATTGTCACATGTAATGACATACCTTGATAATGCAATATACAGACTGCCCTCACTGTACATTGTGATACTGTGAGGAACGGTAACATGTTCCACATTAATATGATGACATAAAGATTGACTGTTGCACTACATTAGATTATCAGTCAAAAATCCTTGTGACATCATGTTGTAATGATTGCACACTTGTATTATCTCATACTTGCAATGCATATATTGGCAGGACAAGATGGAAGTTGTACAAAGGACACTGCACTGTAAAATGACAGTGATGAATATGGTTAGAATAGGTTAACCAAGCTGGTAACACAGTGCAACTGCAAATACTGTAGAGCAGGCACACTTATTCATCAAAATTAATTAGGTGAGTTAACATTATTAAAAAAGCATGTTTATCTTTTGGCAACAGTAATACAGACATACAGACTATGTGCAACAGAAATCTATGATTCTTTTCTCCACCTTTTTTTTTTCTTGTAGTATTTCATTGCAGCTCTACTAAGCTGGTTTGTGCTGCTGCTGATGACCATAATCACCTGCACAGCAACTGTTCAGTCCCACTTAGTTGCATGCAGAAAAAATAACATGGAGTTTATATCTACGGTTGGATATCTTGGCATTTTCTCAGGTGTTAAGTTGTTACTTAAGAAAAGTTGGCAACAGCTATCAAACCTTCCCTTTACCATGTTTAGAATGTAGCTTATATATAATATATACAAAATATAATATAATAAATAGAGAACTACATACCTCTCAAATTATTTGCTCAATTCTTTGTGCGAATACTAAAATAATAGGGAACAAAGGATCAAAATCATTAGCATTTTTTAAATATTGCTCCAATTCACTTAAAGTTAATAGAACAACATATTTTGCATCAGTGTGCATTTTCTGTACAATAAGAAGTATAAAACTAATGTCTGACTGTAATATTTTGTGATTTACCTACAAAAAAAAATAAATAAATGAGAGAGACATGGCAGAAATATGAGACAAAATCAATAATGTTCAAAAAAATCAGGGGCAGATGACAGGTACAGTAGGCAGAAATAAAGTGCTCCTCTGGCAGCAGGTAAAACAGATTTCAAAAAGCTATGAGGCACTTTGTTCTCCCACACTTTCAGTTTGCTAGTGTAGTACAGTGAAGCTCTAAGGGCTTTTGAAAGCTATTTAACCTTCTGCTGCTGCTGTTTGCCAGCTGGCATTATCCACCGATAGTCCTCAGCATGAGATCTGATCTTAAGAGCACTTTGAGTGTCTTTAGCAAGCATTCGTTAAGCAACCCTAAGTGCTATTAAGATCTATTCTCATTACGGGGAATGATTTAACAAGCTTATCTTCTTCCTGATTTTAGTGCATAATCATGGTAATCCATGCACTACAAACATCTTACTGGAAGAGTTTAACTTAATGAAGTTATAGTCATTCATGCGTTGGTATCTATAATTCTAGACTACAGCAGTATCCTAAAAATGGTCTTTCTAATATTGATCTTTGTTACCTAAAATGAGTTCAGTTTGTTGATGTTATTTAGCTTATAATCATGCCATTCATACTCTACAGCAAATATACTGCCAGTCAGTAGCTTCGAGTTCAGTATTTATTATGTAATTACTAATCCCAGAGCCCTACATGATTTGAGTATTAAGTTTCAGGAAGAGCACTATTCTTCTATTGAATAACTCATCTATTCTACCCATGAGCAATTGGCTGCTGATGGTTCGCAATATGCTTCATTAGACCTCTGAAACATTTTGTTTTAACAACTGGGTCCCTATTCTGTAGAACTCATTAGTTCATTAACATTAGCTTAGCACTTTATTGCTACCATTAGGATTTTCCAAAAACAGCATCTTTTTTCTTTTTTTTAAAAAACATTTTTATTTTGTTTTCATTATAAACATACATAAATGTACATATAATTAATAAAATAAAACAATAACAAAACTATTTACAATATTTACATTCTTCCATGATAAACAATCATTTTATCCATGAGACATTATCAGTATTTGTTCAAAAGGTTTCCAATTTTTGCCATGTTATTTTTATGAGTAATGTTAAGAGTTCTGTAACAAATGGTTTCCAGTTCTTTTTTACAGACAACTTTTGCTAAATTAATAACTTCTTTAAACATCAAATCTTGTTTACTTTTCCAGTTCAAAGTAATAACTTTTCTGGCAAGTGGAAGAATTGACCAGAGTAACTGAATCTGAGATTTAGGTATTACATTAGGTATAGGAACATTGAATAGGATTAGTGAGTTATAAATATGACAGTTAACAGACCATAAAGCATTTACAAAATATCAGAAGTCTTTCCAGTATTGAACAACATTTCTACATTCAATGAACATGTAAACCCAGTTGGCCTCTTGTAATTCATCACATTTCCAACATTTACTTTCACTGTTTTTGAGTATAAGATTTATTTTATGTGGAGTATAGAAACTCCTATTCATAAATTTGCATGTATACAATCTCCAATATAATGAAGAAGAGGTACCATATGTAGAATTCAATAACAATTTTTTGGATTCATCAGATATTTGTTCTCCATTAATCTTTACATAGTAATTCCAAAAATCTAAGTCAAACTTTAGAGTATCTTCTCTTAGTATCTTATAGATAGGTGAAATACTTAATTTTTGATTATCTGTCTTTTCAAGACACCTAATAAAAAGCTGAATCAAACTAGGTATAGATTCAGTCTCTAGGTTGATTGATACTCTCATTTTGTTTTCTATAAACTTCCATAATGAGTGTATAAAGAACCAACTGTCTTGACTATTATCAAAACTACATAAAACAGAGTTTAGTGGTTTAATACTCTTATTTTCAATAAACTGATGCCAGAATATCAAGGTATTTGCCTTAAATGTTTGCATCGCATTGATGTTGAAAGAATCTAGGCAATCAGGGGAGTATGCCACAGGGAATATAAGAAAAAGAAATTGTTTAATGTTGTAATTACAATCAATTATATTTTTTAAGTTATTAAATATTTGATTAATGCCATAAGAAAAAATTATCAAACTTCTTATTAAATAGACAAAATTCAAGTAAAAGACAATAAACTCTACTTATTCCATATTGTTCCTTAAACTAATTTTCTGTAGTTCTGACATCAGTTATATGAATCTCATGTATTGTTTTCCAGGCAGATATATAGGTAGGTATGATCCAATGTAATATTACATTAATTATAACTGATTTGGAATAAAGATCTAAGCTTGGAAATGCTATCTCATTACTGTTCCAAGCTCTAATGTGCCATTTATATGCAGTCCTAGGTTTTAAGGGGAACCATAAAAATGTAAGTAGTATAGAATCTAATTTTTTTAATGATTTTTTGGGGCGGGTGTATCAATGACTGTTTTAGGTAAAATTATCATTTTAATTAAAGAGATCCTGTCCTCCATTGTGAAGAAACTTTTATTCCATCTTTAGATTAGTTCACTAATGGTGGTTATTAAATTATTGTAGTTTAGTTTAAGAGGCTCTTTCCATGTACTCTGTATACTGATACCCAAATATTCTAATACTTCATTCTGTCAATTAAACAGGTTGTTCTCACTTAGGTTTTTGTTGATCTTTTTGTTAATTAGTAATGTTTTGGATTTATTATGATTAAATTTAAGCCCTGAACATATGCAAATAACCATCAATATCACCCAATGTTAACAACATATCATCAGCAAATAATTGTGTCTTGGGACAATAGTCCTTATTAATTTGAAAGCCTTTTATATTTTGCTTGTTTCTGATATATGTAGCTAAAGATTCCATTGAAAGAGCAAACAATAATTGTGACAAAGGACAACCTTGTCTAGTTCCCTTGAGGATTTCTAGTGGTGAGGGTAGAAATGATCCGATTTTCACATAAGCTTGTGCCCCACTATAAATTTTCATTAATAAGTTGACAAAATCTGAGGAGAATTCAAAACTAATCAGAATTCTTTGTAGATAAGACCAACTAATAGAATCAAAAGCCTTTTCTATATCTAGGCTGATAATAGTTAATTGTTATTTTGTATGTGCATGCTATGTCTATTGATGATAGTAATTTAATAATGTTATCTTGCACTTTTCTATGAAGAATGAACCCTGTCTGATCATTATGTATTAGATTAGGTAATATTTTCTTCATCCTATTAGCTAATATTGTCATGAAAAATTTATAATCACTGTTTAGTAACAAAATTGGCCTATATGAATCACAAGATTTAGGGTCCTTACCTTGTTTTAATATAGGAGAGATAATTGAGTATTTCCATGATGGGGGTATTATACATTTTTACTTAACCATAGTAAAGGCACTCATCATTTTCTTTATTACATATTCAGGAAAAATCTTATATAGTTCAGGAATTATTCCATTCAGTCCTGGAGCTTTATTATATTTTTAATTTTTAATTTGCTTGTTCACTTTTGTTAGTGGTATTTGTTTATTCAATATGTTATTTTCTTGCATTGACACCTTAGTAGTTATAATTTCTTGAATAAAAGTATTAATTACATTATATGTCTCCAAAAGTGGTGTGTTATTTATACCTTTATAGTAGTTTTTGAACACTTCTAATATGCCCATTAAGTTATAGGTTCATAGGTTCATAGGTTCATGCTAGGCTATCTGCCCTAAGGCATTTATAAGCCTAGCCAGAGTGTGTTTGGCTTTCGCCACCCATTTTAAATGAATTTTGCTATGCCCTTTTTCAAGGTTAGTATACTGTGCCTCTGTCTAACAGTGACACAGAAGTGATACCCGGGGTAAAAAACTACGATCTCCCATCCACTCATCAAGATTCCTCTTGAAGAGAGTCAATGAGGGACTCTGCCTAACCTGGACTGGGATTTTATTCCAGAGTGAAGGGAGCATCTGGGTTATGAATCTGTCCCTCCAGCATGTCCTATTTATTTCAGTGCTGAGGTTCAAGTCTCTCGAGCGCTTCGCTCAATGGGATTTGGATTTTCTGAGGTGCAGCATGCCCATTAATTCTGGGTTGGACATGGCTTTATACATCAGGCACAGATTGCCTCTGAGCAGGTGGTATGCCACTGAGTAGAGCTGAAGTTTCTTTAACTGGGCAGCATATGGCATCTGTTTGAACCCATTGATCCTCTTGGTGAGGTACTTTTGGGGTCTTTCCAGTTGTTGCAGGTGTCTGGTAAGGTACATCCCAAAAGGGGCATTGTACTCAATTATGGGCCTGATGAGGGATGAGTAAAGAGGCACGATGACCTCCCCTGATCTAGATGTGAATCCCTTCACGATTAGGTGAGCTATATAAAATGTTAGATGTACTCTTAACTGAATCATCACTTTTATATGTAATCTCATTAATAAGATTTCAATTGTTTATTTTTTTAGATCTAACCACTATTTTATATAGATATTTGGGATTTACAGTATAAGATTGTAATTTAAAATTTTCCAGGTTTATGATTACCTTATGATTCAGAACTTCTAAGTATTTTTGATTTAACTTAGTAATTTCATTATGGACTACTTTGTTATTTGGTTTTTGTCCATTTTATCTTGTCTATTATTTTTGTAAGTCTAAAAGTTCTTAGTCTCACTCTCTCCTTTTTTTAAGGTACCACAATTTTATTCTACCATATATATAAAATTCAAAGGTGCCCCATAGAATAGTATTAGTCACTTCACCATTATCATTTGTTTCCATAAACATGTCTATTTCTTTCATTATTCATTCCCTAAAGTCATTTAACTTAGTTATGTAAGCAGGAAGTCTCTGTAGAAATCTTAAAACATCTGTATGTATAGTTAATGTAAAGTTTATAGCATTATGGTCCAAAAGTGGCAAGTCATTATAGATATGTCACTTATCTTAGAGGATATATTATTTGATACAAAAACCTTATCAATGTTTGTTTGTGTACCAAACCGATATGACTAGTGAGTATAGAATAAGTTGTAATGTTCTCTTAGACCATGTATATCTTTAAGGTTCATCTGGTTTGTAAAGTCATTTAACTTCTTGGCTTGAGATGTTAGTTTTATTTTACCATTTTTAGAAGTATCATTTCCTGATAATAGGCAGTTAAAATCACCTGTTGCTATAATTTCCCCTTTTGCTTTTAAAGTAATCAGGTCCAGATATTTGTCAACATATTTAGTACTCGGTCCTGGTATCCATTATGTATTAATCAAAGGATAAGGCTTCCTATTGATTTCCAAAATAACCATGCTTAGAATCCCATCTTTATCCAAAATTGTATCTATAATTCTTGGCATAGTATAAGTAGTTTTCCATAGAATAAGAGTTGCCCGTCTCTTAGTCTTAAAACATGAATCAGCCAGAATGGTATAGCCAGTGAATGATTATTTTTGTCGATCTTTGTTTAATAGATGGGTTTCCTGTAAAAAGATGATCTGGGCTTTATGCATTTTGATATATTTAAACAAACCAGCTCTTTTGACATTATTGTTCAAACCATTAATATTTAATGAAAACATTTATAACCCATTGACTATAATGTGTGTGTTATTACAAACTGAAAGACCTTTCTTCCATGTTGGCTTGAAATGTACTGAAAACTTACTTATCATGGATACATAACGTGTATTAAGCACTACTTTCAAAAACCCAAAACGATTTACAAACACATACATGAAACATAACATTTCTGGTTTAGTTAAAAACGTAACTAAGCCATCCATCCACGACCTCTCCAATACCAAAAGACACAAATTATCCATCTCTGCTTAGAATATAGTATAAAAACAAAAAAGAAAAGCATTATTAAAGAAATCTGAATCCAAGAAATAGAATGAGGGTGTCCAATATATCTGAAACTATATGAATATGTCACATATGATAATAGCACCTCTAATATGTAGATATGCCAGAATTACACATCAGATAAAAGTATGTATAAACACTAGAAGCTGAAGGTTAAGAAGATTGTCATTATTTCCAAGACTCTTCAAGAAACATCAGATGATTTAATCATTTTATCA